>NC_138039.1:31128741-31437698 GCF_964106645.2 Podarcis pityusensis | reverse complement strand
GCGAAGCTGTAGAAACATCAACCAGGGAGGCAGGGAGGGGAAGAGAGGAGGAGGACGGGAGGGAGGGAAGGAGGGAGGGGGGGAGGGAAAAGAAAAAGAAAAGAAAAAGCCCTGGCCAAAGAAAACAAACAAAAAAAGCACACACGGGACGCGCGCGCACACACGAGACACGCACACACGCGAAATAGGCTAAGGGAGCCTTTGGGGGGTTTGGGTTCCCCCCCTGGTTCCTCGGTGGTGCGTCCCTCTCTCTCTCGGCGTGCCTCGCTCTTCTTCTTTCGCCCAGCTCTTTCTTTCTTTCCTTCCTCGCTTCTTTCTTCCCCCGTTTTCTTTCTTTCGTTCGTTCGTTTGTTCGTTCTTTTTTTTTTTTTCCTCCCCTCCTCCTTTGCTGCCGAGGCTACTCCGGCTCGCTCGCTCGCTCGCTCGCAGCCGCCGCCTCCTGCTCCTGCTGCTGCTGCCGCCGCCGCTTGCCGCTGCCTTATGCTGCTCCCGTTTCTTTCGCAAGTGGGTCTCTTTAGCAAAGCTGCTTCCTCGCACAACACATGGGGCGATAAGGGGAGGAGGAGGAGGCGAGGGAAGGGAGAGAGAGAGGGAGGGAGGGAGGGAGGGGGTTAGGGAGGGAGGCGGCGGCACTGGAGGAGGTGGGTGGGTGGGTAGAGAGGGCTGGGGGGAGGGAGCGAGCGAGGAAGAGAGCGAGAGCGCGGTGGGGGGAGACGAGAGAAGAGTGAACTCTCCCCAAGCTCAGGAGCCCCCCGACCCACCCGCCCCCCTCAGCTAGGGAGAAGGATAAAAGGAGTGCAGGAGGGGGGAGGGGGAGGCGGGGGGCCCGAGTGGGTGTCGTTGGGTGGGTGGGTGGGGGAAAGCAAGGGGTGGAAATTAATAAAGAATTAATAATAAAATATCAGAAGCAAAGAGAGAGAGGGGAAGGAAAATGCACCAGATTTCCCCCCTTTTCTTTTTGCATGCATGCAAAAGTGGAGATTTTGGAGCGGTCCTTTGGCGCTGGGGGTTGGAGGGGGGGGAGAGAGGAAGAGAGCTCTCCTTGCAAGCAGAAGAGATGGGGGCAAGCGAGAGAGGGTTTTGCACGCGCACAAAAAGGTAAAGGGGGAGGGGGCAGCGAAAGGAAGAAAGAGAGAAGGCGAGAAGAGAGAGAGAGAGAAACGGGGGTAAGAAAAAGAAAAGGGAGGGGAGGGAGAAAAGAGAGAGAGAGAGGCAAGGAAAAAAAAAGAGAGAGACCGAGAATCCCAGTGATCAAATATGCTAAGGAGGGTGGGTGGGTAGGTGGAGTGGGGGGGTTAAAGGAGTGAATGCGATTTATAGGAGCGGGGCTGGGGAGAGTGGCGAACGCTTTCTCCGCGATCAGCTCACCCAGCTCTCTATATAGTGAACTTTGACACGACGGCTGCAACTTAGCACACGTTGCCATGGCGACCGCTCGCCTTATAAGGCAAGAGGCTGCCTTTGACTGGTCAAAAGCTCCCGGACCTCCCCTCGCCCCTCATTGGGCAGTTCAGCCTTGTGCACGGCTGGGATGGCTGGAGCCCCGGGAAGTCCGCCAGGTCCTAAAGGGAGCTATGTTCTTTGCTTCTTCTTCTTCTGCTGCTCCTTTCTATCTCGTCAACACCCCCCGCGCGCCCTGTTCCTTTCCCCCCTTCTTCTCTCTTTCTTTCACTCCGTAACCCCCCCCCCCAATTTCTTTCACCCTGCTTTGAAACTCAGAGCAACAAAAGTAAGATTTGAAGGGGGAATTTTTTCTTTTAAAAAGAAGAAGCATTATACATATTTTATTTATTATGGGAATGAGGGATCTAGCAATGATTTTTTTTTTAATAGTCTTGATTTTGCGCGCACACACAGACACACAGACACACACACACACACACATGCGAGAGGTGGGTGGAGGTCGGGACACCACTTCTTATTAAAGGATGCTAGACAGGTCTTTGTGAGACGACGGACTTTCTGAACTCTTTTGCTGGGAGACCAACAGTACGGTCCACCCCCCTGTGAAAGGCTGAGGCTTGAGGAAGAGAGACAGCTCTATCCTCTTCCTGCCACTGTTGCTGAGCTTAGGTGAGGAAAAAACAATTTCGTTCTTATAGGGAAGAGTCATTTCAGCTGAGCAGTGGCGTTAGGGGAGCTATATGTGCCTGGGTTAAAGAAATTAGACAAACGCAGCACTGTAGACAGCTTGGGTCGCAGCGGTGCTGACACAGATTGACACAAACGCTGCCCATTTCGGATTAAAGTTCTACAGGTAGGTGGGTTGAACTTTTAATTGCTTGATGACACGCAAGTTAGAGAATTCTTTGTCTGCTTTTCTTAAAAAAGAAACACCCCTTCTTTTAAAAAAAGAAAAAGGAAGGAAAGAGAATACACTCTAACCTCGGCACGATGGTCTTGTAGGGAGATCTATGGATACAAACACTAACTTGCTCTCACTTTCTGACATGGATGTGCAGCGAGGGAGGCCGTTAAAACTGGATTTCGAGCATGTAGATAATTCCCATTTCTAGCTTAGGAGGTCTCAGCCTTCCTAACACTCTAGAGGAGGCTGGCCCGTTGGGGAAAAGATGCAGATAAACTGATTTGCTGGCACTGCGTAGGAATCTTTTGAAAGCTGCTTGCTCGACACATACATTAGATAGACATCTATCAATGTATAGGGGCGCACACATCAGAGGCTAGGGTAACAGACCTCAGAATACTTAACCACACACTTCATTGTTCCCTGAAGGCTGTAGCATTCCAAGAACCCATTCCCTTTGCTCCAAAATCCAAACAGAAATGGGGAAAAATTAGCATACAAATACACACATGCATACATACGCCTGGCCGCCTGTACATACTCCCAAATGGGGAGACATCTAACCCAGATGCCTTCTCAGGAGGAAGGCGATGATAGCGAGGAAGGGGGAAAAATCAGAGAGGAAAAGGGAGGAAAAGGATGGAGTTAATCAAACCCAGAAAACACATTTACAGCCTTTTCGCATTGGATTGGAAAGACCCAAAGTTCCCCCCTCTCTCACCACCCCTTAAGAAAGCATATTTCCTCTTTTATGTTAACAGGAAGGAAAGGGGGAGAATTTCAGAACAAAACAAAACACCCAAGCATGGCGAAGTACTTTTGAACCTCTGCAACTTGATTTAATTTTATAGCCTTAGACGAGGTTACAAATTTAAGTCATCGCCTAGCTGTGGGAATCTCTCGCGCTGCAATCTAGAGGCAAACTGACCTCCAGGCAGAGAAGTAAGTGTTCCAGCGAAATACATTTGCTGAGAAGGACAAGAGAAAAATGATAAATGGCAGGCTAGAAACAGACTCAAAACTGAGTGTATATATATTTATATAACTCATATATACCCGCACACGCACTTGCACACACAGACTTCTTGGAGTGTGTGTGGGTGTATATATATATATGTATACACACACACACACACACACACACACACACACACAAATACACACGAGGTATGTCCAAGACACATATTAAATGAGACAATGGGGATCCCAGATACATGAGACAAATATCTGGATCTGGAGCTGTAACCCTTTCCATCAGCTCAACGCTATCACGTTGCCACGTTCGTACCACCCACCCCTTTCTGCTGAAGAAATAAATGTCTGTTGCTAAGCTTGCAGGTGCTACGGACGAAGGCAGGAAAGTTGTAACATGAACTCTGCTTGTTACTGGTCCTAGTGAGGAGCCTGGCAATATTGTCCGTTTCATACGGTCAGTTTCAAAGCGAGCGGTGGAATGTTCTATTGATTAGAAGGACTTGGCCGCCTTGTAAACAGTGGAAGATGCCCTCTATGATCCAGAAGAGATGGAAATAATCGGCCTCTAGGATTGCAGAGAAGTAGCGCCTTGATACACCCCCTCCATCTCTCTCTCATATATATATATATGTGTGTGTGTGTGTGTGTGTGTGTGTGTGTGCGCGTTTCAGAGTATAGAAATATATATATATAGGATATATAGGTCCTATATCGCAGCCTATATAAGGAAAATTCTCCCCATATATCACCACCATATCTTATTTTATCAGAAGAAATCTTATGATTCTGCTGAATGCAAAGACTACCAAAATAAAAATTAAAAAACCCGAAAGGGGAAATAACGACCCTTCTGTATTAATCGTTTTCCTGCAGGATCGTAAAAAGAGAAAGCAACTAATCACTGAGAACTAAAATAGACGGAGCTCACTCAAGCCCTAACATCAAATGCTTTGATAGTGTACGTCTGTTCATCCAAAGGATGGAACTATTAAAAATAGCAGAGGTGGGGAGTTGGCAAGTTCATGGCTGACTGGCTGTTCATTCTCTCTTTCTCTCTCCCCCCCCTCCCCACATTACACAGCAACATAGGATCGCTTAAAGAGAACGATTCTCAAACCAATTCATCATCCATAACTGTCAATTTTCAGAGCTCAGTTATAATCCCAGACCTTATTTATTGCCTTGCAAGTAAGGGTCCATTTTGCAACTTCTGGGGAGAAGCAATAGTGGTATTAATAATACCTATCCACGTTCCCATTTTTTAAAACAGGTGTACAATCATCAGGAGATCCGGGCTGTTAATAGAAAAAAGTGTGGAATATTTTAAGGAAAACGTTAGGCTAAGCGAAGTGGGGAAGCAGGGACCCCCCCTCTTTATTTTTTCCTGGCGAAAGGTGCGGAGATGGGGAGAGTTTGGTAAAACAACAACAATGACAACAAGAAACCCTCCCTTCAGTTCTTCCTGGCTTCTTTGCAACGAAGTTTGGACCCTCTGAAGTGAAATCAGTGGGGGGAAACCGCTGGGTTACGTGGGGGGACGACTCAATGAATGCTCACTGTGTTGTTTGCCTCCCCCCCCCGCGTCCCCCTCCCAGCTCCATCCGAAGAGCTATGAATGGGGGAAAGTGGCCCTCCATTGTGCGACACTGAACTTTCAAGTCAATGTAATTTTTAACCACTGGCTTGTGGTACTTTGAAAATCACCAGGGGCTGTCAGAGTCGGGCCCTCTGAAAAATTTACAGTGCTAAATTAGAACATATGCTAGGAGAGCGAGAGATGGAGAGAGAAAGAGAGGACAGAAGTGTGTGTATTGGTGTGGGGGGGGGGGGAGGAAGAGGACCGGCTGGAAGACTCCAGAAGTACAGTATGCGTCTGCCCCCTAGCGTAAGTCTTTCATCGGCCTGAAAAAAATCCAACTTTCAAAGAAACGCTGCTCTTAAAGGGAAAGGGACGTGGGGGGACGACGTAGGCAAAGCGAGACGGGGGGAGGCAAGCAACTCCTAAACTTCTGTACGTTTATAATATGATTAATTCCTCCGGATTGCCAGTTAAGGAGCTATGTCATTTAAAAAATAAAATAAAGTAACATCTTTTTGTGCTCCGGACTTGCAAACTTCCGAAAAAAATGTGATTTTTTTTTAAGGGAGGAGGCGACATAGGATGGATAAGGAATCCCCCCGCCGGTCTAATAGGGAGAAGCGAGTGTGAGCGAGTGAATGTGCGTGCGTGCGTATTTCTCGCGCTAGGGAAAGTCTAGAGCTCTTCCACGCGGCTTTTTTGTTTTTTTTTAAGTGACATCAGCCTGAAGATTATTAATCCCCCCCCTCCCCAACTTCCAACAATTAAAAGGAACAAACAAAACTTTGCGCCTGGAAACCTGGATTTGGCAACAGACATCCCCTCTGGCAAGGGTGAGTACCTCTACTTTATCATCCATCAGAGATTTTAAGGGGGTAAGGATAAAGCGGGGCTGCGGAACGGGGACTGCAAAGAAGGCTAGTCGTGAAACTCAATTTTGCTCCTGGAAGAAGTGGGGGGGGGGGGGGGGAGAAACCCAAGCAAAAACGCACGTGGCTACAAATTCTTGCAGTTTCATTTCCTATTCCCTGCCTTAGAGAGGTCCCTTTTCCTCCCCCCGCTTTTCAATCACTGCTTATATCCACAGCAATACGACCTTGAGATTTTAGACTGGTTCTGACTCAGAGAGGCATCATCATCATCGAATCCGAACCGGATTTAGAAGGGGGGGGGGTACCCTTTGGATAGCTGGAAAAGGGGCTTTATAGAGAAGCATATTTTTCACGACATACACCCACACACACAGGGACCTTTCTCTCAATTAGTAGTTGATGTAAAGTCCACACACACACATCGTCCCCCCCTCCACGCTCCCGGCACAAATCCCGCCCTCCCCACGTAACCTTTGAAAGCAGAGTTTTCGTCCCCGACCCTCAAACCATTGACTTCGGGGGTGCGGGGGAAGTTCTCTGAATTTCAACGCAGGGCATTACTTTTGCGCTTCGGATTTCAGCCTTTAAAATGAAATAAGTAAGGAATGAGGGGGGGGGGGGAGAGACCCGCACGGCCACAAACCAGGTCGCAAGGAGAAGGAGAGAGAGAGAGAGAGAGAGAGAGAGAGAGAGAGAGAGAAATTTAAAAAAGAGAATGAAACATACCCAAAACATATTTGCCTTGTTCAAGATCCCAGATCGCTTGCATCTTCTTCCTGTTGTTTGGCAGCTGATGGCTTTTAAATTATTATTTTTTTAGGAAAAAAATTGGGCAGGAGAAAACCCCCCCTTAGGCAATGAAAACGTATCGCCCTGGTATTTATCTTAGCGATTGTACAAACTGATTTTGGAAAAGAGAGCGAGGGGTGGTTACTATTGGGGGTGGGGGTGGGGGAGAACCTGAAGGGATCAGCCAACGAAAAAGAAAAAAAGAAAAAGAGCGACGAAAGGATAAGATCTTTCTCAATCTATAAAGGAATGTGTTTTGCCCCCCTGTGTATTTTGAGCGTGGAGCCTTGGAACAGGCTGCAGGGAGGAGAAATGACAATAATAATAATATCCTATATATGCACACTCTTAAGTTTAAACAGAGCGGGTCCGAGGGGGAGTTTGCTTCACAGCGGTTGAAGAATGCGCGCCTAGCCTTTAAGAAAAAAAAAGGGGGGAGGAAAGAGCCCCCACCCAAACGTTAAGGTAGCAGATATCTATCTTCTCATTCCTTAGAAGGAAGAACGCCTCGTTGCACCTTGTTTGGGGCAGGAAAGACGACACTTTGGAACACACACAGACACACACACACACCCCTCCCCCGATTGGAAAAGAGGAGAGAGAGAGAGAGAGAGAGAGGAATGCGCCTTCCAAATTAATGCACGTATTGGTAGAGATGGACTTCCAAAGCGGAAAGTCATCAGAAATCGGGGTTAGTAGGACTTCAGAGAGTATTAGCTTTTCAGGCAATGAAGGAAAAGAGAGGTATATTTAAAAAACCCCACACCGAATGGATTGGGGGTGGGGTCTTGGGCGAAACAGAATGAGCTGGGGCAAAAAGTTCGAAGAGTTATAAATCCGAAACTTCCTCCCCCCTCCCTCGCCCCTCCAGATCATGGGATCCCCTCGATCTGGAGCGTTTAAAGCGACCCACAGATATCTGAGGTCCTTTATGTGCTTTTCAGACTTGGTGCTAATTTAAATGAAACAAAAATACCAAGAAAGATAACCTCCCCTTGTGTTAATACAGACACCCCCACCACCACAATGGGGAAGGAAAAGCACCTTTTGAAGTCTCCCCAGAAAACTGCTTCTGGGGTTGCCCCTATAATTGTTCTTAATTTTGCACAAAGTGTGGGTGGGAGGGATTCAGTCTGAACAGATTGTTGTTGTTGTTTAAAAATTACAAGCGGCCACAAATTTCGTTTACTTAGCTGAGCTTTTACAAAAAGAAGAAAAATATATGGGGAATGCACTTAATTTAATAATGAGAGGGGAATGTGCGTGTGTACTGGAATATCACCGAAGGTACCTGGGGAAAAACCGTACTGTGAATAAATGTCACAGGTGACAAAAAAGATCATACCTTTCCTTCCCTTCTGCTAATTTCTTAGATTCCCCACTCCCGGCCTTTAAAAGATGCTTCTGCAATTAACTCCACCACCTCCTCCAGCGTTAATTGCATGTTTACAGGGCTAATGAAATTTACAAATGGGTTTGGGCCCACCTCAAACAATGATGAAAAACTAGAGAAGCAAGTTTAATTACGTCCACCGAGGAGGTTTGCTTGGCGAGGGGGGGGGGGGGGGGAGAGGAAAGACAGGGTATTGATCAGAGGGGGGGGCACGGGGGGAAGGTGACTCATTTTCTACAGGTCATTAATGACCTTAGATTATAGGCCTGTAAAAAAAAATCCCCTTTCCTGGGAATGCCTTCGAATGATTGTGACTCATCCCAGTCCGATGGATTTTTGATGATGGTTCTGGTAGGGGCACCTTCTATCAAAACGCACCCCTAAATCCTTCGACCCAGGCCAATCTTCCCAAAAGAGGAACCCCCCCAAAACTATATTTAATTCTTCTTAGGGTCTCTCTTTGCTTGTATGTAATAGAATTACAGTTCCTCTTGTTTTCGCTGCTGATATAATTATCAATACCCTTTCAAAGGATGTCCCTTTCAGAAAACCTTCAGACACACGTCTCCCCTTCTGTGTTGTGAGAAGAAGGGAAAGCGGAGAGGAAAGATTTGGGGCGGGGGGGGGCGTTTAAAGAAGAGAATTCCACCAGCTACAAATGGATTCAGTCTCCAGCCTCAGCATTATCCCCCCCCCTCCTGCCTCCTTGCAGATCAGCCTTTCCAAAGTTTGACTGAAGTTATGAGGATATCGGAGGCTTTGCTATGGAGAGGTCAGAGGTGAAGACTATTTTAACCCTAAAAAAGCATGCCGGTCTCCCTACACCCAGAGTGAATGCTCCTGCCCCCCCTTACCCCAAAAGCAGAACAAAGCATGAATCGGATTTCACACACACACACACACACACACACACACACGTAATACGATGGAAGAACCAAAGTATTGTGTTTAAGATCATTCCTTCCTCTCTGTCCTTCTCTCTCTCTCTCTCTCTCTCTCTCTCTCTCTCTCTCTCTCTCCCACCCCACACTCCAGTTTTTCCAAGGAACTGGCTGAGGTTTTTTTTTTGTCTTAGGGGGAATAGTGGGAGGGGGTGTTTGAATGGTATGAAAGGGACGAAGAAGGTCCCGGGCAATCGATTTTTCTTGTCCTCTCTGTCTTTTCGGATCAGTGCCTTTCAATGGGCATGGAGGTGCTCTTTCAGACACAAACTTGTGCTACATTTTCTGCCTGTATTCCTGCTAAATACAATAAAATGCTGGGCAGATTCCACACTCGCACTCACACAAATGCACAAACACACGCACATACACCTCTTCCACACCCTCTTTTCTTCTTCCTTTGGGTAGAAAGCCCTCTAATTAAATTGTTTGATATGCCCAGTCAAGACAGGGCAATTTAATATGCATTAGTATAAAGATATATTCTGCGAGGAAGCGTTTTTCTACTTTTGCTTATTAGCAAAAGGGGTTTGGGGGGGGGAAGGGAGGGAGGAAAGGGCTCCTTTTAAACATCCAGACATTGACAGAAGAGGGTGCCTTAGTTCTCTTCACTCCTCCCACCCCCAAATCCTATTTTACCTGGATGGAGCAGGATATTTATTTATTTATTTTTAAAGAGGGAACCCGCAGAATCTCGGCACGTACTCAAGTTCTTAAGAAACATGCCCTTTGTATTTCTAGCCCATTTGAACACCCTGGGGGCTTACTTCAACTTCAGAGTTACCGCGCATAGGATCGGGCTGCAGGTCTCTCGGTGAGAAAGGAAGGTGTCGGTTTCGCAGCCCAAAAAGGCCTTCCGAAGGAGAAATTTGAGGATGAGTGTTTGCTTGTTCATTTTTTTTCTTGGAGAATAATTGGGTTCCCTATCCCCTCCTACCCCTAAAGGCACTGGAAGTTACGCATTCTCACGACCATGTTCTGGGGTGGCGGTGGAAGAAAACCTAACTGCGTGGAAAGCATCGTCTCTATAATTATACGATGGTTCTAAGAACGGCAGGCACCTATACGTTTATTTATGTTTGTTTTAGACGCTCACGTCCTTATGTTATTCCAGACAAACATCTGTCAGCTGGGAGACTCCGTGCCTATCCTTACCGGAGAGAGACACAGATGACTATGATATATATTATCAACCCAACAACACAGAAATACTACGCTCCCCCTCCCCCGTAGTGAAAGATACACCGAGTGGGCATGATCCAAACAAATTTAACAGCATGTTCATGTTGCAGTCCCATGCACACTTCTTATATGGGACTGAACCCCATTCAAGGGAATGTGCTGCAGGCGCATTAATAGAAATTGTGAGAGCAATCTTATACTTGCCTAGTCAAGCTCGCTGAATTAAATGGGATTTACTCCCAGGTAAGCGGGTAAAGGACTGCAGCTTCAAGATGCCTTTCTTTCATTGTGCTTTTCTCTAACAGGACGCGAAATTGTCTTAGCGTTGACTAGATCGCCTGTCTTTTTTTAGAGATACACTCTAGATTAATTTCGCCGCGTTCACACGAACCCTTTGGGTCCCATGCCCAGCAACACCAAAGCTATGGGTCTCCCAGGTGTTTCCCTATGCTTGGAAGGGCAGGGAAAGGCCTGTTCAGACACAGAACGAGCCTTTTACCCTAAGATCCTCCCTGGCCACAACATGTGCCTGTCCTGTCGTGTGAACAAGCTGGCCTAAGAATTTTCCTGCTTTATTGGCGCGTCCTATTCATTCTTATCCTAAACAGGCGGCGGCGGGGCAACCGTTTTAAGGCGATTTCTTCTTCCTTCTTGGGAAGGCAATAGTTGAATCGGTCTCCCTAGATGAGGTCAAAGAAAAGGTGGGCACATTTATCGGTGCGTGAAAGAGAGAGGTAGCATGACTGATGGACGGATGTGGGGAACGAGCGACAGATGCGACTAAAGAGATGGATCCATACTGCACGCATCTGAAGGACACGTGTACATACTGCATGGACACGGATCCATATTGCACGCATGTGAAGGACACGTGTGCATTTATTGCACGTCTGCATTTCAGGGGTAAACGCTTTAGAGCTCTGTGGAGCCAGGGCTCATATTTTACCTCGAGGAAGTGCTTCCTCGGCCCGCACCTGGATCACAACAGGAAGCCATTTATGCGGAAAAACCGCGGTGAGGACCCCACTCGTACTCCAGTGCTAAGCCCACCCCCCTCCCCCCATCCCGTCCATTATTTACTTCACCGGGCATGAAAGTCACCGTGAGGCTGCAGATCCAGCAAGGTGATCTGGGGGGATTATTCCTAAGGAATCCAGCGGGAATGAGGGGGTGACTTCGATTGAAACACGCCCAGGTTCCTGACTCCTATAAGGGGAATAGGCAGTCTCTGTCTGTCTGTCTGTCTGTCTGTCTGTCTGTCTATCCCACCATGAATGGTATTTTTGATACCCGCGATTCCTTGCCCATTGTAGGTGGACTCCTACCAGAGAACTTAAGTGAAAGTTTCGAAAACGCCTCCTATAAATTTAACTTGGCGTGCTCAGAATTATATATAAAATATCCCTCTCTCTGTGTGAGAGAGAAATTGTTCAGATCAAATCCCCCCCCCCCTCCTCTCGGCCGCTGCGCCTTCAATTTGGTAAGCGCGGCGATTTCAGAGAGTTTTGTTCCCACTGCGGGAGCGTAACTTGCGCGCTCTTTTGCCGAAAGTTTAGGTTTGTTTTGTTTGTTTTTTTAAAAAGGAGGCCGGAGGGGGAGAATCGACGGAGAGAGAGGAGAACAATTTTCGTGTCGAGAGCAGGAAATGGAGTGGAAGAAAGAGAGAGGCGGAAAGTATCAGGGTCCGAGCCCCTCGCCGCGCTCTTTTCCCGATTGCGCTGCTGCGCCGCGCGCATTTCAGGCGCAATAAAGCCAGCAGACTTATTTCCAAGGAGCCGCACGTAGGATCGGTGGGGGGCAATCTCTCCCTCCCTCCCTCCCTGCTGTCCCTGTGCTATAAGAGAAGGAGACGTGTGTCTGAGGCAGACCTCACCTCTTGGACAGCCCCCCTCCCTTTGAGACTGGGCTAGCTCTATTGATCCAGAAGAGACGCTAGAGGTATCACCAGGCTAAATATTTACCGATCACACACAAACAGTCAGGTTACCCGAACGATTTTTCCCTCCCTCCCCTCCTTCTCTTTCTTTCTCCCCCCCCCCTTTTATTTTACTGCGCGGAGAGCGGAGTGGAAAGGGAGAGAGGGGGGCAAATCATTTTATTAGTGTGTATAAAGCAAAGAACACATTCTAAGCAGGAGTGTTTTAAGATGTGTCTTCAGCGGGATGAAAAGAGTTAGCGAAATCGATACGGAGTGATTAGGAGCTCCCGGAGTGTCGCGGGTGTGGGGGGAGCGAGAGAGCGCAAGCGAGCTGTGAATTTCTTATATTTGCTAATCCTAGGTTAAGGGGAAAGAAGGAGAGCGCAACTCAAAGAAAGAGGAGTCTGGACGCGACAGCCGGAGATTTTCAGGCACGGTGGGGCGGGGTGGGATGGATAGAAGAATGAAATCGAACCAGGACTGTAAAATGCTGCCACACATTTCCTTACCCGGATTCCCCCAACGCCTCCCCCATCTCCACCCGCGAAAGTGTCCCTCTTAGCTCGAGGAAGGCGAAAGAAAACCTGGAGGATTTCTCAATTAACCCTCTACGAAGCAAGCAATTGCATGTGTTTAATTCCCCCCTCTCCCCAGTTACTAACCGTGTTTATGGCACGTTACGATGGTACTTGGAGGGTATCTACGTCTGGATAAAATATAAGGGGTTTACGGTTGTGAGAGAGACCGCCACCCAAAGATGTCAAGAGAAGCCCAGGGGCTGGGATTGTCAGCTCCTGGGGGTCCATTTGATGTCCGACTATTCCGCTGGTTAGGGTGGGGAGGCGGGCGCAGTAAATGGAGCGATTCAGATCGATTTGGAGAAGAGGGGCGTTTAAAGCTTGCTCCTTGGTTGAACTTTTCTCATTTTGCCACAGCACATTTGCACTCCCCCTTCCACGAGAAGGGCTGTGTCCGGGAGACAGAAGGTTGTGGAACTGATAAGATGGCTGGGAGGTGGGATGGGAGTTGGTGCGTGTGTGCTTCTTTCAAAAGAAGGATCTTAATAAACGCACACCTCGACAACTTGGAGAGAGAGAGATGTTTGCTTCTCTTTCCTCTCCTGGGGTGTCTTCATTTCAGCTCACGGAAAGGTAGCAGGAGCTGAAATGTACAGTGGGAGAACAGGCGGAGATCTTATCAAAAAAACCCCAACCTCAACCCCCAAGCACAAACACACGTTTTCCGAAGGGATAGAAAGGTTGAACCGAGTCTTCATACAGCAGTTCTTCCAGAAAGTCAACTTGTTTCCAAGGAAAGTTCTCTCAAAGTGGGGCAGTTTGGCTGAGGAGGCGTTTGTAAGAGAGAGACCCCCCCCCCCGCATTTCGGGTAGACATTAGAGTTAAGAAGCTGGAGGGGGGCGGGTCAACTAACTTGGCTACATAAATCGAAAGGGGGGGGGGGAGAAGCCTTTCCGTAGAACTGCACGACCTTGAGCTAAACTCGCCCCCCCCTCATACAAATGATCTCCATCACCACATCAGGGGGTGGGGAGTCAAATTTACCTCGATATTTTTTAATGGCTACTTTTTCAGAGCCTACAATGCTGGTTGGTTTAAATTCTACCAAACCCCGGGGTAACCCCAGATTAAAGTTACAGTTCTTAAGAGTCGAACATTAATTTTGTGTGTGTGTGTTAAAAAACCCACAAGAAAAAAAAGGGGGTGCGCACCGTCCATTCCCCTCTTTGACTAATTCGTTAGATTAGAGATAGGAAAAGTTTGACCTCAAAGGTCGGGTGCAGCTGGGCTTCATTAACTCTTGCGGCCCCAGCACAGAACCGAGGTTGAAGACCCAAATTTAAAGCGGGGTGGAGGACGGAGGTGTGACTACGAGGTAGGCGTAATGTTTGAAATAAAATAATAAAATAGAAAGGGGGAAAGCTATGGTAGATAGTGGGTCTAATATCTGCAGGGTTTTATTTGGGGGTGTGTGTTCCCCACCTGATTCTTGGAGTCTAGTTTAAATGTCTGGGAAGAGAAAACAACAACATTTATTATTAAGTTAAAGCAGAATTTAAAACCGGGCAGCCCAATCCTATGCACGTTTCCTCGAATGTAAGTCCCACTCACCCCCAGAATGTGCACAGGGTCGTAGCTTCCCCATCAATTAACTGCTGCCAGTTATAGATGCATTCCCTAATCACAAATTTCAAAATGTGGATTTTAATTGGAGCTGTAAAAAGAAGAGAGAGAGAGAGAGAGAGAGATGTTCTGTGAAACGATCTAAGCACATCTCTTGTTTCCTGAAATTCCTTCTAAGAGGTTAGGGGTGATGATGGTGGAATTGGGCCCCACAATATGAACTCTCTGCATCCTATAGCTGAGAAAGAAAGGAGGAAATACATCTTAATTCACAAGCCACCTTCATGTTACCCATCTGGAGTGATTCACATTTATTGCAGCACATTGGTATGTATTGCAATCAGTTAATTTGTTGACGAATCATGTAAAACCAGAAGCAACCCTTTAATGAGTTGGTAGCCAAAGATGGCAAGTACTTTTACAAGAGGACAGTCACAAGCAGCCTTTCACACACAGGAAGTCTGCACGGATATAACTAGCATGCAGTAGAAATGTATGTGTGCCTGCATGGTAAACATGCATATGTATGAAATATGTATAAATATACATGCATGTGTTTGCAGGTGCACTGTGCACTCATATAATATCTAAATGTGCAGATAGACACTTCCACTACAAGATGTTCATAAGAACACACTACAAAATACACATCTCACAATCCTGTTTGTAAAATTGCTTACTTTGCACGATGAGCCTCTTTATCAGACAAAAATGTGAATTTTAAAGGAAGCAGGAAAGTTGACCTCTACAGTTAACATAGCTGCAGCAATGGATGCATCCCCCCCCCCCCCGAAGCCCTGGTCCAAAAAATGATTTAGCCTTAGGAGGAAGGGAAAATGTATCTTTATGTAACTGCTGGAATATTTTTTTGGTTTGAACCTTTTAAGCATCACTGCCTCCTCTACATTGAAGGTGTGTGTGTGTGTGTGAGTGAGTGAGTGAGGGAGTGAGAGAGAAACTGTAAACATCTATCTGTTCTGAGCCATAATTTTAGAATATTTTAACTGTTCTTATATTCTGAATTGATTCCTTGATTGCCATTTCATTAAAAAAACAAGTTGCATGTTTCAAGCCAGCAGGTTCTATAATGCACACACACAAAAATCATTGTACAGGAGCCATCATATTCCTATTTTAATTGTTTTCTCTCCCATCTGAAAAAGAGACCAACTATAAAGAAATGAATGCATGTTCAAATAAATAAATATGTTGAAAAGTGAGCTCCATATATACTAAAGGCATAGTCAAATTATTTTGATAGCTTCCTGTTATTTTTTTACACAGGCATTCCAAAGACTGGTAACAATGAAACAGTTTCCAAATGTTTTTATTCAACTAAAAATGCCAGTTTGAGGGGAAAAATTAAAATAATCCAGATTACAGAAACCTCTCCTTTCCTTTCTTTTCCTTTCCTTTTCCATAACAAATATTTTCAATAACCTGACAACAAGGAAATATTGTGGAGTCATTTCTGGTGGGGTGTTTTTTTTTTGAAGCATATTCCCAAACTAAGGAACAAAATTTCCCCCAAACATGGAAAACAAGGGCTTTAAAAAAAATCACATCCCTTAAAAAACAACAAAACAGAATCACTTTAGACTTCTCTGCATGTATCTATATTGCAAGTCAATGTTAAACAAATGGGAGCTCAAATTAATTCAATGTGACATTTTATTAGTTTCCAGGCCCTATGTTAAGGTTTATCTAAACAAAGAACTGGCATTTGGATCACACTATAAACCTGAACTGATCTATGGGCTGTAGCATAAAGGAGAAGCTCTCAGTCGAGAACCCATATGACTTTAGCAGATAGAAAAAACAGCAACCCACAAAACCCACCACATATTAACGAGCCTTGTAATTATTAGCGCACCCTTGATCCTCTTGCCTGCAAGAGCCTAGGATTTCCTTGCAAAGATTTTAAGTGCCTCTTTAAGATGGTGTCTCCTAAAATGAGTTAAGACGAACTGCTCTCAAACAACAGTTGAATACTTGTCTAAAAGGGGATGTTTAAACTCTACTTGTTTGCCCATCTGGCCCCCATCCTCAAATTGACTTTTCCTTGTCTCATTCCTCTTCCCAATGATGACACTAAGTTTGGTATCAAATATTATTTTCTGTGTTGCTGTTCTAAAAATAAAGTAAGCAAACATTTATTTTCATAATCTTGCCTGTTTAAGTGGGGTAAATGGAATGAAGATCACATCACACTGAAGAGTTAAATCACAACTGGAAAAAGAAGTTGTGAAGTACCAGATACCTTGAAAATGGTATCTGTGGTTGTCGGATAAGCTTGTTGTGAAAGTTGCAAAATGCATTTTTGTGAAAAATGAAGTTTTAAACACCTCTCATAGGCATCTTTCCTTATGATCACCCCCTACCTAATAATACTACCACAATCAACTTCCTCTGTGTCATAGGATCAATGTAGCTGTATGTATGTACTGTGTTATATACAGGCTGTCAACCAATTAAAAAATCGAGTCAATTAATAAGTTGCCTTTTCACCAGTTAATTGATTGATCAATGAAGTACATTGGCATGTTACCAAAAAAACTCAAGGGGTCCCATTTTGACTTACTGAAAGAAGTGTGAAGAAATTTTCAGTGTTATAATCATTTCCTTCCACCTCCCCCCTTCCCTGTTATGGGGACAGAATAGAATCAAAATAGGCTAAAATAAATACTTAACTTTAACCTGTGTCCTTAATGATCAAAACTGGCCTCTACTTTAGTTAATTAATCTACCAATTAAACCAATATTCCAGTTAAAGCACATACACACTTGGTTAAAATAATCTCATCGATAACACCTCTCTATCCCACTCTTTCACCATTTCATTCATTGCTTTAGATTCTGTATTCTAAGGTGTATTTCCAGAGATCTATTTATTTAGCAGAACACAACATTATTTTGCGCCTCTACTGCACTTGTATGGGTACCTGATGCCCAGCACTGAGTCTCCCTGAGACTTAAGAAGGAGAACTCACAATAACATTTGTACATTTGGTAATTAAACACCTGCATCTTGCATTCTGAAAGTTGATCTTGCAAAGTTTGCCATTTTTCATCCACTGCAACTATTTTTGTTTAAAGGTTACATTTAAATATATCCACCTTGTTCTGGCAACCACATTTCAAGCTATTTTACAACCATGTTTGTGTTTAGTACAGTTCTGTGATTTTAAAGTCTCTCTCTCTCTCTCCTTCTCCCTCTCTCTCTTATGAAGCTTGTCCAATTTTAAAGGACATCATAATTTTTGGGGCCGGGGGAGGGATTTTTTTTACATTACTTGAAAGCCACATGCTTCTGTCATGGTGTACATTGTAGATGATCAGGGCATGGTTTTGCCATAATGTAGTGTTTACACCCCCCCCCCAAGCTCCTGTAATTTATCACTTTAAAAAAATCATCCCAATTTTGGCCCACTTCAAGCATCTGTATTTTCATCTTTTTGGGTTTTCATATAGAAGAGGAAATTGACAAGCTCACAGCCACAGAATCTTAGAGCACGTCTGTTTTTGAAATAGAGGCTAGGGGTCAAAGGGCAGGGAGTTTTACTTTTATTATTATAATACTTTTAATAGTTTTAAGTTTCAGGGCAACAATGCAGTCATTTTGATAAGGGAGCTCATGTGTTTCTGTGACACATAACCCCCCCTCTAAATAACAAAAAGAAGAAACTATACCCCTGCTAAATTAAAAAACAGGGCATATGTTAAGTATGGTTCATATTACGGACTTCAAAATTCTTTGCCATTACAGGGAAAGTCTCAAACATTTCCTGAACTCTGTATACAGCCTCAAAATAGAGGGTTTTGTTTTCAAAGTTGTTGACAAGCACCCTTTGGCATACTTAAAATGGAGACCATTTAAGTTCTAATCAGAGTAGATCCATTGAAGTTAATGAACCTAAGTTAGATTTGTCCATCAATTTCAGTGGTCTACTCTAAGCAGAACATATATTGGCTATCACTTGATGTATTCAGCAACATACATTTTACTGACTGGTTAACTGAGGTTTCCTAAGCCATATGGGAGAGAACTTTTCCCTCATAAGCTGAAACACTATTTCATGTCTAAGACATTTCATGGTCTAGTAAGTCTTCATCCATTCTCTGCTGGGTCTACCAAATTTGAATCAGCAAAACTTGTCTTCTTATAATTTCATTCATAAGGAAAATTCTATGATGCCAACAATGACGGTTTGTAAGTTGCAAGAAAGGAGAGATCTTTCAACTTTAATGCTATGGTCCTTGCATTGTGTTTTCAGATCCTATTAATTTATTTTCAACCAGTAACATCCCATTGGTAAACCACAGGGCTTCATGAGCCAGCAAACAAGCATATATATCACAACGGAACCTAAACACACCCAAAATTAAAAGAAGCATCAAAGCATGCCAAAAGCAGCAGAGAAGAAGGAGTGCTGTTTTCAGATTCTTTGTAAAAGTCATGGTGCCATAGGAAACTGCTTTATTCGGAGTCATCCTATTGGTCCATCTAGCTTGGTAGTGTCAACACTGACTGGCAGTGGTTCTCCACGGTTTCAAACAGAGAGTATTCACAGCCCTACCTGACAATGCTGGGCTTGGAAATTAGGACATTCTGGGGGCAAGGACAATGCTTTATCACTGAACTATGGCCCTTACCCTGATGGCAAGTCAAGGGAAGGGTGTTCCAGAGCTTAGGCACCACAACCAAAAACTCCATTCTCTCTGCTGATATCCATCTTGCTCCATTCTTTCTGAATAACCTCTTAATGATCTTGAAAACTCACATGGGTGTGTACAATACTCTCTGGGTACCTTCATTCAAAGCCTTTTAGGGCTTGTGCATATGCAGGTGATATGTTAGTATGTGTTTGTAGTGTTTTTTCAGAGGGTTGTACTAGCTAGATGAACCTTGGGATATCTTACAACTCTGCAAGTCTATGATTCTATGTACCTGATATTTCACCCAAGTTCATGGACTTCTTAACTGGAAGAGTCCCTCAAATGGAAGAGGATGCCTTCACCCTGGTATGGCGCCCCCCTTTATCACATACACAGCTCAACAAGACAACGGCAAGAATCCACCAAAAGCATACAGATCAATATGGCTAACCTGATTAAAAAAACCCACCCCACTCACACATGAAAACAAAGTTCACCACAGCTAATCACAAACAAACAACCACACCCTAGGCGAACCCCAACCTCTCTCACCACCAAAGGAACACAAGCGAATAGTAAAGAGAACCCGCACAAGCGACACTGACACAAACCCCCACACATTAAGTAAAATAGAAACATTGCCACCCGACTCCACCCCCACTCACCATGGCCCCCTCCACCTCTTTCCCCCTTTTCTTCCTAGTGTAACACTAATGTCTCAACAAATGAAACTGATCTGTAGAAAATGTAACTTGCAAAAAGAGACATTGCACATACTTTTGTGAACCAAGAAATCTTTAATAAAAATACATTTTAAAAAACACACTGGGAAAGTCCCTTGCTACCAGAGTCTGTGGGGGTCCATGCATATAGAAAAGTAACCTATAGACTAGAATGGAGTGTCTCCAGAGAATATAGGAGGCCCTTCCTGTTCTAGGGTGCAGCCCAGGAGTTTGGGACCTCCTTATCAACCCAAGTGACCAGAGTGGTGATGCAAACAGAACAGTCTCCTCCTGCATCTTTAGTAGGAACAAATAAGCTTTGTCTTTGTTAATCTTTGCTCCCTGAGCTGCTTATTGTAGGGTCCCTTAATAAGATTCAGAGCAACCTCTGGATTCCCCAAACGGCTGTCTGAAAACTTTTGGCTAAACCAGGTGACCACTTTGACAACATCTAGGTCTCTCCCACCCATTTTCAGAAAGAGGATCACATTCCCTCCCCCTACTCATATTTTGTTGAAGATGTAGTGTTTGTTTGTTATGCCCCTACACATCAAATTAGAAAAAGCACACAGATTTCTGTGATCTGCAATTGAAGGCAACTCAAGAGAGAAAAATAAAAATTTCAGAAGCAAGGATGGGCGATTATAGAGAATTTATTGAGTGGCGTATTATTGTGGGATTAATTTTTTGGGGTGGGTGGGAGGCAAAGCTGTGACTGGAGGGCAGGAGAAACACCGGCTGTCCCCCCCCCCTTCTTAAGGCATTGCTAACTTTTATGATATTTCTTCCTGCTCTCTCTCTCTCTCTCTCTCTCCTTTCTACTATCTGCCTTTGTGCCTTCAGGGGCAGTGAAAGAAGACTGCCGATTCTAGATTGCTTTCAGAGTTTGCTTTGCTGATGATGGATTACCATGTCAATTTAAACAGCATAGGATTAATTTGTTTCAATGATTTCTCTTTAGGCTGAATGCCAGCCTTTTTTCCCTTCTTGTTGTTGCTTTCTATCTCTCCCTTTGCTCTTCAGAATAAGAATAAGAGAAAAAAAAAAAGCTGTCCACCACCAAATCCCTTTCAATGCCCCCCCTTTCTAAAAAAAAGGACAATAATAGAAATGGACAAGTTAGGTGTAAAGTTGCAATACAGTCACAGGTTTGAGTGTGTGTTTTTATCTCATTTGCAAAGGCTGAAGCCTCCTGTCAGTCACATTAAAATGAAATTGGATCTAACATTTATTCAATAAATACTTCTCTTGTAGGTAATCCTGAGCAGAGTGCTTTTGACACACAAGGACTTAATTTATCTCAGATAAGAAGTTATTAATATGGTACATTTAAACTTGCCACCTACAGTAAGGTCATTCAGATCTTTAATGTGATTCAGAAAAATGGGTTTGAGGGGGAGAAGGGGATCAAGTTTGTGATGGCATTCTATGTGTCAGCAGTGGGAGGGAAACACAATAGTTAGTGCCAGGGAAATAAGGTCCTATAGTGGAAACATTGACCATCATTTCCGCTCAGCCTGAGTTCGTTGGAGAGTTCATTGCTTTTGAACCTGACTTTTCCATCTGCAAAGCAGGAATGATAGGAACATAAGGAGGCTGCCTTACACTCAGTCAGATCATTGGCCCACCTAGTTCAGTTCTGTCCACACTGACTGTCAGCATCTCTCCAGGGTTTCAGGCAGGGGACATTGCCTGGTCTTCCTGAAGATCCTTGGGGTTCTATCTGGGACCTTATGCATGTAAAGCACATGCTCTACCACTGAGCTATAGCCCTTCCTCAAGAAGTGAGGAGGCTGTATTATTTGCTGGTCAAACAGTTTGTCCAACCAGCTTGGTATTGTATACTCCAGGTGTGAGGAACCTCTGATCCTCCAGATGTTGCTGAACTACAATTCCCATCAACATGGGCAATGGCCAGGGTTGATGAGAGTTGTAGTTCAGCTACATCTTGGCAGGCTAATCTTCCCACACACCAGAATCAACTCTCCTTGAATCCCAAAATGAATCTTTTCCAGTCCTACCTGGAGATTTTGGACATCAGACCTGGGACCTTTTGAATGCAAAGCTCCTGTTCTGTCACCGAGCCACAGGCCTTCTCTGAATGTTGTTTCCACCCTACTCTGTATAAATGCCTGATCTGTATAAAATGTAGTGGGCGAATCTTCCCGCCTGCCAAGACATATATTGTATGTACCAGAAGGTTCTTATGGCAACCAGACAAGCTGCTTCAAAATCAACCCAATAGGTGCAACGTGGGCTTTTACACTTTTGTGTAACAATGCATTTATGTATAAAAATTTTCAGGCACCTCCATAGGCGTGATGAGGTGGTTAAAAGTTCAGAAGCAGGAAAGCTAGCTTAAGTGATCTTAGACACGCATTGGAGGAGAGAGGCGTATCATTTGGAAGGGTGACAGTCAACTTCCCCCAACCTGGTGGCCTCCAGATGTTTGGACTACAACTCCCACCAGCCCCAGAGCTGTGTTTGTTGGGAGAGGAAAACAGTATTCTAAAACATCTGGAAGGCACCAGGTTGGGGAAGAGTGGCTGAACTAAAGCCCATTCTGCTTATTTATTTGATCAATTAACGACGTCTCACATCGTATGATGCAGCCACCTTTATTCATTATTTAATTAAGTGTATTTATATCCCCCTTTCTCCCAAGTTGGTTTTCAAGGCAGCTTACTATTTTTTTTTTTAAAAACCCATTATAAAATACAAAGTTAGAAAAACAAACTAGTTAAAAGCAATAGTTAAAATATAGCATGCTAAAACACATTTAAAACAAGCATCAAAGTACAGTTTGCCCTGACAGAAGGCAAATGGTCAGCTTTGTATTATGATCATTCTACCTTGCTGAAGCTAAGGTTTGCCTGGGTCATATCAGTACTTAGATATGTGATTACCTAGGGACTCTCTTGTGTGGCACCTTGGGTTCTGTTGAAGAAAGGTGGGATAGGAACACAGGATCACGGGAAACGGCTTTATGCCAAATCAGACAATTGGCCAAACTAGCTCAGTGTTGTCAACATTGACTGGTAAAGGGTCTTCAGGGTTTCAGGCAAGGTTCTCTCCCAGACCTATCTGGAGATGCAGGAAATTGAACCTGGGACCTTCTGCCTGCAAAGCAGATGCTCTATCACTGAGCCATCTACTATCTTCTCTGTAGATTGAGAAGATGACTGGCGGGCAGGCTGGTTTCATGCAAGAAGTCTTGATCTCAAGTTGTTGAGGCCATTGTATGCTAACAACAAAACATATGAAGCAATATACCATATTGGACCATTGGTATTGGTATCTAGCTTGGTATTGCCCACACTGGGTTGCAGCAGCTCTCCAGGGTTCCAGACGGGAATATTTCCAAGCCCTTTCTGGAGATGCTGGGGACTGAAACCATGACCTTCTACACGGTGTACATCTAGTTCCCAGAAGGTCACCCATCCAGGTTCTGACCAGATCCAGGCCTCCAGTAAGGTGACATCCTCCTGTGCCTTCAGACCATACTCTGGGACTTACCATTATTTCTGGGATTTATCATAAAATCTGCTTGTGATATCCTAGTAAGTTGACAACAAATGGAGGAGGAACTTTCTGGTTCACCTCTCATCACCATGCAGTACAATCTCATGCATAATTACTTTTGGAAATAGATCTAACAGTTCCCTGGGGGGTTTACTTCTGAGTAAGTGTGTTCAGAATTGTGGTCTTGGCTACTTCATGATGTGAAGTCGTCTTGTTGATGAAGATAATCTACTTATATAAAACAAATAAGGATGCCAATTAAAGTTACTTTCCCCATTTATCCTAGGAATTCCTGAGGATGGTTCTAATGGAAAGTGCCACGTGACAGTGCCACATGTTTTCTAGAAAAAAGGAAGAAAGCAAGCACAAAGAACTGTTGACAGACTTGCCCAGGGGAGCATTTTCTCCACATGGTATAGAAATCTGCCCCACCTTCATGTGCAGAAGGTAACGTTTGCATAGGTTACACAACTTTGTGTATGTGTGTATGTAGAGGAGAAAGACTGCATGAATCAAATTTGTGGACCATATAGACATATGCAAAGAACACATGAGGCCCATGCAGATGTTCAGAATCCATGGTAATGAAGGCATGGGGAGAAGGGATTGTGCCTTTTGCGCAAATTCCTGGTAAGCACGTATTTGTCTGAAAGCCTGACTGCTGCACTAAATGCACACAAGCTCTCTCTGAGCAACCAAGAACCTTGCAGAAGGCAGTGCCCTCAGTTGCACATATAGTAGGACATTATGTGGATGCAGGAGGTGTGATCCCATCCACTTCACATGCATAAGAACATAAGAAGAGTCTGCTGGGCCAGGACAATGACTAGTCTAGTCCAGCATCCTGTTCTCACAGTGGCCTGTGGGAAATCAGCACACAGGACCTGACTAGGTGATCTTGGGTTGGTCACTACCTCTCTGCTTAACCTACCTCATAGGGTTGTTGTACAGGTGAAAAATAAATGGGAGGGAAGAACCATGTACACTGCTTTGAGCTCATTAAAGGAAATGTGGCATATAGCTGTGATTCACAAATAAAAGGAAAAGAGCCTTTGACAATGAGACCACACATTGCTCATTGGTGTGATGGGTGTTAAGACAAGAGTGTCCCTAGTTTCTTAAGTAAAATCCCCATTGAGCACAGAGGTATTTATTTCAACGTAAACATGCAGTGCATCAGGCTACCTAAGACCAGAAGAAGAGTTCTGCTGGATCAGGCCCATTTAGTCCAACACCCTGTTCTCAAAGTGGCCAGTCAGAAGCCACAATGGGAAAGTCCACAAGCAGGACTGAGGGCAGTCCTCCCATGGTTCCCAACAACTGGTTTTCAGAGGCATACTGCCTCCAACAGAGTAGGTAGAACATAGCCTGGAGGCTAGTAACCATTGATAGCTTGAGTGGGAGAGGATATCAAAAGACAGATCAAGGGAAGGAAGAAAAGGAAAGAAGAGAAGAAAAGAAAAAGGAAGTCATGGTGTATGTGGGGGGTGTCTTCTTCCAAAGTACTTGACCTACCCAGACAATTTTCCATGTCTAGTTTCTTCTGCTAACAAACTAACAAACTCCAAATGACCCCATTTAAATTCTGAGGGGTCTTTGGCAAAACACACACAGCCATTTTGCGCCCATCTTGTTTGCCCACCACGAGGATCCCAGAGCATAATCCATCTTTAAATATTATGGGTCTAATTTGACTGAGCAATATTTGTTCGCGCGTTGGCAGCTAATGTAAGGAAAACAAAAAAGGGGGAATCCCGGGAGTTGTACAGTTGGGATCTGTGTGGCCATATTAACCTCGTGTCGCTTCCTGTAGTGGAGTCGGAGCTTAGGACTCAAGTGGCCCTTGACAGATGTGTGTTAAAAATGGATAAACTAGGAAGGGAAGGTTTTGAATTCTCGACACTCATCTTAACCTTACGCTACTAGTAAATCACAGTGTTCCAGAGGCCTCGTTTCAGATATCGCCTTACAATATATTTTGCATCTTTCTCCTCCCGCCCTCCACCCACTAAAATGGAGCGTCATGATGAATGGACACAGCAGGCTTTGGTGCGCTGTCTCAGTGATCGCAACTGTACAGGTTAGTGGCTGAATTCCACAATTTAATTTCTCCCAGGTTTTCATTTTAGTCCTGTTTGAAACCAGAAAGAAAAGCCACCCCCACAAAACCAGCATTTTTCTCCCAGCACAGTGTATGAAGGGTGCAATTTCACATTTTAGGAGTTCTTATCAAATTTAAAAGGTGCTTTGGATGTAGTCAAAATTAAATGCCCTCAAAGGAGTATATTTTAATTCCCCTGCTTCCTATTTCATCATAGGCATTCACTCCTTCTTGGTTGCAGTTCCTCACCTGAAGTGCTGGCCTACCTCACATTGTTGCTGTTCATAACAAAAACAAGAATAATCATGTAGGACAGAATCTTGTGCATTTTTTACTTACATGCAAGTCTCATTGTGTCCAGTTGGGCTTTACTCCCAGAAAGGTGTGCAGGTAACCCTAAGACTAGTGTTGCAAATTGCAGGGTGATGGCAATTTAAAACACTGCAGTTGTTTCAAAACTGCAGTTGAAAACTGCAAGTGATGCATTCAGCAGTAAATTCACCCTTTTGCAGCAACCCAGTATCTGATGGCTTCATACTACTACCCCCATATTACAGAGGTGAAGTTGAGAATGAGACAGAACAGTTTGCTACTTAAGGCCTCGCAAATTAGATAATGCCTGTGTGACACTCAATAATAATGACTTCTTGACTTACAGCTCTCATTTGAACCCTGGCCACTTCACTCTATGTCTAACCCTCTGCCCATTAGGCCACATTGTTTCAGTTTTAGAAACTTAATGTTTCCCAAGTCTTGTTCAAGTTAGGGAAAAGCGTTGTCACACTTGAGTGGGGAAAAGGCTGGCAGGAGTTGCTAATTAAATGGACAGAGAGAATTAATTATTTCTTTCTTTTTTTAAAAAAAGAGTACAATCTAGTCTCCCATTTTCACTTCTAGTGGAACCTTCAGTGAAGGCGTCTCTAAGTCTCCGGTGATGCCCAAGAGTGTTTAGATGGAGGGTCTAGATGGAGACACCTATTGAAATGTGTCTGAAGAAGATTAATAGGACTTGTCAGTGTTGGGAAAAGCGCTGCTTTGCGGTAAATTTCTACCAGGAGAAGATGAATTACCGATGAATGCCGAGTTATCAACCCCATCACTATCATTCGACACTAAATCAAATTGAGCGGTTATCTGCAGTCAGAATTCCCCCCTCTCCACACACACACACAGGCAATGCACACCTTTCGACTTAAGCCCTTTAAATAATAGAAACACATGGGGCAGAACAATTCTTTCTTTGCCTCGTGCGTGAAGTAAAGGGGAGCTTTTTTAAAATACAGAAGGGGTCCTTTCAGAGATGGATACCCCAGGAAGGGGAAGAGAGAGAGAGAGAGAGAGAGAGAGAGGCCCCCACTCTCTACTGTAATGTATGTGTGTGTGTTTTGCAGATGCATTCTGCATTGTGTAACTCGTCACATCTGCAGCATACCTTTAAAGCACATAAATTTCCCTCAAAGAAGCCTGGGAACTGTAGTTTGTTAAGGATGCTGGGTACTGTATCTCTGTGAGGGGTCAACTGCCATCCCCAGGATTCCCCTCACAGAGATACAGCACCCAGCATCCTTAACAAACTACAGTTCCCAGGCATCTTTGAGGGAAGTGTGTGTGTATATATATATATATATATATATATATATATATGGCAAGGACGCGGGTGACGCTGTGGGTTAAACCACAAAGCCTAGGACTTGCTGATCAGATGGTCAGTGGTTTGAATCCCTGCGATGGGGTGAGCTCCCGTTGTTCGGTCCCAGCTCCTGCCCACCTAGCAGTTCAAAAGCACGTCAAAGTGCAAGTAGATAAATAGGTACCGCTCCGGCGGGAAGGTAAACAGCGTTTCCGTGCACTGCTCTGGTTTGCCAGAAGCGGCTTAGTCATGCTGGCCACATGAGCCGGAAGCTGTACACTGGCTCCCTCGGCCAATAAAGCGAGATGAGCGCCACAACCCCAGAGTTGGTCACGACTGGACCTAATGGTCAGGAGTCCCTTTACCTTTACCTGTCTATATTGCTGATATATGTGACCATTGGCACAACAATGGATCATCATCAGCAAATTCATACTGGTCTGTGCACACAGCAATCTGTTTTGTTCGTTGTTAGTTGCCATCTGGAGGGGCACAACCACAGTGGAAACCACCACAAAAACTGCATTTGTTGTATAAGTTCCTCCTTGGATGTCCTTTTCATGGTGAATTCATGCTGAGTTTTATTTTATTTATCAAAATATGTATTTGATGTTATTCATAAAAAGTATACAAAAATTATACTTAAAAAACATACAGTAAAAACTATACAAACAATTAAAAATAATAAATCAGTTAATTATCATGGAAAGATGTATTCTCAATAGCCCTCATAACCCTGACAGAATACAAAAGTTTTTCAGCAGGCATTTAAAAGTTGAAACAGAAGGCTCCTGCTGAATCCCTTTTGGAAGAGTATTCCACAATACTAAGTTGATGACACTAAAAGCTTAGTTTCTTCTTGTTGTCAGATGAGCCTTGCCAGCTTGGGGAATGACCAATGATGCTCCTGTAGAGAATCTTAGTGACAGGGCTCTGGTGGTCCTTGATGTACCCTGGACTAAGTTGTTCAGGGCTTTATAAATCCATACAAGAACCTGGAATCTGGCTCAGTAGAAGACAGGCAGTCAGTGCAGATGCTTTAACGATGGTGTGACATGCTGTGACTAAATGTACCCATCGGCAATTTTGCGGCCACATTCTGCACCAGCATGAGCTTCCAAACTAGACCCAAGTGCAGTCTCACATAGAGGGCATTGCACTAATCCAACATCAAGGTTACCAACATATGAACTACAGTGGTTAGGCTCTCCCTGAGTCAAGCATTTCAAGCCTCTCCCTGTAGCTTGTACCTGCAATTTTTTTGGGTATGGACATTCTGCTTTGTTTCCAATCGGTTCATGCCCCATAGCTCCCTGCTGAAATCTTGCAACTTTCCTTACCGCAAACATCCTTTCTCTGTTATTGTTGTTGCCCTGCTGTTGTGGTGCTACATAGCACAAGAGGGACCTTCAAGATGGCAATAATGTGGTAACATTGAGAGCACTGCAGAACAAGCAAGGAAGCGGTACGATATGCGGATGGTCTGGTATAAATCCACCACGAATGCATGGATTTATTTACCATTCACTATTGTATCAATGACAAACCTAGACAGCATCTTAAAAAGTAGAGACATCACCTTGCCAACAAAGGTCCGTATAGTAAAAGCTATGGTTTTCCCAGTAGTGATGTATGGAAGTGAGAGCTGGACCATAAAGAAGGCTGATCGCCGAAGAATTGATGCTTTTGAATTATGGTGCTGGAGGAGACTTTTGAGAGTCCCATGGACTGCAAGAAGAACAAACCTATCCATTCTTAAGGAAATCAGCCCTGAGTGCTCACTGGAAGGACAGATCGTGAAGCTGAGGCTCCAATACTTTGGCCACCTCATGAGAAGAGAAGACTCCCTGGAAAAGACCCTGATGTTGGGAAAGATGGAGGGCACGAGGAGAAGGGGATGACAGAGGACAAGATGGTTGGACAGTGTTCTCATGGCAGTATGAGTTTGACCAAACTGCGGGAGGCAGTGGAAGACAGAAGTGCCTGGCGTGCTCTGGTCCATGGGGTCACGAAGAGTCGGACACGACTAAACGACTAAACAACAACAACACATTGTATCAATAACATGTTGCAGAACACACCTGCAAAAAGACTCCAGTCTGAAGCGGTCGTCTGCCATGACATCTCATTCCAAAAATAACTGTATTTGCAAATTCTCCATCAACATCCACACGCCGTTTCTGCCCATTTCAGAGAATAATATGTACTAAAAAGAGCCTTATTGTATCAGAAGGACGATCCATTTGGTTCAGTATTGTTGAGGCTTTGTGAACACTGTATCCAGAAAACACATTCAAAGCACATTCCTTCCCTCAAAGAATTCTGGGTCCTGCACTTTACCCCTCGCAGAGTTACAATGCCCAACAACCCTTAACAAAATACA
The DNA here is from genome assembly GCF_964106645.2 of Podarcis pityusensis. Taxonomy (NCBI): domain Eukaryota; kingdom Metazoa; phylum Chordata; class Lepidosauria; order Squamata; family Lacertidae; genus Podarcis; species Podarcis pityusensis. The sequence continues at coordinate 31,408,585 of NC_138039.1, read as the reverse complement.
GCACCCAGAATTCTCTGAGGGAAACAATATGTTTCAAAAGTGCCTTAAAGTTATAGTGTGTATGCAAGCTTGAGCATGGAAGCATAAATGGCCAATAAGCATTGATAGACCTCTCCAGTGCCATGAATTTATGTCGGCTCCTTCTTAAAGTTACCTAAGCCAGTAGCCACAATCAAATCCCACAAGCTAATTGCATGTCGTGTGAAAAAGTACCTTCTTTTTCTCTGCCCTGAATCTGCTGCCAGTTAATTTTGTCAGATGACCGCAAATTCTAGGGTAATGAGAGAGGGCAAATGAATTAATCTCTCTCTACAAATCCACAGTTGGTTTAAACTGCTGACAGTATAATACAGCATGATAGCTAAGATTTCATGGCCTCCCTTCTGATAATGCAGCACAGCTGGGCTAGGTAAACAAGTCTGAAAAGGCGCTACAGACATAACTAGGCATTGAAGAGGGTGTGCTCATATACCAGCCTATTAAGTAATTTAGGCTGCAATTCTGTACTGTACTCAGTTGCCTGGGAGCAAGCCCCATTGAACAAAGTGGGACTTACTTGTGATGAAACATGTGGAAGATTGCACTGCACATCCAGTTAGACAGGTCCTTGTCTCGAGGAGCTTACAATCTATAAAGCTTAACAATAATGGAGGGGAGGGAAAGGTAACACGAGCTCAGAAAGACCTCTGTCTCGAAGTCTAGAAAACTGCTGACAGTCAGTTTAGGACATTGGCAGCCAATGTGGTTGTTGGACTCTAACTCCCATCAGCCCCAGACACTGTAGCTTGTGGTCAGGAATAATGAAAACTGGAGACCCGTCAAATCTGAAGGGTACCAGCAGCCCACTGGCTACTCATGGTGTACAAAATGCCAAGCTAGATGGATCAGTCGTTTGAATTGGTATGTCAGTTTCGTACATTTGTGGACTGGATTTATCTAAGCCTCTTTTAAAGCTATTCTAGCTAGTGCATGGGTTCATATTGACTGAGAAAGATGGGATGCAAATGCTTTCAATAAACAAGCAAACAAATGAATAATGATTTGGGGTGGGGGGAGGATGAGAAGCAACCGGTGCCTTTCTGAGTTGGCTGTTCCTGGCCTAGATATCTGGCCTAGACATTAGGTGTTGAGATGGGCGAGCCTGTCAATTTCTGTTTATCTCAGTTTCTCCTTTTCCCTATTTGCAATTCTTTTAGGAAAAGTCCTTTTTTAAAAAAAAAATGATATTTATTGAAAAATTTTTAGAATTGCAGAAAAGAACACAGCAGAAAAAGAAAAAAAAGAAAACAAAGAGAAAACAAACCACATCAAACAATGTAGATTCAAAAAAACAAAAATACACCACAAACAGATAAAAACAAATCCATCATTCTCGAAGCCTCAACTTTCATTACCTTCTTTCTTTGACCTCCTCCTCCTCCCTTTTTTTGTATCCTAGTTATTAATTATCGCAGCAAATCCTTTCCATATTTCATAATATTCTGTCATTACATTACCTTAATCTATTTTCATCTTATCTTATAGAAAACCTTAAAACTTAAAACTTAACTCTTATTTTTACCAACTTCTCATAACCATAATATTCTTACCTAATTCTTTAGACATTTTTGCTAGAGCCAAGTAATTTCGTTCCAACATTTTTCTAACATTCATCAATTTTATAAAACAATCCTAGTAATAAAAAGAAATAAATAAAAGCAATCCAATCTTCATCCAGTGTCCCTTCCTCCTGGTCCCGGGTTTTGTCAGTCCTCTTTATCCCATTGATCTAGCGCATTAACCTGGTAACCTTATATCCGAGGCCCTTAAGTCTCTTCCATGTCCCTTCCACAGCTCTTCTTCATATTCTCCTTTCACACGTGGGAACTCCAGCTTGGTAATGTTTTTGACCCTTTTCAACAAATCAGCCCCTTTTCCAAACTCCAGACTAAACTCCATGTGGTATTTAAAGACATGTTTCAGAATCCCTCCAAGATCTTTTAGGAAAAGTCCTAATGAAAATCGGCCAGCATTTTAGTGTGAATTTTTCTTAATATTCAGAGACTTGTATGCAATTCCCTCTAATATATACATCTTTCAGTGTGATTTTCTGTGTTTTAATGCATGGTGTGTGCTATTTCCAGTAATATATACATTTTAATGCACTCTTTCCCATAGTATATGCATTTTTGCCCCCTTTATTTAGATAGCGAACTGCATCACATCATTTGAAGAGGTGTGAATTTAAAAGGAGGGCTGTGTTTTGGTTTGCATATTGTTTTGGGACATGCAGCTTAGGTATATTTACTTATATGTGCAAACTGAACCACATTTCTCCTGTCCCCTAGTTACGTGCATCAAGCAGGTTAACATTTGACCCTAGATTTTACTGGCTTAAATGTGTTCAGCTGTTCCCTTGTCAATTTCTGAATAGCCCAACCAAACTATGATGCACATCTGCCAGGTTCTACAGCTAGATCATCACTGATTTTTTAAATTTTTTGGTAAGGGATTCAATTCTTAGAAAGGACAGTATGCTCCCTCAAAAGGGAAAAATGATTTATTTCAAAAGCCAGGTTCTTTCAATAGGCCTTTGACAGTTAGGACCGAGAAGTGTACCCAAAAAGTGGAATAATGCACCATTCAGAATTTTAATAGCCTTCAGGAAGCTAGTTCAGGGACAGCACCAGAGAATTACGAAGCATGGGACATGATCCATAAAGTCCATTTGGCGAGCATGATGTGCCAATCTGTATTTATTACAACCACCCTCTGATGCATCTACAACACAAATGGCCAGATTTATATGCTCTAATGGTCCCACAATAAGAAAAACATGTGGTCTTTATCTCCCCTTTCTGCTCAAAAGAATCCCTCCACATACTTTCTGGGCAATGCCTTGTCTGGGTTTAATCACAGGGGAGCAAAAACGAGCATTATTAAAAAATAAACATATTTTCAGAAGCAAGCAAAGGGTTGGAAGATTGATTCAGCATGGAGACAGGACATAATGGGAAGCAGGTTCCTTCTAATGAGGACTACTGGGATGCAAAGGCAGGCAGGCAGAGCCACCCATTTAAAAAGTTACGGCAATTCTGCTCAGCAGTAGGTTGTTTGCTTGCTATCAGTTTCTCTGTTTTGCAGCGGGGGGACCTGGGTGAAATCTACACACATATAAAAATGCTGTGAAAATGCTTTTTTAAAAAAACGTTTTGAAAAATATATTGAATTTGTCATGGCTCACCATCACCATCTAGTGTCACATTTGTGTATTGCACTTTACAACACACTTAAAACATTTTATTTGCAGTTGTATAGCTGAATCCTGGGTGTGGAGAACCTCAGGCTCTGGGGCAAAATTTGGTCCTCAAGACTTCTCCATCTGGTCCTTAGGGCTTTTCATAGGCCACATCCTCTCCCTAATCACACACACCATTGCCAGCCACACTTCTGCCTTGCACCCTCCTTGGGTGTTTTTGCTTGGCTGTGTTCTTAGACTCTGATGATGCCTCTTACTTGTCTGAATGGAAAATAGAATGTGCGTAGAAACCAGCCTATTTTTTCATGTCACAAAATGTATATATTGTATCAAAACCTCAAAGCAGTTTTTTAAAAAAGAATAAAACAATAAAATTATCAGTAAAGAACAGTTAAGCGCAACTATTTAAAACATTCAAAAATGATTAAAATCACCAGTAAGCTAAAAATCAGGTTTAAAATATAAGTCAACATTCTATGTGTCTGGATAGAGAAGGTGCCTTGCCTGATGTGAATAGGCATGGAGTCCAAAGTATGGGTGATGTTACACTAAGATATCAGTTTCTTACAAGTATAGAATGTGTATTATGTTGCACTTACAAATAGTGCTAGTGTCACAGAATGAAGCAATCGTGGGGGGATATATGTGGGGGGTTTTTGAATTAATTTTTATTAAGTTTTCCATTTTTACAATATTAAAGCATAACAAATAACATAATTCACAGTTTCAAAATTTCCCCATTCCCCTCAGACTTCCCTCAACCTCCCTCTCTGGTTTATTTCAAAATCATATCATTTCCTGCATATTCCGTTTTTCACCCATTTTTTTGTACTTGTAGATTATATGATTTTTGCTAATTGTATATGATTATTCATATAAGGGGACGCGGGTGACGCTGTGGGTAAAACCTCAGTGCCTAGGACTTGCCGATCGTATTTGAATCCCCGCAGCGGGGTGAGCTCCCGTCGTTCGGTCCCAGCTCCTGCCCACCTAGCAGTTCGAAAGCACCCCTAAGTGCAAGTAGATAAATAGTTACCGCTTTATAGCGGCGTTTCCATGCACTGCGTTGGTGCTGGCTCGCCAGAGCAGCTTTGTCACGCTGGCCACGTGACCTGGAAGTGTCTTCAGACAGCGCTGGCTCCCGGCCTCTTAAGCGAGATGAGCACGCAACCCCAGAGTCAGTCACGACTGGCCCATATGGGCAGGGGTACCTTTACCTTTACCTTTTTATATGATTATTCAAAACCTGCTAATGAGTCCAATTCTTTGCATTGATTCTTTATGTAGGCCGAAAATGGTTCCCATTCTTTCTTAAATGATTTTTTATCCTTATTTTGAAGTCTTTCAGTTAGTTTTGCCATTTCAGCATATTCCATAGGTTTTTCTTGCCATTCTTCTTTGGTTGGTATTTTATCGTTTTTCCATCTTTGTGCCAGTAGCATCCTTGCCGCGGTTGTAGCTAACTTGGGGGCGTATATGTGATAAGGCAACCTTGAACTGAGATTACTGAGAAGGTAGGTCTCTGAACTTACTGTACACAGGTAATATCTACATTCATTGCTCTCCTTTTTGCCTCTGGCCCAACCAACGCTAGCATGTGGCCCAGAAGGGAATGTGGCACTCAGGTTGAAAAAGCCCCCTCACCCCTGCTTTAGCAAAACAATTCATTGTTTATATGCACACACAGCAAACCCAGAGAAGTTGTAGTGTGGATTCACACATGCATTTAAACCACATTTAGGTGTTATAGATCCAACATAGAGCGACACAGGAATGGAACTGCACAAAGTAGCTGCACTCCCTGTTGTCATTTGCAGACACAGGATGTCTGCAGGCAGGGGCTCAACGCATATGAAAGCTTCTGTGCTCCCCAGAACCCCAACCATGCTGGGTCCATACAAAGGCTTTCAGCAAATACATGCAACTTCAGGTTTTATGCTATGCACGGATTTCTGGGGGCAGGGCTACTCAATGCACTTGGTGGCAAGGGCGTGGCTGCTCAGTTTAGCCATCCTGTCCTCCAGTGGTGAACCTGAACAGGATTATATTTTGCTCATTTTTAAAATACTTGAATACTGTATACTTGATGACTTCCAATTGAAAGGCAAAGTAGATAGGACCTGTATGTTTAAACTCAGAACTCTAGAGTAGCAACATTCACTTGATTGATCATTTTTTAAACTGACCATCTAAAAATGTGCAATCAGTGCAGATGATAACAATAACAATAACAATAACAATAACAATAACAATAACAATAACAATAACAATAACAATAACAATAACAATAACAATTTATTATTTATACCCCACCCATCTGGCTGGGTTTCCCCAGCCACTCTGGGCAGCTTCCAACAGAATATTAAAAATGTGATATAACATCAAATATCAAAAACTTCCCTAAACAGGGCTGCCTTTAGATGTCTTCTAAAAGTCAGATAGTTGTTTATTTCCTTGACATCTGATGCGAGGGCGTTCCACAGGGCGGGTGCCACTACTGAGAAGGCTCTCTGCCTGGTTCCCTGTAATCTCACTTCTCGCAGTTATGGAACCGCCAGAAGGCCCTCGGAGCCAGACCTCAGTGTCTGGGCTGAACGATGGGAGAAAGCTGCATGACATCAAGCAAGACCATTGATTCATCTCACAGTATCGTCTGCACTAACGGGCAGCAGTTGTCCAGGATTTCAAACAGGGGACATTCCCAGTCCTAGGGACTGAACTTGGGACCTTCTGCATGAATCTATCACTGAGCTGTGACCCTTCCCCAAAAATTAGGATGCTGTTTCCCTTTTTTTTAATTTGAAAAAAATATTATTTCTTATACAGGTATTTCAAAAAATGTGTAGGTGTCCAGTATGGTCTGCTAAGAAGTATGCACACCCTTCATTTATACTCAGGAAGGAGATACATCTTCTAAAATGATGCCTGATGCTAGAAAACACAAGGCGGAGGTCATGTGAAAACAAACCAAGTGAGCGTTGTGCTTCCAAACCGCCCTTTTGACTCAGACCCATATTAGTTGAATTAGCTGATCAATGAATTGATTCATTGACTAAATTTTGCATGATCCATTGATTAAGATTGTTCAGCCAGGGGACTGTCTTACAGACTTTCTACCACGACACAGAACACAGGTGGGGGAACCTGTGGCTCAGGAGCTACAAATGGTCCTGAGCTCATTTTATGTTGCCCCTAAATGCCTTCTGCACTTGGGGCCAGGATAGTTGGTTAATTCAGTTTGTACCTCAGTTTGGAGCTTGTGTCTCTAAGCACTGAGACTTGAACTGACTGGTACGTATGCCGACTGGTTTGTCACACAGATGCAAGGCCCACATTGCCTGCATTTAGGGATAGGGGAGAAGTTGGATTTAGTTCTCATTTAAAGGCAAACTTATCTCATTTTTCCTTTTCAAAACATTAAGCACAAGCTGAAACAGAGCTAGCCTTCAGAAATCACAAATCTATGGCTGTTGCAATGGACTTCTCCAGCAAGGCAACATGTACAAAAATGCACACACTTGGTTAATGTATGCATGAAAATGCTTGTATTATTAAAAATAACATATACAAATTATATTAGGGAAAATGGCATACAAAAATGTGTGTATTAGGGGAAATCCACACTAAAATGCTGATGAATTTTCATGGGGACTTAAAATTCTTTTTTGCATACTGATGTAGAAATGTGGAGAAGTGAAATTGAGACAGAAAAGAATGAGAAACTGAAATTGACAGATTTGACAATTCCTCGCTAGAATGCAACTTCAGTTTCGTTTGTAGCTTCTGTCCTCCTGCAAAACAAACACACCCCACAAGTGCTGCAAGAAAAGTTGTAAGACACATTAGTATCTCACATGAAAAGGGTCTACAGTCCTCCCTTGTGCTGGAAGAATGCACCTCTTTGTCAGGCAGAAACTGGGCACATGTTGTTATTGTATTAAGCCAGCCTGATAAAAGCTATCATATAATCTACACCACCCACCTAGCAGGAAAACATGGGAAAATGCAGCAACATTTTAAAGAAACAATTATAATCATGCACACACTGTTGATAAGAAAGGAGACAAAGTTTGAATTTGGGAAGCAGACCCCCCCCCAAAAAAAACAAAGTATGTCAGGTACAGCTCACCTGGGAAAGATCACAGTGCCCAGAGGTTTTAACAGGAGTCATAAATTGCCTTAACAAACATGCATCATTAGTCAATTTGGATACTGAAACATGAGATTTATTTAATAGGCTGCAATCCTATATCCACTTACTTGGGGGTAGGAATGTCAGAGAATTCTGGCAACAAACAGAAACGGGAACAGAAATGGCTGATGTTTGCTTATTTGTCCCATATCCAGAATGGAAATAAATCCAGTGAATATTATATTGTCGTTGCTTTCAGTCCACAAATGATACATGACATTCACATTGCATTTCCGTTGCATTGAAATAATGGGGGTGGAATCACATAATGTAAGGTTACCAAATTTGTTTCAATGAATCCAGGGACACTTTTCAACTTCAGTAGGAATGATAGGATTTTGTCAGGCGACTGATTTGTAAATCCAGGGACTGTCCCTGGAAAACGGGGACGTCTGGTAACCTTATTAATGACAATATGATTTGCACAATTTACATGAATTACATCATTTTGCCACAGCTGACAGCAATAATGTAGTTTTGGGTGGAAGATGAACTGCAGTGGATCAGAAACAGTGCTGCATATGAGAGATAACAGTGCCTCTTTACATCCCTACCTGGCCCACTGAAGTCATTGAGACTTTCTTCTGAACAGACATGTATAGGATTTTGCTGTAAGGCAGTGATAGCCACCAACTTAGATGACTTTAAAAGAGGATTAGACAAATTTATGGAAGAGGTTATCAATGGCTGCTAGCTGAGATGGTTATGCTCTGCCTCCATGGACAGAGGCAGTAATGCTTCTGAATACCAGTTGCTGGAAATCACAGGAGGGGAGAGGGTTATTGTGCTTGGGTCTGGCATGCTAGTTGTGTACAGGCATTTGGCTGGCTCTGTGAGAGCAGGATGCTGGACTAGATAGGTCATCGGCCTAATCCAGCAGCCTTTCCTTGCATTCTTACTTGCAACTCTAAAATTGACTCTGACCAGTTGACTGAAGATTTAAAAGTTGAAGCACTAGTATAAATCTTCCACCTAGTTTTAACTTAGGTCCATATATTGCAGGCATCTTTTCCTCCTTGGGGAACACCAGGTTGAGTGGGCGACATTCTGAATGTGGAAAAATACTCAGAAAGGTTGAAGAAGTCTCTTTCTCCCTACACAGAACGTCTCCAACAGATTGCAACCTATTTATTTAGCTGCTTTAGGTTAAAAAAAGGCATGCTTCACTGCAGCTTGACTGAGTGTCATGAGTTTCACACATAGATTGGTTCTAAGAACTGTTTAGCAAATTATGGGGAGCAAACCTGCATTTGCTATTGAGGGGTAAACTAGATTCAGGCTTTGGAGATTTGGGATCAGGTTTCATATCTCTAAACTGGATTGGGATCACCATGCTGCAGGAAGGGTTAAACCATCTCCCTTCCATTTTCTGTTACTTGACTCACTTGACTCAGGCTGTAATGACTTAACTGTTACTTGACTCACTTGACTCAGGCTGTAATGAGTCTTATTGGGGAGAAACATATAGGTTTATAGATGTGTTCCCTAACAGGACAAAGTAGCAGGTTTGTGGGGTGTGCTAGCAAAGGGTGATTTGCACTGAGTTAACCCTTGCATTGGGTTCACCATTGCTTTGCAAGTGCCTATTCAGTCCCAATCTAATATGCTCTTTGCCCAACTGCTTCTAAAGGGAATTTAAAGAGATGGGATATAGAATAATGGTTCTCCATGATCATCTCGATTTGCACTGTACCAGTGAAGCCTGGGTTTCTGACAAGCATATCTATTTGAAACGGGTGTTTGTCACATCTGAATGCCACATTTTAAGGAACCACATTTAAAATAATCTTAAGTGTACACCTTAAATGTGCAGTAAGTGAAGAAGCCCTAAATTAAGCATGAACAATGTCAGAAATACATACTGGATATCAAACACTAGTGAGTTTTACACACACACACACACACACACACACACAAGCCCATGTTGCAATTTTCTGATCTGTTCCACCCATCCACAGCCAGGCTCCCCAAGCGAATAAAAGATTTCTTCAAAATCAACACTACATGGGAGCCACAAGAACAAGTTTTCCTTTGTTGTGAATGCTATAGCATTATTTGCTGTAGGTTTTTTTTTTAAAATATACATTCTAAATTAGGTCTGTGAAGGCATGCTTCATCTTTAATTCATCACTCTCAGCTGAAAGAGATTAGCAATGTCTAGCACGCACCCCCTAGTTTGGTGCTGACCTCATCAAGTATGGCCTGAAATTAATTAGCCTCATTCATTCCAAATGGGGAGAAAAAGGATAATGGAGCAGTATTTTTAAAGATGACCACCACAAATTGCACAGAGTGTGTTTAAAAGTATAGCACCCCCTTCTCAAACACATGCATTGTTTCAAAACCATCTAGGCTAACAAACTTACTAGCTCTTGCAAAGTTATGCTGAAATTAGCAAGAGATCAAGATAGGAGGGCCCGGTTATATTTAGGAAGTTTGTTTACTTGTAACAAATAAGCTGAGAATCAGAGTACCTGGAATAATTGGACCGAGATGCGGTTCTGTTTTGGCTGGACTAAGCACATTAGTGTATGTGCTGTAGGCAGATCAATGTGGATAGAGCTACATGAGGCATCCCCAGATGTAGTTGGACTGCAACTCTCATAATCCCCGAGTCAGACAATTGGTCCATCTAGCTCCAGTACTGTCTACACGGACTGGCAGGGGCTCTCCAGGGTTTCAGGCAAGGGAAACTCACAGCCCTACTGGGAGATGCCAGAGGTTGAACCTTGGACCTTCTGCATGCAAAGGAGATGCTCTGCCACTGAATTAGGGTCCTTTGTCCATCTATTACATCTTTGGAAATTCCTCTACATTCTCACAGGAAATGGTTTTCATGACATGAAACAGCAATTCTAACTTGCAAAGGGCGAAGGGACTGTGTAGGAATTAGCCAGGAATATTGAACAATTGCAAGCATTATCATATGAAGGAGTTATTGAATACTCCTGGGTCTCCCCCCCCCCCCAATTTTGGTAAAAGAATGTAGAAAGTCCTCATATTTCTCTCTCTCTCTCTCTCTCTCTGCTGTAGCAAAGCCGTAGAAAATTATCAGCAAGAAATGAAAGCTGTCTCTTCCATCTTTGGTTTAATTAACACAGGTATTCCAATTGAACTCCATTTATCAAGCGATCATGGATTAAACAGTAACTCAGGGCTGACAATGAAAATGTTACCAGGAGGGCGGTGAAGAATAGATTGAAGAAAACCAAGTGAGTGACTTTGCCATTGTGGGCAAGAACGAGCTTGTGTAAATATTAGCTAGGAAACATGGTTCTTTTATTCAGATGGAGGGATTGTTTTGTTTTTGCAGCCTGGAAAAGTTGGTTTGCCAGTCGATGCATCTATTCATTAACACTATGAATTGTGACTGGTTTTGTTTTTTTAAACCCACCAATCTTTTTAATATATCAGTTTCTCAGCTAAAACCCATAGACTTTTTAGTGGAGTTCCTGAATAGGAAGAGGCAGCAATGCTTTGGAGGCATAGAGGGGAGAAGATTGCTCTTGTGCTCAGCTCCTGGCTTGTGAGTTTCCTACAGGCTTCTGGTTGGCTACTATGACAACAGGTTGTTGAGCTGGGCTCAAAGTCTAGTAAATGGCACAGCCTGAATTTACTGCTATGTGACTGAATTCCACCCAAATATATTGGCAGCCTGGAAGCATCCTTCATCCTTCATCCTTTTGTGTTCTTCCCCCTCCCTAAAGGCATTTTGCACACCCACACATTTTGAGGTGTGGTGTAGCGGTTAAGAGCGAGACTCGTAATCTGGGGAACCGGGTTTGCGTCTCCGCTCCTCCACATGCAGCTGCTGGGTGACCTTGGGCTAGTCACACTTCTCTGAAGCCTCTCAGCCCCACTCACCTCACAGAGTGTTTCTTGTGGGGGAGGAAGGGAAAGGAGAATGTTAGCCACTTTGAGACTCCTTTGGGTAGTGATAAAGCGGGATATCAAATCCAAACTCTTCTTCTTCTCTTCTTCTCCTCAGCCTGTTGTTACCTCCCTCTTACAACAGGGATATTATAAGGCATTTTCCTTCCACCTGGTATATGTCACATGTAGCAGTGTTTCCATTCTGCTGCATTTCGTCTTCCACTAAAAACAATGTTATTTTTCTTGGCAAAATCCAGCCATAGGAACTAGTGAGATGAATAGCATAAGCTGAACTGTAGCAGAATGGAAAAGGCTCTGGTTGTGACAAACATAGGATGGGACAGAAATCATTGCCTCCTTACTTCCCTTCTGGGCTTTAGGGAAGGCCTAAGCAGGCCACATGTGGCCTGCAGACTGCTCACCTGTGAGCTAGACAAAGGAGCCCCTAATAATGAGTAAAGGCATTTCAACAACAACAACATCATAATTAGTAGAAGGAATAAGACCAAAGAGTGTGTTAATGTTGATTTTTCCTCAGTTTACTGGGGTATCCCCCAAGCACACATTGCAGTAAAATAAACACCTGCCAGCCATATAGAGAAGCAAACCAAGCCTTTCCCTTTCTTCTTTCCAGTCGTCTTTTTTAAAAAATATATATAAAGGAAACAGAATCTATAATTGTAGATGCTTATCTGCAACAGCTGTCTCTGAAGGAAAACACTAGAAAAATGGCTGCTGGGATGATGTCGCCAGTGCAGTAGGACACTTAAGGGCCAAAAATGTGTTCCTGATAATTAAAAAAAAAAAAAGCAGCGACATTACATACTCCCCCCTCTGCCCAAATGCATTCCCTGCTCTGAATTACCTGAGCTCACTCATATCTCCTTCAGGAGGCATATCTGCTGAGCACAACAGCCTTAGGAGGGCACCTAGCCATGGAGTTATAATTAGTGAGGCTTGTTCATAATGGCTTCAGAGGGTAGGGGAGCAGTGGTGCAGACCAGGCCTGGGGGCTCGCTCTTTCTTTCTTTCTTTCTTTCTCATTCATTGCCTTGCTGGGGGGGCGGGGAGAGACATTGTGTATAGGAGCTTTGTGACACGTGATGCTACTACCTCTCACACCAGTCAAATTGGAGTGGGAGGGTTTGAAAGGAACATAAGAGAGAAATAGAGAGAAAGAGAATACCTTGGATCACTGACCATTTACCAAATGATAGGGGTGGGGAACAGAAACGCAGATTCATACACAATGAAGGCCAGAGCTGGGGAAGCTTTTCAGTTTGAGGGCCATACTGCTTTCTGAGCAACCTTCCAGGGGCCACACATGCCAGTGGTTGGCGGGGCTAGAGGCAAAGGGAGGCAGAACAATTAATGCAAAATTTGCACAGTAGGTTAGTTTTGACACTCCCTTCTGTCTCCTCCATCCAAGAAGCACAAGGCATTTACTCCAATTCAAGGACACATTCCAGAAGCAGGGCCAGTAGGAGGTGTGGTCTAGGAGAGTGCTGAGGGCCCGGTAGAGAGGCTTGTTGAAAGATGCTGCACTAGAGCATTGTGGGGAATTTAAACTGGTGACTTGCCTTTGCCAACTGTGGCTCTGTCACACGTGACCTACTGGTATTGGAAAGAGTCAACTAGAGGGCATGTTGTTTAGGGCCCTCTCAAGCCTTGAAGGGTTGGGTTCAGGATGGCCCTGTCTCCTACTTTACAGAGGACAGCCCTCTGTTTGAAGGAGTCCTCTATTTAAAGGGCTGTCTGGTCTAAAACTAGCTTAAAGCATACCCTCCAACATTTCTTCGATGAAAATAGGGATGTCCCATCCCATAATGATAATTTTACTATTTATACCCCACACATCTCATTGGGTTGCCCCAGCACTCTGGGCAGCTTCCAACATATATAAAAACAAAATAAAACATTAAACATTAAAAAAACCTTCCCTATACAGGATTGCCTTCAGATGGTTCAGGGGTTGGATAACTCCATACACTTCAACATTTCTCCAGTGAAAACAGGGACATCCTAAGGAAAAGCGGGGCATTGTAGGATCCAATCAGAAACTGGGACAGCTTCTCTAAATCAGGGACATCCCTGGAAAATAGGGACACTTGGAGGGTTTGGCTTAAAGGCAAAGAGTTATAAGAAGGGAGGGCAGACATCGCTCCCCGTCAACAGAAAGCTTCAAACTGAACAAGTGCACCAATCATGTTGCTGCAGTATTCCCCACTAGGGTGAGATACACTGCAGCTTTCAGTAGATAGCAATTATTTCTATTTTTGCATCTATTACTATACATATGTAAATTGTATGCAAATATGTGTGCTTTATTCAGTCCTCTCTTTTTTTTGGGGGGGAAGGGGTATTGCATTTCCTCTTCTTGTGGCAACCCCTAGCGGTCCCTCTAGTTGCCTACAAGGCTTGAGTGGAGTGTGGAAGAGGAGAGAGGGAAGGAGAATCTAGGGGACTTCCAGGAGAATAGTGGTGAGGACAACTTGATCTCTGTGGGACCATGCCCATAACTTGGACCTTCTCATATCAGAAACATTCAAATTGATTTCCCCCCCTTTAAAATTTTGTTTGTAATTAAAAAAATAATTACGTTGATGCATGTGCTTTAATTGATGCTGTGAGCTGCCTTGGGACCTGCCCTTGTGAGAAAGGTGGGATCTAAAATAAGCATATAATATTCTGCATGCAAAGCACCTGCTTTTCCACCGAGATACAGCCTTTGATTCATGGAGGAGAGGCTACAAAATAAGCTATTGAGAGGCTACCTTCAGGTTCAGAGGCCTCTGAATGCCATTTGCTAGGGAGCAACAATAGGAGGTGATTCAGTGATAGAGCATCTGATTTGGCCCCACGTTCAACCCCCTGCATGTCCCAGGTAGGCCTGGGAAAGGTGCCCTGCCTGAATCCCTGGAGAGCTCTTGCTAGTCAGTATGGACAATACTGAACTAGATGGATCAATGGTCTGATTCAGAATAAAGTGGCTTCCTATGTTCCAGTGATTCGAAGCAGTATATGGCTGGCCACAGTGGAAAAGAAGATACAGTGGTACCTCGGGTTAAGTACTTATTTCGTTCCGGAGGTCCGTTCTTAACATGAAACTGTTCTTAACCTGAAGCACCACTTTATCTAATGGGGCCTCCTGCTGCCGCTGCTCCGCTGGTGCACAATTTCTGTTCTCGTCCTGAAGCAAAGTTCTTAACCCGAGGTACTATTTCTGGGTTAGCGGAGTCTGTAACCTGAAGTGTCTTTAAACTGAAGCGTATGTAACCCGAGGTACCACTCTTCTGGATTAGATTGACTTCACAAAGTTCAAGAGGGAAAACACAAGGGTCAAACTATTTGAGTGAATCTTCAGGATTTTTCTTTTTTTGGGTGGAGAGTGGACAGGGAGTGGCAGGAATGAGAGAACATTCCCATAAACATTGTTTTCCTTGGAAACCGTGCAGTTTGATATGAAATCCAAACCTGATAAAATCCCAGTCAATATTAGCAATGCTAATGACATGTCCCCTCATTCCTAATTTCAAATGTTGGATTTCATCTATACATAGTTAAAAGCTAGTAGCCAAACAAAGAAAAAGTGGGGGTGGGGTGGGTGGGTAAGCACTGGGGAATCGAAGCCCATTTGAAAGAGAGAGAGACAGACATACAGACAGAGAGAGGAGAGAGAGAGAGAAGGGTGGGGGGGAAATCTACATTTTAATGAAAATATTTTCAAGCCATTTCAAATAAGAGTCCAAGAGAAATAATTACAAAAGTTTGGAAAGAAAGAGCATTAGCTTTGATAGCTTTCTCCTCTGTGAAGCAATTAAAACGAGCCATTTTTCAAATACTAAGCAGAAAATTACTAATGGACGGACTCAGAAAAGCTTTCATTTCAATCTCATGTCCTTTATTCTTCTAAAAAAAGAAAGAGGGGGGAATAAGGTGGTTTTCAGATAGATTACTACATAAAGGAGTCACTCGCTCGATGTCATAAAAACGATGGCAGCGTAGAATGACGGAGATTAACATCCAGATTTAAATCACGCAACAGTCCAGTTAATAGCGACATCTAATTAAAGAATGCATTATAAGTCTGTAATGTTGATTTGATGGAGAAAACCTCAACTTTGGAGTTTTCCATCGTAATGTACTGTTCATATAGCAGCAGATGTCCAAGTAAGACGATTCAGTTTCTCATTCCTACTACAGATATCAGTTTCTTGGGCTACCTTTAGTAAAAAAGGAATGCACCTTATACCGAGTCAGACCTAGGGACAATCCAGGCAAAGCCTTGGTTCTAAAACCAGTGTCTTGGATCTCTTTGGTCACAATGGCTGCTGGGCTATTTGGCTAATTCTGCCTAAGGCCTTGAGAAACAGAGAATGGTTATTTAGTCTTTGCTCCCTGAGACCTTGGAGACATCCAAAATACAGCCTGATAATCTCCTGGATCAGTTTGGATGGATAGATAACAGGCGTAGCATACCCCTCAACTGTCCTGCTTTGAATGGGACATCCCAGAATTACAGGAGACATTCCAGCTTCTGACTGGATCCTGGGATGTCCTGTTTTGACTCCTGTGAGAGCTCAGCCTTGAAAGGTGCGCATTTTGCAGTGTTGTGCTCTTGCACGAGTCATGTGACGTGCATGGGAGCACGACCTCGAAGGATAAGCATCCCGATTTTCCTCTGCTGCAAGTTGGAGAATATGGTGTGGTGATAGCTTACAACTGTTGGGGTTTGGTTTGCTCCAGGGGTTCATAGCAGCTCCTGAATCTGTTGGGAAAGTGCTGATCTGGGTCTTGGGTCAGGCTGAATCCTTAAAAAGGCTGGCTGAACTAAGGTCTATTTTATTATTTATTTTGTCAGTAGTGATGACATCACAGAATGCTGCATCCATCATATTGGCTTCACTTTGCTGAAGCTAAGGTTACTTTGGGTCTCAAGTCTCCATGGATGGGAGACTACCTATGGACATCTCCCATGTATACCACTTTGAGGTCATAGGATCATAGAACTATGAACAAAAATGGGATAGGAACATAGGATCACACAAAATTGCTTTATAATAAGTTAGAACATTGTTCCATCAACAGTACTGACTGATAGCAGCTCTCCAGGGTTTCAGGAACAGGGACTCTCCCAGCTCTACCTGAGGATGCTGGGGATTAAACCTGAGACCTTCTGTATGCTATGGTCCTTGTTGCAGTAGAAAGTGGCCTTCTACTGTGTGAGACCATTGGCCGATCTAGAATAGTATAGAGGAAAGGCCACCTATTAGGCATGATGTTCAATGCACTGAATCAAAGCATGCCACTTCGCATACCACTGAATACTGGGGATTGGAGAAAGGCAAAGAGGGATGTCGTTGGACCACAACTCCAGTCAGACACAGCCAGCCTGGCCAGTGGTCAAGGAGGGTGGGTGCTTTCTTTCAGCATCATATAGAGGGTAGCCCCCTTGGTCACCCTTGTACTAAGTAGTATCTGACTGGTCATTGTCAGAATCAGAAGGCTGTTCTGGATTGACTTTGCAGCAATAATGTTTTGTGTTCTTCTTGAAACAGAGCTTCTTCTTCTCTCATTAAGAACTATTTGGTCAGCTATTTAAACTGCTCGGAATCAGAGTCTTCCTGTTCCTGGGCTGGTTCCCATATTCCTCTGTGTGCCACCTGACTGAAAAGCATATGGAATAAGGCATGATAACTCAGTTCTATTCCTGACCCAGTGGCACCTCCTCAAATACAGTGACTGCTTGCAGATTCAATCGACGTCTTTTCTCCATGAGGACTAGATCATTGTCTTTGCTTTTGAAGGAAAGCAGGTAGTTCTACACCTTTACACCTTTGTGTGTGTGTAGAAAGGTAGCATGCACAACAGCAAACAGGGATTTGTAATTCCATTATTGATCTACCAAATCCCAGGGACTGTGCTGCCAAAATCTAGAAGTCTGAAACCTCCAAATAACACCAATGACCTTAGGAAGAACATGCCAGGAAGGCATTTTAGCATTGGCTAGAAGAGCATATTAAAATACAAGGCATTCGCTGTAGTAAAAACAGGGTACCTCATTCCAGCTGTCTATATATATTCCTTTCCAGCACTAAATCTGTCCAGGGACCTTTCAGAAATACTGCATTAAGCCTCATGCCTTCGCTTAGTGAATAGAAATGTGAAAAGGATGGAGATAAAAATCAGAGGGACACACAATAGCGAATGTTCTATGATTTAATCACCATTACAGCTTAAAACAGCACAGTCGACATTCACCCTTGGTAAGTCAGGGATAAATCTCTGTCTATGGCTGCCTGGAAGAGTGACGGCATGGTAACACCAGGTCCGTTGACAAAGCAGACCCCCAGAGGCGGTGCAAGGAAAGAGTTGAAGGGCACTGGAAGCTGCCTGTTTCAAGAACTGCTGTTTACTAGCAGAGAGCCCAGTCACTGCAGTGGCTGCTGTACTGGCCTGGTGTATCTGCCCAGAATCTTTGGCCAATTGCATCAGAATATCCTGGCTCCATCGCCCACATGCAGTTGCCACAGGTGCACACACAGAGGCACCTATCTTCCTGTTGAGCAGAGGGTGTACAATATACATCTCCATCATAGTGCTGGGCCAGACAGAGAGGTTTCTCTGGCCAGTACAGCCTGTGTAACAGGCATCAAAAGTGCTTTGTCTCAGCTTGGCTATGTATGCTAGTTGTTGAATGTTTGCTCTATCCCATTGACTGTCCTGCCCCTGGATCATCAAGTCAAAGGTTGGAAGGGCACAGAGGAAGACTTGGTGGGCTGCTTAGGTCTGTAGTCTGGAAGTTCCCTGGCCCTGGTCTAGCCTGACTGGTAGATGCTCCTCAGTGTTTTAGACAGGGGTCTTCCCATCCCTACATGGAGATGTCAGGTATTGAACCTGGAACATTCTGTATGCAAAGCCCACACTCTATAGACTGTTGGTTCATAGTTCACAATTGCTCATTGTTCACATAGCTCTATCAGCACGTGATGATTTATATAGCGACATAGGTAAAAGTAAAGGGACCCCTGACCATTAGGTCCAGTCGACTCTGGGGTTGCAGCGCTCATCTCGCTTTACTGGCCGAGGGAGCCAGCATACAGCTTCTGGGTCATGTGGTCAGCATGACTAAGCCGCTTCTGGTGAACCAGAGCAGTGCACGGAAACGCCGTTTACCTTCCCGCAGGAGCGGTACCTATTTATCTACTTGCACTTTGACATGCTTTTGAACTGCTAGGTTGGCAGGAGCAGGGACCGAGCAATGGGAGCTCACCCCGTTGTGGGGATTTGAACCGCCAACCTTCTGATCAGCAAGCTCTAGTCTCTGTGGTTTAACCCACAGCGCCACCCGCGTCCCTTATATATAGCGACCTAAGCAACAACAAAAAGGCTTAGATTTTGGCAGTTGCAAGGGGAAGAGGAAAGAAGGAAGGAAAAAAAGGGAGAGGCTTTAAAAGAGGATTAGACAAATTCATGGAGAATAAGGCTTTCCATGGATATTAAGCACAATGGCTATGCTCTACCTCCATTGATGAAGGCAGTATGCCTCTGTACACCAGTTTCTGGAAATTGCAGGAGGGGAGAATCCTGTTACTCTCAGGTCCTGCTTCTGGTCTTTCAGTATGCACTTGCTTGGCCCTTGTGAGAACAGGATGTTGGATTAAATGGGCCTTCAGTGTGATCTGGCAGCAAAGCTCTTCTTATGTACTGCAACTGGGGATGGAGTATGCATTTAAAGCTGAATGCACACAATTCACACGTATGAACTGAAACACAGCTATCTTTTGAAATCCGCACAGCTCTGAATTTTGCAATGCAGTTCTCCTGCCAAGTCATGGGCACAATAATGCATATACAGCGGTACCTTGGTACCCAAACAGCTTGGCTCCCGAACAAAACACCGCAAACCTGGAAGTAAGTGTTCCGGTTTGCGAACGTTTTTCAGAAGCTGGGCGTCTGACACGGCTTCCCCTTGAGTGCAGGAAGCTCCTGCAGCCAATCGGAAGCTGTGCCTTGGTTTTCGAATGGTTTTGGGAGTCAAATGGACTCCCGGAACGGATTAAGTTCAAGAACCAAGGTATCACCGTATTAAGGTAAGGAGTGCCTATATTAGTGAAAATAACATATAAAAATGCATTCTGTTGGGCGAAATAAAAAGTATCAGGAAAAACATGTTCCATAAAAATGTGTCCATTAGGCAAAATGTCATATGAAAAAATATATAGTGAGAAAAATTCACATTAAAATGCTCGTGAATTTTCGTAATTTTTTAAAAATTGCTAACTAATGTGGAGAACTGAACTAAAGACTGGAAAAATGAGAATCTGAGAGAAACCAAGAGAAGCAGATTTGCCCACCCTCAAGTAAAACCCCCATGGGGTGGCAGATTCAAGGGATAGGAAACTGCCTTATGTTGATTCAGTCCATCAGTCCACCTGCCTTTGAATACCAGATTCTGGAGATCACCAATAGGGAGCGGGCTGTTGTGCTTGTTCCTTCCCTGTTGGTTTCCCAGAGGCATCTGATTGGCCACTGTGGGGAACAGGAAGCTGTACTAGATGGGCCTTTGGCCTGATCAGGAGGCAATGTGCAAGTTCATGCAGTTACCTGTATTAAGGTAACATTGAGTTGGAGCTTTGCAAAAAACCTGCATATATCTGAAACAAAACTGAGGAAGGGGAGAGGGGAAATCTTAACATGCTGAGGAAGACGGGTTTGGTTTTTAGAAAGTTGCCCCATGCATTTGGGGCTTGTTTCTCTCTTTAAAGGGCACAATTCTTTTGCAGCTTCTTCGACAAAGAACAGATCAACATTCTTCACTGAGGTTCTGGCAAGGACAATGATGTTAGTTCACGAAACAGCAGAAGCAGTGGCAAAAGTCTTCTTGAACTGTATCGCTTTGGACTGTAAGTGGAGCGGGAGTCTGATTTTTGAATGGCCCCTTGCGCTTAAATTCCACCCCCCCAAGCGATAAACTTGCACATCCCATTATGACTTCTGAAGCCACTTCTCAGAGGAGGAAAACCAAAACAAATCACTGCTTGTCTGCATCCCCAGACCTGGAAATTTTGTCTGGCGAGATGGATAGAAAAACAAATTTCAAAAACCCCAGCCTTAAGAAAGTTCAGTGGCTACGGACTTCAGACGTGCATGTTGAGGAACATCAGAGGCACAATTCATACCTTGGAGCACTTTTCCATTATCAAATGGGATTCCCACTCCAGCAGCTTGAAAACATGCACATCTCCTTGGAGAATTTCCTCAAAGATGCGGTGCGCATGGCCTGAAGAGCTCGTATTTCTAATCCTCTTCAGAATGGTTTTATTTTTTAGGGGGGGAGGGGTGGTGGAAATGAAAAACAGCAGCTCATACTAGACAGGAGATGGAGAGGAAGGCAAAGAATCCTTGGCTGGAGAGCTGAGAAAGTGTGGCAGAAGTCAAACAATCTTGTATGAGATGAAAGCGGTTACAGACAGCAGAAATGGTGTTTCCTCCGGGGGGAAGCGACACTGCAAATTCGTTGTTCAAAGTTCTCATGTTTCATCCTAACAAATTCCATTACATTAGGAAGATTAGAAAAAAAAATTGCATTCTGTTTCCTTGGGCTGTGAAAATGTAAGCAAAATAAATTCAATGAGGAAGGGGGGAAGGAAGGGGGGGAAGAGATGTGATATTTTCCTTCTCAGTATTAGAAGGACCCCAATATTTGCACCTAGTGCAGCAAAGAAATGGGGGACGTGGGATTGCATAAGGGAGCCAGGAATGTTTTGAAGTCCGTGTTCTCTGTAGACCACATTTTACATGAACAAGAATGAAATGGAGAGACATGGGCAGGATTATGAGCTACTGTTGAAAGATTATTATTCTGAACAATTGGTCTTATTTTTGGAAAGGTTTTCAGGCAAAAAGGAAAAGGGGGGAAAGGGGGGGAAAACAAAATCCAAAGGCATGTGTTAATGCTGCTGGGGACTGAATTCTGAGTATTTTGTCACCAGTCACATTTTTAGGGAACATTTCAAGAATGCACAGCTCTTTTTCATAATGATTTTTTTGGGCACCGTTTGCAACACACACACACCCCATCCCACATTCATCTGTATTCCCCGCATTTGTTTTTGCCCCCAAATGACTTCATTTGCCACACAGCTAAGTCCCATTGGCTTTGTGGCACAGTAACGTTCTCTTTACCCTGTGTTCCCTGATTGGTTGGAATCACTTAGATGACTAATCCAAGATGGTGAAAGATGCAGCAATGAGAGGGGAAATAGCCACAAAGCAACAGCCAGGGGAAATGGCCACAACAAAGAGGATAAAAAGATGTGGCTTCTTTTTTTGGGGGGGGGAAGGCATCATAGTATGTCTGCAAAATAATTGTATAGAATACAAAATCATTGTGTAGAAACCGTAGAATATTCAGCACACTTTTAGTACTACAAACACACAACATGCTTGGCAATTAACTGATCGGATAACAAAATCCATCACGCAAGTGATTGTGCGGATATTCACTGGCAGTTTGATTGGAGCTGGAAAGCACTTAGAGTGGGCATTGCAGTGGTACTGAGAGGTCAGAAAGAGATGGAATCAAGTGGTGTTCACTGAAGGATGACCAGTGAGGAATCTGATCTGTTGGCTCTAGACAAGGGGAGGGTCCAAACATCAGTGGCAAATCATGCAGACAGTCCTAAGACTAGATCTCTGGCCTCTCCCACTTTTAAAGAGTCTCAAGTGGTAGAGTTGAGGAAGACCTCTCTCTGCTTGAAATCCTGGAGAGCTGCAGCTGCTCAACAAAATACTGGCCTAGATGGACCAGGACAGTTCCATGTAAGGGATAACTTCTGGCATCCCTGATTTCAGTCATACATTAGTTGGAAAGCACTTTCTTTAAAATGTTCATATAGCCAAGAAGATGCAAGAGTGCCCAGTTTTAGACTTCTGTCCCAGATCCTTGAATCCAACACACAATGACTATAGCTGCAATAACTCTGCCCCTGACTCAGCTGTCCGCAGCACACTCAGCATCGTAATCATGCAAATTAAATACAAATTTTAAAAATTGCCCCCATTAAAATGATCTATTAATGTTGTAAGGCTCCAGCACTTATGGAGAACGGTTCTAATTGCCTGATCTTGCCATTGGCACATCTTAAAAGACCTGGCAGATCTTGAAGATATTTACACCTCTGGGATTAATTTCATTGTAAGGAATTAACTTTTGGCAAAGCTTGGTTGCTGCCACTAGGAGGGGAAAAAAAAGGTTGCTAACATCTGCTTTTTAAAACTGTTATATTGCTGGAGAAAATGAAAAGCATTGTGCAAATTGCCCGAATAAAAAAGTAAGAATGTGCCACTTCCCTCACACATATATCACTTTTAAAAATATAGTTGAATTGCAACCAAAAAAACTAGCTGGTTAGACCAAATCAGTCTGTAAAATTCAGCCTCACCTCCTCTCTCACTGCAGCTGATCTGCAAACATGCCAATGGCTTCTGTGACATCACAGCTTTTCAGCCAATCAGTGTGAAAGAACTAAATCCAGAGTCATAGCTTGGCATGCGTTCTTTGATTAAGCACTGGGACCACTAACTTTCTATAAATTATTTCTGCAAAACTGCAACCAACAGAGAAGTGGCCATAGCTCAATGGTAGCACACATGCTTTTCACCCCAGATACCCCAGGTTAAGTCTCCAGATGGCACAGGTAACATTCCCTGGAGAGGTGCTGCAAGTCAGCGAAGACAATGTTGAGCTGGCATAACATCGAGCCACTACAGTGTAGTGACTAAGAAGCTGGGTTATGAAAGATGAAGACCCTGATTCAAGTCTTGCCTCTGCCACAAACCCTCTCAGAAGCTCCTCTCTCTTGGTCTCTGACACCGCCACCCACCATTTGTAATGTGTGCTGGAGGGAGATAATACGGACTTTACATGCGACAGTGGTGGGGAGCCTGTGGGCCTCCAGATATTGAGTGGACTCCAACTCCCATCAGTCTAACCCAATTATGCACCTGCAGGCTGGCTGGTTCCTTATCACTGTCTGAAGAGGCAAGGATTACAAGAAGACCATGCATAGGAAGTGCTTTGAAGCATTGGAAGTGCTGCACCGATGCTAAATCTTACTGTTATCAAGCTCGATCAAGCATCCAAAACCTTTCCCAGCCTGGGGGCCATTTTCACTTCTAGGCAAACTTTTTTTTTTTAACCGGGGGTTGGGGCCAGAAACAAATGTGAGGGGAATAACAGGTGTTACTGGTATATCTGTTCAGCAAGTTAATTTCTACACACACAGTCACACACTGCCCTCCGTCCAGGCAAGCAAGAGGCATGATTAGACTTTAGTGGCACATTCCAGCCAAGCCAAAAATGCTCAAGAAGAGTGTTGCGGTGGAAAGGGGTGTGGCCTGGGGAGATTCTTGGGGGCCAGGGAGAGAGGTCTGGAGGGCCACATTCAGTCTCTAGTCATGAGGTTCCCTGTCCTTGAGGTAGATGGAACAATGGGCAGATATAGTATGTCTGCTTCCTAAGATCACATATCCTACAAAAAGGCCTCATTTATTTATTTAGCTCGGACCAGCAAGAAAACTGCATTGCAAAGCCTGCTGCCCTGCTGCCCTCCTCCAGCACCTGACTTGCCCGTCCTGATTTGCAGCATAGCTTGCTGCTCCTAGCGTGATTCCCCCCCCCCCTTCCTGCCCCCTGAGCAGAAACTGGAGCAAAGTTTAGCAGAAATGCATGTCATTGAATGGAGCTGAAAAGAAGGAAGAGGCAAGTGATAAGATCAGAGCCTGCAGCGCCTTGTTTATGAGAACATCCTCTGTGTAATATATGTCTGGACTAGGTGAAAGGATGGTGTCACCCCCAACATATTTTAAATGCTGCGACTGTCAGGCAAAAAGACAAGTTTATACAAAACACACACACACAAAAATATGGCACGCAGCAAGGAGAGTTTTCACAAGTGAGGCTCCTGCTTCTGTGGAGTTTGCAGTGCAGAACTTAAAAACGAAGATGGCATTGGTTAAAATGTTTATTTGTGTTACAAATAGCCAGTCTCTTTGCTTTTCCTTCTGTGTGAAACAACACTTCGAGACTGGTGAAAAGGTGACTTCATATGTGAAAACACCTTTATAGGGTCAGAACCTCACCATACTTTTAAAGCACTATTATACCACCTGAACAACCATGGCTTCTCCCAGGGAATCCTGTGACCTGTAGTTTGTTAAGAGTTGTTTAGAGATGCCTATTCCCCTCACAGAACTACAGTTCTCTGAGTTCACAGGGGAGAAGGGTTGATTTTAACCCACTCTGAAAACTGTAACTTTGTGTGGGGAATAAGGGTCTCCTAACAACCCATAACAACCCTTAACAAACAGTTGCCATGTGCATTTTAATTTGCTTTCCTTGTCTGCTCAGTGCAGACAATGGAAGATTTTTCTCCACATCTCACCACTCTTCAGAACTCCCTAGCAAGGCTGGTGCCAGCAACCAGCATCTTCTGGTAATTTCCAGGTCCCAGCAGTCAGGCCCCTGACAAGGCTTTTCTTGCCTTTTCCTCAATTGCCCCACCCCCTGACCAGGAAGATGTGCCATGTGGCGAGATTTAGCCACCCTTATAATTTCCTGAACCTATGTGCCTATTGCTGGCCACTCAGAACTGCTTTGAGCCAGGTAAGCCAAATCAGACCCACTGACAACCTCAGCTGAGTTTCTGGAAACTACAGGAGGGATGGCGGCTGTGCTCTCATGCTCAGTTCCTGCTTGTGGATTTCCTAAAGACATCTGGTTGGCCACTGTGAGAACAGGATGTTGGACTAGATGAGCTACTAGCCTGATCCAGCAGACTCTTTTGACATTGTTATGATGGGTGCTGCCAGATGATGCATTGTCCAGGGCCCTCTCAAATCTGGATCCCTTCTTCCCCCTCTAGGGTTTTCTCTTGGAGGCCCATCTCATGCGGGAAGAACTGCCAGTTTAGCTAATGCAAAGTTCTTTGAAGGATGTGTTTTCAACTTCCAGGTCTCCCTTCAACCCTTTCCTCCAAAAATAAAAGAACAGGATTCCTGGAGCAGAGCATAGGATCTCTGAGTGGAAACCTACACCCTCGCTGGCTTAATTTAAAGACCCACAGCAAGGCTCCCTGCCTCTTTCAGGAAGATCTTTGCTTTACTCTTAGTAAAGTCACCACACAAAGCAGCCCATTACTTATGCATTCTCTCTCCCTGTCCCCCCCCCCACCATTGCCTCGTTCCCCATACACAAGAAGCTGAAAATAATAGAATAAACATCATATACTTCATTATGATATCGGTTTACACTTCTAGCGTGCACAGAAAGAGGCCATTTCATCAAGCTAATTGCCTGAAAGTAAAAGAGAGGGAACTTTGGCTATTAGTCTATTATGGGGCTTTTTTCTTAATCACAAATAGGGGGCTGTGGATCCCCAGGGAGGATGTGTATTTCTAATTTACAATTGAACCACAGATCCAAGCAATCAATCTTGGGCAGCACTTTTACAGTATAATTGCTGCAACATCACAAATAAGAGAGAGTCAACGCCGAGTTTCAGCTTAGAGGTAGAGGATATTTACTAGGCATTGGTTTAGGATGGGGAGGGGGGGAACAGAGAGTCACACACACACACACAGACTCCACAGCCATGAATATGCAATGAGGGCTCATTAGTGCCCTTGTGTTGCCATGACGAATGGCATTATCCCCAGACCGGTGCAGCCTAAACATGAATTTTATAACGACCCATTTATCATGACTTGTCATGGGCTTCTTTACTGTATCTTCCAGTAGCTTCTGTACCTTTCTTCACGTTGACATCAGAATTCTCCCTCCGCTCTTCCACCGTTGACTTGATTATGGGCTCCTAGTTCTCTTTAAACAGTGAATGCTTATATAAAAATACATGCAAGGTCAGCAAGATGCTTCTGCAATGGTAGAACTCATGGAACAGGTGGTCTCTGGGTCAGGAGGAGAGGTGTGCTTGTCCGGAGTTGTGGCAGGGTGGGTCAAAGATCCATTACTATTTCTGCAGCAGGGTCCTTGTCTCAAGCATGCAAGAGCTGCCCAATCATCATGAAAGGAGAGGGCTTTAGTTACTGAGAATTAGTCTTCTCACCCTTTGTGTTGATTGGAGCCAATCAGAGTGAAAGGAGGTGAGTCAGCCACTGAGGACTGGCGCCCATCATCATTCTGTAGAATGAAAGAACACTGAGGGAAGAGCACTAGAATCCAACAGTGAAGTTGGATGGTGGGAAATTCAGGCCTGACAAAAAGGACTTCTTGATATAGTGCATAGTGAAATTATGGCATTTGCCATCAAAGCCCTGCCATTGCTGGCTAGAGGTTAAGATTGCAGCCTAATAGGATCTATGGCGAGTAGTAATAATTTATGAAATGGCAGCTTTAAGATGGCAGCTGCTTTCCTATCACTTTTCTCCAGGGTTGCTCCATTGGCAACTCCAAGGTGTTGATCAGAGGAAAGAAAACTAAACACATAAATAAGAAGAAGAGAGAGGAAGTAAACAAGAAACTGTCCATGGGACATTCCAACATCAGGCTTGGAAGCAAACGGAAGAGGTTTAGAGCAAACAATTTACTATAGAATGTTATGTAAGATTTTGGATTCCTGGGACAGTATGATAAAGAAAGAATTTAGTCTCAATAGCCTTCTGGTAAAACTTGCCAGCCAGCTATGCACAGCTTGATATGCTAGTGTTCTCTCTTTCCTCACCCCCTAAAAAAGGTTTCAATCTCCCCTTGCATATTTTGTTTCACCCTTTTCCTTAACAAACAGGATGGAGCAGGCAAACTATATCCCTGTTTGCTCCATGCTGGGTCCTTGCAAGCTGCTCTTAAAAAAAAAAAAAAAATCACATGATTTCAGCTGTCCAATTTGAAAGAAGTTAACACTTTGCTAATTACAACCCAACTTAAAATAAGCAAGGCAAGCCCTCTTTGCCTTCTCTGCCACTGCTGTCTTTACTGACATCTTCAGTCATTAATGAGTTAATAAGAATCTCGGCCTCATCTGGGGAAAGATAAGGCTAGAAAGAAAGAAGAGCATTGTACACATAATGACAGGTTCCCTGTTGCCTCCTAAGATGCCATGGGTCAGCCATGTTAAGAATGTGTGTGTCCAATCATCTGCTGATGTTTATCAGAGGGGCCTGGAGCGCAACCTGACACAGGGCAGTTGGGGAGTTACAATGAATAAAGAATGGCTCCCCTGGCTTGTTGGCGGCTGTGTGAGAGCGCAAGGGGAGGGCGAGGAGGGGTGAGCTATATATACTAAAACACGATGACATGAGCAATCAGTAAAGCAATTACAAGACAAGTTATTGGATGAAGATGGCGCAAGGCTTCTGGGGCACTTTGAACGTGGGATCTGGGGCGGTCCAGCTCACCACAAGAGGAGGGCTTAACTCTTCAAGCACCTGGATGAATGTCTAACCCTACAGGTCACAGTGGCAGCAAAGGGAAATGATGGACATGGCATTGCCCGGAAGTGTTGGGTGTTGATCCAGCACTGTGTAACTTGTCGCGTCCAAGTCTGAATATAGCTGCAACTCTTGGGGATTAGGAACCAGGGCAGGATCAAGGTTGCTGTGTTAATTCACAGAGCCCTGAACAACTTGGGGCCAAATTAGCTTAAGGACCACCTGATTCTTTATGTTCCACCTCAATCGCTGAGACTCTCTGAAGGGGCACTTTGGGCAGTCCCCCATGTCCCTGAGGGTTAGTTGACCTTTACCAAGAGCTGAGCCTTTAGTGTGCCTTTGGAACTCCTTGTCAATAGAAAGCTGGCAGGAGTCATCCCTGCTTTCTTTAAAAAAATGTATTTTTTCAGACTGGTCTTTGACCCACAATCTTATCTTTACCAACCAGTTTTTCTTCTTTTCTTTACCAACCAGTTCTTACTGATATTACTGCAGTTTTGTGGAATATTTTAAATACACTGCCTTCTTGTATTTCCTATGAAAATGCAGTTGATAAATATTTGAACAAATAAAATAAACCTAGTAATTTAGGAAGTTACCTTCTACCAAGTCAAGACCATTGCTCCATTTAGCTCAGTATTGGCTACGCAGACATATGTCCGTATCATGAGACGTGGTTTGTAGATTCTGAAATATTGTTTCCTGTGTTCTATCACTGCACGAAGATTGATGCTGCAGAATTTAGCGCCTCCCTCCCTCCCTCCTGGTCAATCTTATAGCCCTGATGGCTGTACACAAAGATTTGTAATAAAGTGTGGCCATCATACATGCACTGTTGGCAAACGCTCTTGGGGAGACGGCGACTCCCCCCAAAATTACCAGGCTATAAGGTAAGTCTATGATCTCACTCTCTCCCTAGGAGAACCTAAGGGGATTTTGTTTCTGACACCCCTGTCGATTGAAAATGAACAAAACCAATGCATGTTGACTCATGACATTGGGTGTCATGTTACTTCCTGCTGCACATGTTCTACAGACTTATAGAGGTTACTGGTTTAAGGGAGTCATTGTTAGGTTAGGGCTGTGTTAGTTGTATAAACCAGAGTTGGTAAACCTCAGCCCCAGGGGGTCAAATATGGCCCTCCAGGTCTCTCTGTTTCTCTCTTGGGGTCCTCCCCAGACATATCCCAGTTCTACCTGGATGAAGGTGGGAATATGTGTGTGTGTGTCCTACTATACAAAGCTAAGAGTCACATTTGTCACTTTTCCTCTGTCCCACCCATTTTTGCCTTTTATTCTGCACACCACTGGCATGTGGCTCCTGAAAGATTGTCAGCAAGGGAATGTGGCCCCTAGGCTGAAAAATGTTCCTCACCTTTGATATAAATAAAAGTAAAAAAAACTAAAACTAGTAATAATATCAGTGTGGCCAAGGTCTGAATAATCAAAGAACTTGGGGTGGGAGGTGGGATGGGGGGGGGCTCAGTAGGAATTTTAAATAAAGGCTGTTTGCTTTAGAGCTAAGAGACTTCTTCAAAGGCTTTCTCCCCACACCCATAGATTTTAAAAAATCGTCTGAGCATTTAAAAGTGTATTTCTCTTGCATATTCCTAACACATGCTTTCCTTAAACATAAATCCTGCACCGACCTAGGACTGTTCATTAAATAACAAGCAGGGTTGTGGGTTGTTGCTTTTTTTTTTTTTTTTAAATCCAACAGTTTAAGAACTCCTTCTTCTTTAATTTGAAAATTAACTTGTTGCCTAAAGGTAACACTTCTCCGTTGACAAAATAATGGTAAGAGATTGACCTTTTCATGAATGGATTACAGGCAAGAAATAATATACTTTGTCACAGAGCATTAACTGTGCCTGTTGAAAAGGTAAAGACTGTGTACAGAGCTTATGATGTCAGTGGCTCCCTTAAAAATATTAATTATGTCAGTTAAAACACTTGAAGTCGTTGAGTCGGTGTCACATCCTGATGACTGGCATCTCTTAAATTCTCCTGCTTACAGCTCCATCTCAAAGAAAACAAAAGTAGTCATTGGGGGCGGGGGAGGGAGGAAGAGAATCCCCCTTTCTGTTCCTGAACCCAAGAGCCTGCTGGAATATGGACAGCAAATGTGGAATTCTTCTAAGGAGGCGGGGGAGAGAATTTAGTCCTGATTCGTGATGGGTATCATGTTACCTTCAGCTGCACATGTTCTTAAGACTTATGGATGTTATTGGTTGAAGTGGGGGGTTATTTTCTGTACCGTGTTAGATCTACACATTGCTTATTTGAATGCAGAATCTGGGCCCCTTTGGACCACATCTGATTTTTTTTTGTTTGTGCATGTAACAGGCTATGCTTTATTTATTTATTCTGATTTAGAAAGATTTATAAACTCCCTAATCAAACAGCTCTCTAAGCTGTGTACACAATAAAACTGCAGATAAGACACAGCTAAAAGCCACAAAACTATTAAAAAAACAAATATAAGTAAGACAATTATAATTAAAGCACAGATAAAATCAGTAAAACTTTTAGAACCAAGATAGGTAACTGAATTATATGTTCTGGGTTGGCTTGCATCTAAAACCACTTAGTGAGGCTGCCTGCTTAATGTCAAAGGACTCTGAAAGACCTCCTGCCCCGTGTAGATCTCATTTATTTATTTAATACCCGGCTCTTCCTCCACAAAGAGCCCAGGGCAGCAAACAGAAACACAAGTTAAAAACAACAAAAAAGCAAAAACATTCTAAAACATTTAAAACATTCAAAAAACTATTGCAATTAAAAGCATCTAAAAGCAGTTTCTGTTAACCCCCCCCCCCCACATTATTCCATGCAGTGGTCACGGGGCTGGCCAGAACAGTCACCAAGTGCAAGCGTGAACGGGAATGTTTTCAAATTCTTCCTGAAAGTTAATGATGATGGAGACAGGCACACCTTGCTGGGGAGGGCATTCCACAACTGGGGAAACCAGGGAAGAACACTGGGATCAGTAGGATTTGGCACTGCACCCTGCATAGGGTGGTAACTGGAAAAAGTCATCTTCTAGTATTGACACTATATAGGGCATATATAAAATGGGACTTAGAAGGATATTGTATTAGATACCTGGGGGCCAGATTGTTGTGGGTGGAAGTGTCTGAAACTCACCCCTGAAGAAGAAGCACCTGGCTTCATCCTGGGACACTGCCCTCCTTCCCAGACAGAGAGCATATGCAGAGGAGAACAGTAGAATAGATGTACCTGGTCTGCCCCTACCAAAAGCACTCTCTTTCTCTGCCTTAGGGATAAAGTCAT
The DNA here is from genome assembly GCF_964106645.2 of Podarcis pityusensis. Taxonomy (NCBI): domain Eukaryota; kingdom Metazoa; phylum Chordata; class Lepidosauria; order Squamata; family Lacertidae; genus Podarcis; species Podarcis pityusensis. The sequence continues at coordinate 31,377,539 of NC_138039.1, read as the reverse complement.
CTGGATGCAGGAAAAGCAGCTAAAAGCAACATTGGGAAAAGGCAGTAGCACTCCCACCTTGTGGAACAAGACCCTCCTGGCAGTGGAGGGTGGCCCATTATAGCAAATGGGGCACTGCCCACTAACCTAAGCTTGTTCTCAGCCCCGCCCCCACCTGCCTGCCTTCCTACTTACAATCAGGGCAGAGGATAGCGCTGTCTGACAGGTTCCTCCTCTGTCTTAGTAATGTCTCTTGTAGAACTCAACAGGCAGGAGGATGGGGACAAAACTAGAATTAGTTGGCTCTGCCTGTCATCAGCTCTGGCTCCACCTACTTTTGGCTCCCTGCCTCCCACTCCAACAGTCTCCATGGACACCTGTTGCCCTGGGTCTATGGTGGCCATCTTCTGGGAGAATCTCTCTCTCCTCATGAAAATGAAAATTTGGCAGCATTTTAGAGAGAATTTTTCCTAACCTTCAGATTTTGTATGCACTTTTGACTTACAGACACATTTCTGCAAGCAATACCCCCCCCCATTTATGCACATGGTTGGAGATCTGCCTCGCAAAATTCAGTGAACTTTGAATAGTGCAGGATATTGTTTCGGTATTGCATTTTGTTTCAATGCATTTGGTAGTTTCTCCTTTTAATGCAAACTGAATTGATTTTCTTCCCCATCTCTACTGAGGAGTGTGGCCTGTGGAAATGAGCTGTAGGGAGTTCCAATGGTCAGATATAAAGGCTTGCAGGGACCCCATTTGGCCTCAAAGCCTGAGGGTCCCCTTCTCTGATATAAAGAGATTCCACCCTCAAAGGAACAGGCAAATACGGAGCCTAGGCACTCATGGTGAGTTAATTCAGCAACACCAAGACCTGCATTAAACAATGTTTGGAAGATGAAGAGTTTAAAAGACCCTGAGAAATAAACAAAACAACAGGCATTCAACCTGGTACTGAAAAGACCACAAAGAGGGTGCCAGGGAGAATATTTCACAGCCAGGGAGCTAACACTGAAAGGGATTTCTCCAACAGTTACCCCTCACACTTTGCTTGCTGGGTGCACCCAAGAAGGGCTTTGGAGGATGATCTCTAGGTCCAGGTAAGTACACATAGGAAGAGACAATCCTCAGTGTAGAGCAATAGAATTGTAGAGTTGGAGGAGACACCAAGGTCATCTAGTCAAATGTCTTGCAATGCAGGAACCACAGCTAAAGAATCCCTGACAGATGGCCATTAAACCTCTGTTTAAAAACCTCCAATGAAGGAGTGTCTGTCACCTTCCAAGGTAGTCCATTTCACTGTTGAACAGCTCTTGCCACTAAAAAGTTCTTCCTAATGTTTACTCAGAATCTCCATCTTATCATTGGTTCGGGCCTGGGGAAACCCAGACAGATGGGTGGGTATAAACTAATAATAATAATAATAATAATAATAATAATTATCCTATCCTCTTGAGTAACAGGAAAGAAGCCCTTGTGACAGCCCTTCAGATATAAGAAGATGCCTATTGTATCACCTCTAGATCTTCTCTAGGTCAAAGATACCTAATTCCCTCAACCATTCCTCATAAGGCTTGGTTTCCAGACCCTTGTCCATCTTGGTTGCCCTCCTCTGCACACGTTCCAGCTTGTCAATCACCACCACCACCTTTCTTAAACTGTGGTGCCCAGAACTGGACACAGTGCTCCAGGTGGGGCATCTCACTTTGAACTGAGTTGGAAGATGGGCTGGAAGGGATGGCCCTTCCTTGCAGAAAATTTAGGCAGATAGGAAACTTTTTATGGGGACACTCCCAGCTCTACCTGAATTGCGAGGACCTTCATGCACAGCAGATGCTTTGCCACTGAACCAGGGCCCTTCCACATAGTTCTCAAGTGCTGTCTCCATGATATGCGATAAATGTACAAATGCCCAAGATTCCTTCCTCTGTAGAAGTTCAGAAAAGTTCTACGCAGTGACTAAACCACATGGGTTTGGGGTTTATTATGCAGATGGATTCTGCACTCTTCTGTTTTTCACCCCCCTCCCTTTTATCCACTTTTTGTGGATAAAATGTTTTGAATTAGAATAGCTTACTCAAGGTCACTGAAGGCATATGGTCCTGCTCAAAACTTTAAACAAAACATTAGTTTTTACAACCCTTTGTAATTTGGTATTGTATACAACACGGTCATCGACGGGCTCACTGTAATCTTTTTCAGTGGGTGACAGAAATATGAGAGGCAAATTTATAAGCCATTTAGTGAAGCATTTAATCAATTTCATGCATAGGAAATAACTCCAATTGCTTTGCTTTATCAATCTTCCTTTTATTCCCACACCCCGCCATCCTGCAGAAATGCTGTTGTCGTGCTTTCCAGATATACGGAAAAGCTGGAACAATTGACGACGGATGCAGACTCTTGCAGCGCATCAGGAAACTTCTGAGGACCAACTTAGTTTGCCATTCATTGCCAGCTTCAAGAATCCCATGTTTTTGGAAACTGTGAACAAGTTTCCAGGGAGGGTGCAGGGAGGAAGAATTTTGAACATTTGCAGAGAGCAGCACAGCGCCATAGTTATTTATTAAACCCTCCTAGCCTAGAATGACCTCCTGACATTGCACAGAGGAGCAATTCCTAAAGTATCCACAATGGCTCAAACATATATAGGTGATCTAGGTAGCTCTGCCGGGGTGCCAAAATTAGGAAGGGGCCATATCCCAAAGGCAGAACATATGTTTGGCATCCAGAAAGTCTCCACTCCAGGCTCCATGATCCTGATTTAAATCATGGGCAAGGGAGGGGGGAATTTCTGTTGAGAGCTGCATTCCCTCAGAGGTAATCTATTGGTAAGAGCAGGAAGCAAAAAATGGAGCCAGACCTAAATATACCATTCTCCCTCTCCCCAGGACTTTTTCTCCTCTCTCTTTCCCACCCAGGGAAGGGACAAATTTCTCTTGCTGGAGGTATCAAATGATTGCTTGCAGAGACCTTATTTATTAACAAATAAATTTACACCATGTGCAACACCGGCTCTTATTCTTTATTATGCTGTATTCATTCATTCATTCATTCATTCATTCATTCATTCATTCTTTTATTCTTTATTTAACCTTTTCAGCGTGGGTGGTGCTGTGGTCTAAACCACAGAGCCTAGGGCTTGCCAATCGGAAGGTCGGCGCTTCGAATCCCCACGACGGGGTTAGCTCCCATTGCTCAGTCTTGGCTCCTGCCAACCTAGCAGTTCAAAAGCAAGTCAAAGTACAAGTAGATAAATAGGTACTGCTCTGGCGGGAAGGTAAACAGCGTTTCTGTGCGCTGCTCTGGTTTGCCAGAAGTGGCTTAGTCATGCTGGCCACATGACCCGGAAGCTGTCTGCGGACAAACGCCTGCTCCCTCGGCCTATAGAGCAAGATGAGCGTGCAACCTCAGAGTCGTCCACAACTGGACCTAACGGTCAGGGGTACCTTTACCTTTTACCACATGGCTCCAGAAATCTGGGCTCCCATAATAATAGAATGTTTGACAAATGCGAAGAGCCACATGCTGACCACTGGATGTTTGTGCCTAACATGTTCCTTGGTAGTATAGGCTCATGTCGGTTCAGTTTAGCGAAGAGCATTGGGAGAGCTTATCCTTCCTGAATTTGGTTAGTCCTTTTAAAAAGCCTGCTCAGGATTGTGATCACTTCATTATTATGCATGGATCCTGGTCACAGTGACCCTTATTTCTCTGTCTCTGCCCCTTTTCATGCCACCCACCCTGCACCCACCAGCTAATGGCTTGGAGCAGAGTTGGAGAAATGTGAAAAGCATGTGGCAAATCGTACTAGATCAGCCTTCCCCATCCTAGTGCCCTCTAGATGTTTTGGACTACAACTCCCATCATGCTGGTTGGAATCAAAAACTTGTGGAAGACACCAGGTTGGTGAAGGCTGAACTAGATGATCTGGAGGAGGAAAGGATAGAGAAACTAGATTTGTAGTTGCTCATTTTGACACATTTATAGTACACTCCTCCTTTGCATGTTTACTCAGGATTGTTGGTTTAGTAGGGCTTACTCACATTAAGTGTGCTTAGGACTGTAGCATTAAAATGCAATTCTGTGCATGTTTACTCAGAAGTAAACCTGTCTGTGTTCAGCTGGGCTTACTCCCAAGGATTGCAACTTTACTGTCAAGTCTACTCCAGCCTAGCAATAAAACCATCTCTCTCTGTTTTCAAAACATAGTATTTTATGGAAGTAATTTATATATGAAAAAGAAGGAGGCGATTCTCAATATTATCTTTATCTTCTAGACATAAAGTCACAAACAACTCCAGTAATCAAAATTTACTACAACTGTAATAGGTTTTGGCACCATTTATGTATTGCAAGAAATGTTAACACAATGTTGACTTCCTGAGCTGGGGCTAGAAAGTTTCTTTTCTTTTCTTCTTTTTTAAAGCCCAATTTCATTATAAAACATATAGTGTATTCCTGGCTTTTATGATGTCGGAGAGATTAATTCTCATAAATAAGATTGCTTGTACCTTCTTCTAATCAAAAAGCCGACACTATCTGTGATGGTGCGCAAGCGAAATAAGAAGAAAAGTATTTCAGTATGTAATATGTGTGGCATCAGGGGCAATGGGCAGTGAGGGCATAAATGCAGTCGGACAGCTGTGCTTGATTTCTATCTGTCACTGCATAATAATAATAATAATAATAATAATAATAATAATAATAGTAATAAGCTCCCAACAGAATATTAAAAATACAATGAAACATCAAACATTAAAAACTTCCCTAAACAGGACTGCCTTCAGTTGTTTATTTCCTTGACATCTGATGGGAGGGCATTCCACAGGGTGGGTGCCACTACCAAGAAGGCCCTCTGCCTGCTTCCCTGTAACCTCTCTTCTTGCAGGGAGGGAACTGCCAGAAGACCCTCGGAGCTGGACCTCAGTGTCCAGGCAGTAAGATGGTGGTAGAGACGCCATTTAGGGCTTTAAAGGTCAGAACCCACATTTTGAATTGTGCTCGGAAATGTACTGGGAGTCATTGTAGGTCTTGCAGGACCAGAGTTATGTGGTCTCGGCGGCCACTTGGCAGCCAACAGTCTAGCTGCTGCATTCTGCATAAAGAGATGGGGAGGCTATTAATACAAATGGAGATACTTGATAACTTTCTGGAAGGTTGCTGAGCCTTTCTGTCACGTCATTTAAATTAACTGGTGCAGCCACATTCAAATTTGTAGTGATAGCACACCTCAAGGAAGTTTCAAGTCCTCATGATGGAACAGAGGATTTTGGAGGTGAGGAGGGGGTGTTGTAGCACTGTGCCCTAGAAGACAAAAACCATCGAATTAAATAAGGCCCTGACATTATTACAGTGTTCTTTATTTCAAAAGATTTTTTATTTCTTTTCTAGATTGGGTCAAGGTGCAAACGATCAGTACATCATACATGGGAATATTGGTACAGAGGAAACTGGGTGGGTATGGGAGATGCAAGGCAGCCTGTGGATTTGATAACCTCTCCCGCTAAAAACTGATCAATGGAATAATGGAGCAAGGCAGAGTTTACTGGCTGCCGGTACATTGATGCTGGCTACAAACAAGAACTCTAGTTTTACTGGTTGGATCAGTAAATTACAGGCCGCTGAACAATCCATCCCCTAGGGGAAGGCCCTAATGGAACCTGGATCAGCCAATCAGAAGCTTTCCTCAGAAGGTCCATTCTGCACATGCACCTCCCTGATTGGTCCCTCTATCCTGCCTCCTCCCATCACCAATTCCTTCCTTTGGAATAGTCTCGTTGCCTTGCCCTCAGAAAGCAATTCTGTAAACATGGATTATGCGATATAAAGACCAGCTTTCCTCCACTACAATTATGTCCCTGGCTAATGGTAGTGTCTGGCCAGCTTGCTTCCTTGGCCATTTAAAGGGACACTCACCCTGCTTTCCAAGTCGGCATCTATCAAAGAGACACATTGATTTCCTTTCTAGGGGGAAGCACATATTTCTTCCATCTTCCTAAGTAGATAAATCTGACAGCTTTTAATCAAATGTAGTTGTTCACAAGTAGAGAAATGTTTCCACCAGCGCAGAGCAAAACATTAAAAAAACAACACAACAAAAAAATAATCTGGTGGCGGCTTTGTTCTAGGCACCCTCCTCTTCCACGACACACACCTGTGCTCTGAAAACCTAAGTGTATGCACGAGCCGTTAACATTTCAGAATGCCCCGAGGGCAGGTTTAACTTTACTACCCTCCCAACATAATACCTTCCTTGTAGTGGTAACCATGAATACTGCTATAGTTAAAGGTCTGCTAGTGGTTCCACCATAAACTCTCCTGTTTTCCAGGTTTTTACAACTCCGCCGTAAAAAAAAAAACTCTCTCCAAGTTGCAGCTCAGCAAGGAAGACGGGATTCAGATGGGGGTGGGGGAGGCAGGTGAGATACACACGGACCCATCTAGCTTGTAAAATTAGCTTTTCTTGTTTATAGATGTGCTTTCCTTCAGCTCGTGGGTTTGATGCTGTGTATGCATATGTGTGTGGAAGAAAAGCGGTCGAGCCAGCCACCCCCATCAAAACACAATCAAATTTCATCCAATGTAAAAAGGGTCAAAACATTCCCACTTTCTTTTCTGGTTTAAGCTTGAGTACTAAAAATCTGGCTAATCATTTTTTTTAAAATCATTTTTTATTAACATTTTCTATTACACATTTTCCACATTTATACATTAGCCAATTAAACAATACATCGAACGTCAACTTCCCTTCCCACTGCTTTCTTGGTTCCTTTTAATATCCCACTGCATATTCTGAATACTCCATATATAAAAGTCCAGCTAATCCGGTTGGCTGGGAATGTGTCCTAACAGGGCCGGGCCTATCATTAGGCAGAGTGAAGCAATTGCCTCGGGTGGCAATGTTCACTACACCTGATCCTCCTGAGCCTCCTAGGAAACACTTTCTGTTGGAGACCAAGCTATGTGCACAACAGGCCTGTTATATACTCACTAAACTGTCTCGCTGCACTCAACTGCACTGAAGTAAGATTCAGCTGCCAGTCCACTCAGCTTCTTCATCTGAAATTAGGAGGTCACCATCTTGTCCTTTGCCTCAGGAGCTCCTTGCTTTAAAAGATGCTTGGGCTTGTTGTTGTTTAGTCGTTTAGTCGTGTCCGACTCTTTGTGACCCCATGGACCAGAGCGCACCAGGCACTCCTGTCTTCCACTGCCTCCCGCAGCTCGGTCAAACTCATGCTGGTAGCTTCGAGAACACTGTCCAACCATCTCGTCCTCTGTCGTCCCCTTCTTCTTGTGCCCTCAATCTTTCCCAACATCAGGGTCTTTTCCAGGGAGTCTTCTCTTCTCATGAGGTGGCCAAAGTATTGGAGCCTCAGCTTCAGGATCTGTCCATCCAGTGAGCACTCAGGGCTGATTTTCTTAAGAATGGATAGGGCTTAAGGTTGGGTGAAGATGTCAATTTTAGTTTCTGTCATAGCACTGGATCAGACTGCAATTAAAAGCGCATATGACTGAGTCCACATTCTGGCAACTGTAGTTTGCTAAGGGTGCTGAAAGTTGTTAGGTGACCCCTAGTCCTCTCACAGAGCAACACTTCTCAGAGTGGCTTAACAATCAATCCATATTTAAAGGGAACTATTGGAATTGTGGCTCTGTGAGGGGAATAGGGATCTCCTAACAACTCCTAGCACCTTTAACAGATCATGGTTCCCAGGATTCTCTGGGGCAAGCCTTTGCTGCTTAAAGTGGTGCTATAGTGCTTTAAATGTATGGTGTGAATGTGTCCTCAGTTTCTCATTTTATCCAGCCTTAGGTTCATTTCTCCACACTTGCACATCACTTTATGATTTTTTTTAAAATTAAAATTGGTATAAGTTTCTCATAAGTTATACATATTTTTATGCAAAGTTTCATAATACATACACTTTTGCAATTTTGACTTAATATGTTTCATTTTTGCAGGCCATTTTCACTAATATATGCATTTTATGCACACTTTTCTCTATATGGATTTTTGTGCACATAACGTGGCTGGAGACTGCATTGCACGATTTAGAAGACTGTGCATTTTGGAGGATAACTGTTTTTCAATTTGTGTATTGTTTCAGGAAAATATGAATTTTCACCTTTCAATGTAAATGGAATCCAATTCTTCCCCACATCCCTGTCCAGCTACCATAGCATTGCTAGAGGGTGTTACTTCTGTGGATCCTCAACCCACAACCATCTCTGTGTCTCAAAAGAGCAGAAAAGCTGCATTACTGATTTGAAAAGTAAATTTCAAGGTTTCTTTTCTATGTGGTTCCAATGGGTGGTGTTATCCATCCATCCCCCTTTTAGTTGATTGTTAGACACCTTGAATTATTTGCATGATAATACCCCACTATAAATGGATTATATTGTAACCTATTGAGCTTTGTTGGTTTAATGCTGACAATGGCATGATTCGGAAGTAAGATAGCAAATGGACTCTTTAGAGAAATTTCTTTTGATAAGCATGAGGCAAAGAAGTTGGGTGGACAGGGAAGATAGAAGAGGCGTTGAATGAGAAGAGTGGCGGTGAAAGGAGAGAAGGCTATACATGAAGCAGGGAGTGTTCTGCTAGGAAAAGAACAAAAATCCAAATTTTGCATCCCTTTCCAGTTGTGATGGATTTGGATACAGGAAACTTACGAATCATTGAAGTATATTTCAACAGGATTATGTGCATTTCTAGGGAGCAGATTGGCCCTTTACCAGCTATAGTAGCTAGCAAAGAAACCTCCAGGTTTAGAAACAAAATAGCTGGGCCATCACTGCCAACAGGCCCTGTGCCCCTCAGCAACATCCAAAGGCCCTGATCCATTAGGTGCTGGGGTGGATCGCACTCTGCACCTTGCAGAGTCAGGCTGAGGTTGCCAATGGGCCCAGCACTGGTGGCAGAAACAAGCAGCTGTAGCTTGCCCAGCCCTCCCCATTGCCACCTCACCACTACACTTACTTGACCTGGGGGTTCTGGATCACAGGCTCTGCTGGTCAAAACAGGAGCCTCAGCAATCACCCTCTCCCACCAGAAACAAACCAGGACTGCTCCAACAAAATGCACATGGCAAAAAGGAGCGCTAGGCCCTGGTGGGCTGCCCCCTTACCTGCTTGTGATTGGCCAAGTGGATAGCCAGCCAATCAGGATTTCCCCCCTTCACTTCTCACTTCCCTCTGTGGCCTGCTAGACTCTTGCTGTGGCCCTTCATTAATGCATTTTCCTCCTGTGGCCCCCTTAGAATGTCCTGGGGGGCCCTCGTTTGGGAAGCACTATTAGGGAAACTATAGGGTTGCCCCCTAAACCTCAACGGACCCCAACCTTCCTCCCTTCTTATTTACAACGAGTCCAGAGTGTGATGCTAAGTGTCAATTTTCTTTCCCCCCTTAGTCTCAATGTTGTCTTCCTTGTAGAACACAGCAGGAAGAAGGATGGGGACAAAGATAGTCTCAGTTGGCTCTGCCTGTCATTGGCCTTGGCACCACCTTGGGCTTCCTGTCTTCCACCTTACCATTCCCAATGGACACCAGGCACAGCTGCCTTCCAGCCCAACACTGGCCCATTAAGACCTCCAACTGATCCAACCAGGCAACCCTTTCGTGATGTCTTATTTAAGTTCCTGTTGCTAACGGTTCACATTTTATTTTCTCTTTGACTCTTTCTTCCTCTTGATGAATTGAGAAATATTGTCTTCAAAAGCACTTTGATCAATGTTTTCTAAAAATAAAGCGAGGAAGTTTCTCTTGGAAAAAAAGAGTTGACAGAGGCCTTTGAAATTGTGGAGTGGAACTAAACTATTAGCCAACCTACTGTGCGCCATCACGAGAAAGCCTGCTCCCATTTAAGCCCCACTATGCATTGCCAGAACACTTTAAAGAGAACACGGAACTCGGTGTTTTCTTAAGTCTATGAAGCACAACAACACTAAAAAAGTATATATTTTAAAAAATTGGCTTCTGCACATTATTCACCAAATAAAGAACATTGACAACAACACAGACTGAAATCTCTTCTCTGTGTGTATGTTTGTTTCTTGCTTCATTGAAGTCAATGGGATTGCACGGATGTCAAAAGAATTTTGCTCTTTGAACATTTCAGTGCTTTGCTGAAAAGCTTAACCGATACTTTGTTTCATGGAGGCATTTAGTCTCGTTTAGACCCAGGGTTGTTGGTCCCCCACCCATTGCTTTTCTCCAACCACAACTAAGAGAAGGAGGAAAATCCATTAATATGAAAGCTGGTCACTAGTTAATTTAGAGTTGAATTCACACATATGGGTTTGATATTTGATGACTATTAGCTCAAGGGGCAACGCCATCCTTAGACACCCATAAAATCATGAACTGGTGGGTTTGGAGGAACTTTTTTTGGGGAAAAACTGTAATATTTTTATCATCACCACCCTCCATTTACACACGTGTGAATGCAATATCACATTATCACAGATCTGATGAAAAAGATGAAGGGGTTTTATAATTTCCCACAATTTGCACATTCAGCTGACAATCCTCATGAGTAAAGTTGTCAAGTGTAAAGAAGTTAAAGGCTGTGGATTTGTGTGGGAGACAAATTTATAGGGACTTATTTGTGCACTCCCCCACCCATCCAATCTGACCAGGGACAATCTGAAACAACACAACCCAGATGAATCAGGGCCCTTGCATAGTCTTTAATTGGGGTGACTGAGAGGGTGAGTGATGACGCACCCAGGTAGTCTGAGCTATGTCTCCTCCTCCCTGCTCAACCACCCCCTCTTTAAGAGTCCCAGATCCCGGCTTGACCAGAATCTATCCAATTCAGTTCGGGATCTGGGATTTGGCCATAGCTGCTGCACAGACCTAGCTCTTAGCACTATGGCAATGGAAGCCATTGCATAGCTTATCAATATTACTGGTCATTTACAAGACGAATCGAGGCAAGCTACGTTGAGCAGACCACAATAGTGAGCTGAAAAGTTGACACTCATAAAAACGTAAGAATAGCCCTGCTTGATCAGGTCAAAGTCTGATGTATTCCTGCATTCTGTTTGCATGGTGGCCAACCACGTGCCTCAATGGGAAGCCCATCATCTGGTATTCAGAGGCAAGACACCGCTGCCAGTGGAATAGAACTTAGCCATTATGACTAGTAGCTTTATCTTCCATGGATTTGTCGAATCCTCCTTTAAAGCCACCCAAATTGGTGGCCATCAAAGTCTGCTGAATGCCAGTAATCTCAGACAAATCTTGTATAAATAGAACAATGAGTCCACATCTGCTCATGTCTATTTACTTGGCAGTCACCACATATGGGCCTTGTCTTGGTTTTCACAACATTTTGAAGATCATTTGTGAAAGGTTGTTGCCAAAGTAATCCAAAGTCCTGGCTTTCAGTTTACATCTTTACAGTTCGGAAAGGCAGGTAGCAATTGGCTACTGGGCAAAGCACCTGGGTCTACCCTGCAGGAGATGACAGGGGGAGGAAGCGTGGACCCAGAAGAGGTTGGACATCTGCTGGTTTTTCTGGTACTTTATATCAGGGATGGGGAACCTTTCCCAGCTTAAGGGCCACATTCCTTCATTGATAACCTTCTGGGGGGGGGGCATAAACCAGTGGTAGGCAAGGCCAGAGACAAAAGGTGGATTTGAACAGAGGCAAAAGTGGGTGGAGCAATGGTTCTGACTCTTATATTTGTATAATAGGCTATATTCAAGTCAAAAGGACCTATAGGTTTATATCCATCCTTCTTCCAGGCAAGCAATAGTTCAAACATACATTCCAACCAGAGAAAAGCATTTGATGAGGGCATGGAGGTTCAGGGCTTGGGGGAGAAGTGAGGGCCAGTTAAAGAAGTTGTGAGGGCTGCATTTGGCTTATGGAGCTGAGTTTTCCAACCATGCTGCCCATGGAGCTAGCTGATGATGAAGACCTCTGCATGCTCTTGGTCTTAGCTCTGAGGAGCAACAGTGGTTAGCGATTTGGGGTCACAGGGGGTCAAAGACCCATTACTATTTCTGAAGCAGGGTTGCTGTCTCCAGAGGCCCATTGCCACCCAATTAGCATTAAAGCAGAGTTTTTTAGTCACTGTATGAGGCAAAGCTAAGTGTATAGGAAAACTGAAAACACAAGATGCTTCAGTTTCAAGAGAATGGTGTGCAAGTTCTGTTAAGTACAGTGGAACTTCATGGAAAACACAGATTAAGTCATTCTGAAACATGGTATCAGAGCACTTGGAATCATTTGCCCATGTACGTACACAGAGAAGAGTAGATCTAGCTGAAAGGTAACATACAGAGATCTGCATTGATTGTTGTAATACGTTCCTAATTACAGTGGTACCTCAGGTTACAAACGCCTTGGGTTACAAATCCTTTGGGTTACAAACTCTGCTAACCTGGAAGTAGTACCTCGAGTTAAGAAGTTTACCTCAGGATGAGAACAGAAATTGCACGCTGGCAGCGTGGTGGCAGCGAGAGCCCCATTAGTTAAAGTGGTACCTCAGGTTAAGAATGGACCTCCGGAACAAATTAAGTTCGTAATCAGAGGTACCACTGTATTATTATTATTATTATTATTATTATTATTATTATCCCCTTCATGGATCACTGCCTTGCTGTGGCGAAGGGGCTTGAATAACTCAGAGAAGCTATGAGCTATGCCGTGCAGGGCCACCCAAGATGGACAGGTCATAGTGGAGAGTTTTGACCAAACGTGATCCACCTGGAGCAGGAACTGGCAAGCCACTCCAGTATCCCTGCCAAGAAAACTCCATGGACAAAGACAACAGGCATATAAAAGTTATAACGCTGGAAGATGAGCCCCTCAGGTCGGAAGGCGTCCAACATGCTACTGAGGAAGAGCGGAGGACAAGGACAAGTAGATTCAGAGCTGATGAAGCGGCTGGGCCAAAGCCGAAAGGACGCTCAGTTGCGGATATGCCTGGAAGCGAAAGGAAAGTCCAATGCTGTAAAGAAAAATATTGCATAGGAACCTGGAATGTAAGAACCATGAACCTTGGTAAGTTGGATGTGGTCAAAAATGAGATGGCAAGAATAAATATTGACATCCTGGGCATCAGTGAACTAAAATGGACGGGAATGGGCGAATTCAGTTCAGATGACCATCACATCTACTACTGTGGGCAAGAATCCTGTAAAGGAAATGGAGTGGCCCTCATAGTCAACAAAAGAGTGGCAAAAGCTGTACTGGGATGTAATCTCAAAAATGATAGAATGATCTTGATACGAATCCAAGGCAGACCTTTTAACATCACCGTAATCCAAGTTTATGCACCAACCACTGGTGCTGAAGAAACTGAAATTGACCAATTCTATGAAGACTTACAACACCTTATAGAAATGACACCAAAGAAGGATGTTCTTCTCATTATAGGGGATTGGAATGCTAAAGTAGGGAGTCAAGAGATAAAAGGAACAACTGGCAAGTTTGGCCTTGGAATTCAAAACGAAGCAGGGCAAAGGCTAATAGAGTTCTGCCAAGAGAACAAGCTGGTCATCACAAACACTCTTTTCCAACAACACAAGAGATGACTCTACACATGGACATCACCAGATGGGAAGCATCGAAATCAGATTGATTATTTTCTCTGCAGCCAAAGATGGAGAAGCTCTATACAGTCAGCAAAAACAAGACCTGGAGCTGACTGTGGCTCAGATCATCAGCTTCTTATAGCAAAATTCAAGCTTAAACTGAAGAAAGTAGGAAAAACCACTGGGCCGGTAAGATACAATCTAAGTCAAATCCCTTATGAATACACAGTGGAAGTGAGGAACAGGTTTAAGGATTTAGATTTGGTGGACAGAGTGCCTGAAGAACTATGGATGGAGGCTCGTAACATTATACAAGAGGCAGCAACTAAAACCATCTCAATGAAAAGGAAATGCAAGAAAGCAAAGTGGCTGTCCAATGAGGCCTTACAAATAGCGGGGGAGAGAAGGCAAGCAAAATGCGAGGGAGATAGTGAAAGATACAGGAAATTGAATGCAGATTTCCAAAAAATAGCAAGGAGAGACAAGAAGGCCTTCTTAAACAAGCAATGCAAAGAAATAGAGGAAAACAACAGAATGGGAAGAACCAGAGATCTTTTCAAGAAAATTGGAGATATGAAAGGAACATTTCGTACAAAGATTTCCATAATAAATGACAAAAGTGGAAAGGACCTAACAGAAGCAGAAGACATCAAGAAGAGGTGGCAAGAATACACAGAGGAACTATACCAGAAAGAAATGGATGTCTCGTATACACCAGGTAGTGTGGTTGCTGACCTTGAGCCAGACATCCTGGAGAGTGAAGTCAAATGGGCCTTAGAAAGCATTGCTAATAACAAGGCCAGTGGAAGTGATGATAGACCAGCTGAACTATTTAAAATTTTAAAAGATGATGCTGTTAAGGTGCTACACTCAATATGCCAGCAAATTTGGAAAACTCAGCAGTGGCCAGAGGATTGGAGAAGATCAGTCTACATCCCAATCCCAAAGAAGGGAAGTGCCAAAGAATGCTCCAACTACCGCACAATTGCACTCATTTCACACGCTAGCAAGGTTATGCTTAAAATTCTACAAGGCAGGCTTAAGCAGTATGTGGACCGAGAACTCCCAGAAGTGCAAGCTGGATTTAGAAGAGGCAGAGGAACTAGAGACCAAATTGCAAACATGCGCTGGATTATGGAGAAAGCTAGAGAGTTCCAGAAAGACATCTACTTCTGCTTCATTGACTATGCAAAAGCTTTTGACAGTGTCAACCACAGCAAACTATGGCAAGTTCTTAAAGAAATGGGAGTGCCTGATCACCTCATCTGTCTCCTGAGAAATCTGTATGTGGGACAAGAAGCTACAGTTAGAACTGGATATGGAACAACTGATTGGTTCAAAATTGGGAAAGGAGTACGGCAAGGCTGTATATTGTCTCCCTGCTTATTTAACTTATATGCAGAATTCATCATGCGAAAGGCTGGGCTGGACGAATCCCAAACCGGAATTAAGATCGCCGGAAGAAATATCAACAACCTCAGATATGCAGATGACACAACCTTGATGGCAGAAAGTGAGGAGGAATTAAAGAACCTTTTAATGAGGGTGAAAGAGGAGAGCGCAAAATATGGTCTGAAGCTCAGCATCAAAAAAACGAAGATCATGGCCACTGGTCCCATCACCTCCTGGCAAATAGAAGGGGAAGAAATGGAGGCAGTGAGAGATTTTACTTTCTTGGGCTCCATGATCACTGCAGATGGTGACAGCAGTCACGAAATTAAAATACGCCTGCTCCTTGGGAGAAAGGCAATGGCAAACCTAGACAGCATCTTAAAAAGCAGAGACATCACCTTACCAACAAAGGTCCATATAGTTAAAGCCATGGTTTTCCCAGTAGTGATGTATGGAAGTGAGAGCTGGACCATCAAGAAGGCTGATCACCGAAGAATTGATGCTTTTGAATTATGGTGCTGGAGGAGACTCTTGAGAGTCCCATGGACTGCAAGAAGATCAAATGTATCCATTCTTAAGGAAATCAGCCCTGAGTACTCACTGGAAGGACAGATCGTGAAGCTGAGGCTCCAATACTCTGGCCACCTCATGAGAAGAGAAGACTCCCTGGAAAAGACCCTGATGTTGGGAAAGATGGAGGGCACAAGGAGAAGGGGACGACAGAGGACGAGATGGTTGGACAGTGTTCTTGAAGCTACAAACATGAGTCTGACCAAACTGCAGGAGGCAGTGGAAGACATTGGAAGAGCCTGACGTGCTCTGGTCCATGGGGTCACGAAGAGTCGGACACGACTAAGCGACTAAACAACAACATTATTATTATTATTACATAAATATAAGATTATTGTATAATCTTAGAAGGGGCATGGCTATCACGGGGACTGTCATAAAGGGATCCTGCCACTACACTTCTGGTGGGCAGGGTGGAGCAGGATGAGGGTCTCACAAATGTTTACACCCTCCTTGTCATCTCCATCTCACAGAGAACCACAAAGGCCACAACATAAGATACATTGTATGTATGAATCAAAGTGAACATTTTACAATTGGCGGTTCACACCTTTTGTGACTTTTATTACCTTCTATCCACTCCGCATCATCATATATGTAATCGACCATTCCCAATGTGATAGTTCAGAAGAACTTTTGTTCACTATGTGGTCATTTGGTGAAAAGGCCTCTAAATGGGAAAAAATCAATAATGCTGATGATGTATTGTGCAAATGCATTTCTGTTGATGCGGCAAACAGATATGATGATGAAAGATCAATTTTTGTGGTGAGGTTCTTGCCTCTCAACTGATAGCAAAACATTTTTCATACATTTATGCTATTGACATTTGGTAAGATGCAGTGATGCTGACTGGTGTCAGCACACACACACACTCTCTCTCTCTCTCTGTCTCTCTGTCTCTGTCAGACACTTCTGGGCACTGCTTCACAGTGATGTGCAATGATTCGTCAAAAAACTGTGACCAATCCCAACCAACTTTAATCTATGAATGAAGCCTCAAAATCTAAGAAAGTATCAAATATAGAAAGAGCTTGAACAAAAACCATTGGCATAGAAATGCATCCAAGAAAGGTAATGTGAGAAGACAGTACTACTGCAATACTCCAAGTAATCTGGAAAGTGTTAAGACTTTGGGCAAGCAGAAACTGTATTAAATAAGAGTAGAATTTACAGAGGGTGATGCATTAGATAGACAATGAATTATGATCCTTGAAGATAACCTATTGAGACAGCAACTTTATTGTTGGCAGAGAACATAGGGTTCTACTTGGAAGTAGGGTGATCAGATCAATGTTAGGGCTGGCCCTACCATTAATCAGAATGAGGCAGCTGCCACAAATTGTAGGTATTGAGTATGGTTATGGTATCCACAAGCTTGTATATTGTGTATCCAACCAAGATTGAATGCAACAGTTCATGCAGCAGATTTTACAGAACTTCCCTTCTCTCTCCTTCCCCCAATATTCCTCATATCAGCTTTAAGTTTCCCCCATGCCTTTGAAGCAGATAAGGGAGTGGTGTTGGGAGAATACAGAGGAAGAAGAAGGAGGGGAAGTTATCCTGCATAAGCAGACATCCTGCACTCACATGGACATATTTGCCCCCTACTTGACTCAGTGATGCCAGCTTGAGTTGAATCAAGTATGGCATGGTGGACAAAGTGTCCATCTTGGAGCAGGAAGACAAGCTTTCAAACCCCTGCTCAGCCTCTGAAGCTCACTAGGTGATGTTGGGTCAATCACCCCTTTTCATTCTACCTCATAGTGCTATTTATAAGGATGCAATGACATAACCAGCTTCAAGCATACTGTATATACAGTAAATAACCATACAAATCCTGGTGTCCTGCTAAGACGCTTTGATCCAATGGAAGATTCCATTTCTTCTATGATATACATCCAATTGTGGTTCTCCAGACACCTCTCTCCAACCCATGGGACTCCCCCCATGTCATGCACACTCTCCAGTCATCCCACCTACTGGGCCTGCTTTGAGTGCTTTTGGTTTGCTGGAATGAGGACTTGGACTCAGATCATGCTTGTTGCAAGCTTGGATGGGGGAGTCTATTGTTTTGCAAGTTTGAAAGTTCCTCTCCCAAGACACCCATTGCTTTTATTTACTGTCTAGAAACTCAGGCTGGACTGAAGGAATGCCTGTGCCTCCTCGTTCCTCTCCATTTTAAGTAACCTAATGAGTGACGGCTGAACACTTGACCAGGAAGCAGAGAGAGAAGGGAGTGAACTCTGTCAGTATCTCGCCAGCGCCCAACTTTGATGTCTCTCTACTCCTATCTGTTGTCTGTGGAAAGGTTTTCCACAGGCCACCAAGTCTTCAACTTTCACCGAGATAAATAACACTCTCCTAGAAGGCGTTCTGCCCTCCTCTCTCTCACACACACCGCCAGAACTGAGTGCTTCCGGAGTGGCCATTCATTACCTTCCCAATGACCTGTAATTTATCCCAAATGGAGTAGGTGTATTCAAACAGAAAGATAACCATTGATGATAAAAGAGAGAGAGGGAGGTGGGGGGAAGAGAGAGAGAGATAACACTTCTCCGTAACAGATGCTTCTTTTTACGATGGAAATGGGGAGAGCTGCAAGCTGCAGGTGCAGGAGTGACATTACGTCTGCAGAGAATCATTACAGCCTCCTTAGAGATCTAGGTTTACTCTGTGTTTAATCAGCCACAGTCAGAAGAAATGGCTTCATTTCAGCTTGATGGGAGCCAGATTACAAAAAAGGAAGATGGATAGCCAATAAGGACCATCCCTATAAGCATATTGTCTTAATTTGAGGGAACAAGCTGGCATCCTGCACCGAGCAAAAAGTAAAGAGCAATATGGCAAGTATCACATGCCACTTGTTTTGAAGCTCTTCTGCCTCCCATAATGAGAAGCGGTTGTTTGTACTTCTTCTTTTTAACTAACAACCTTTTCATTATAAAGCAAACACAACACATCGGATTGCTGACTGCCACCTCAGAGGCTCTGGAGATGCCACCACTTTATGTTCCAGAAGGCAGACAGCTATTGAAACATCTTTACCCGCTTTCAGAATAATTCCCTAGCCTTCTCTTTCTTTCTCTTTAAAAATAATATTTGAGTTGACTATTGATCACAAAGGTTCTGGGAATGTAATACGAACATATACGTTCTAAAAGGGTCACAGTGGAGCCATCTATCATGACCTCCCATGACAGCTGCGTTTTGCTGCTCCAGCAAAACTGCCAGACAATTTGGGGAGGTTTTCTTAAGAATTGTAAATGGGATTTTTGAAAGGAGGTGGGTTTTGGTCTTGCATGAAATAGTGCTATCTTCTGTGTCCCGGTTTAGCCGCTTTGAAGCAAGAGAACCAGTCCATTCACTATGTTACAAGATTGCCTGTGAAAATGTTTTTTTCCAGATTTTGCTTGCGAACTATGAATGCACGATGATCCACCAGAGCTTGATAAATCCCTTGCTGTTTTTCTGAGTTTGCACAAATTGAGGAAGTTGGTCACTGGGCCACATGTGGGTTGGTGGATTAGACGTTGGGCAGTCCTCTTCTTGAGTGGAATATTTGAAACTGTGCATAAGGCAAAATGGAAAGACCAGTTCTATGATCAATATTTGACCTCCCATGTTAATAGTACAATTACACAGGGTGGGACAACTGTGGCCCTCCAGATGTTGCTGGACTTCAACTCCCACCAGCCCTAACTAGCATGTTCTGTGGTCAGGAATGATTGGAGTTGGAGTTCACCTGGTTCTTCAACCCTGCAATACATATTTATTGAATTTTTTATCAATATATTCAAGTGATTCAAGCCAACAATACTTCATAATAACACTTAGTGTCTCTATCTATCTATCTATCTATCTCTATATCTATATCCCAAAACATTAGATGGCCTGATCATGGATGTTTTGTGTCGTGTCTGGTTTTGGTCCATGGATTTTATTAGTATGCTGTGATGAAGGTTACTGGCAGGGGTAGAGAACTTCAGGCATGAACACCAAAGGCCTATCTTGCCCTAAGGACTCTCCCCAAACCACACCCCTCCCCACCCCTACTCCCCACCTTCGCCAAGTGCCTGGCAAGAGTGTGTCTTTGAATCATGATTATGCTTCTTGCTTATCTAGCTGGTGAATGGACAGCTGGGGGTGTAGAAATATCTTGAGTTGTTGGGATATGGCCTACTTTGCAAAAGAAAGAGGCACACTCATTGCTCTTCCTCATGTTTGACTCTGGCCACACCCATCCATTTGCCCATGAGAAAAAGTGGACCTCAGGCTGAAAACAGCTCCCCACCCTTGGTCAATGGGATTCTGCTCCCATGCTAACATCATAATGCTGATAGATCGAGGACAGGCGAAGGAAAGGACTTCTTCATGCAGCACATAGTTAAACTGTGGAACTCACTCCCCCAGAGGCTGTGACGGCCACCAACTTGGATGGCTTTGAAAGAGGATTAGACAAATTCATGGAGCATAAGGCTATCCATGGCTACTAGTCATGATGCCTATGTTCTACCTTGACTGTCAGAGGCAGTATGCTTCTGAATGCCAGTTGCTGGGAACTGCAGGTAGAGGGGTTGCTGTTGTGCTCAGATTCAGTTTACAGGATTCCCATGGGCATCTGGTTGGCCACTGTGAGAACAAGATGCAGGACTGGGTGGGCCTTTGGTCTGATCCAGCAGCATTATTCTTATGTTCTTATGATGTTTTCCGTAATCTTACAGGTTTATGGAAGAAGCAACAGACTTATATTGGGTCAAATTATAACGTAGAGAGACTGGAAGACTTCCAGTCGCCCTCTTTCTCTTCCCCACCCCTTCCCTAGGTCGCTGTCTCCACTCTCCCCATCCTCTCTCATCTCCACACTTCATCCTGATGTTGTTATTTAACACAGTGAGAAAAATGTCTGTTCTGAAGAGGGAGGGGGCAACCACCCACAATCATGTCACAAGCTTCCATTACATCACAGAGAATGAGGTAATTCAACACAGGTTCTCATGCACCTTGGAAAAAGTAATGAAAAGGTGTGTTTCCCTCTCCTTTCCTGCTCCCCTTCAGACAGGTGTGTGACTGATAAAACTTAGGGTATCAGATGCCAGAGCTGAATTGTTTGTTGTGGGTATACAAGTAGCACAAGGGAGAAGAACACCTGCAAACCGGATCCTTTGTACACGATGGTGGCTGACTCTAGTTATACAATTACACTCTTTTTCAAGAAGTCTGCAAAAGGCGATGAATGCATAAGGAAAAAAGTCTCCAGCTTCTCATGGAGATACGTGGCAAAATTCTCCAAATTTGTGCTTCAGTGCAGTTGATTGCCCAACGACCCTTACAAGCTAATGAACCTGTAATACATATTCAAATATAGTACTTTTATAATTTGTGGTAACTTTTGTGGGGCTTGAGGTGAGGTAAGGATTCATTTGGGAGGACTCCAAATGACTTTGTTTAGCAGCCCCTCTTCATGAATTTATATGGGAACTGCTTTGGCCAGAGGCTGGTGTGGGGAGGACTGAAATGAAACCATCTTTGGGTGTCTGTAACTGTCATTAGTTTTCCAGGTACTGATAAGACTTATACCATATTTACACCATACATTTAAAGTAATATGATGCCACCTTCATGGCTTCCCCCAAAGAATTCTGGGAACTGTAGTCTGTTAAGGGTATTGAGAGTTGTTAGGAGATCCCACTATTCCCCTCACAGAGCTACAATCCCCAGAGTTCTCTTGGAAGAGGGATAGATAGTGAAGCCATTCTTATTTATTAATATTATTTAGAATATGTATAAACCATGTGATCAGGAAATATTCCTAATGGTTTGCAAACAAAATAGAAGAAGACCACAGCTAAAATCTACTGTCTAGTTAAAAACAATGGGTGGCATTCAACATCAAACTAGTGCCAAAAGTCCTTGTGAAAATTCATCACCATTGAGTGTGAATTTCTCCTAATATTTTTGCATGTGATTTTGCATAATCTGCATATTTTTGCAAAGCAATTTCCTCCAATATAGTGCATGTCTATATGTTATTTTCACTAATATATGCATTTCTAAGCACAACTTACACTAGTATATGCTTTTTCTTCACCACATTACCTGGCTGGAGATCTGCATTGCAAAAGTCAGAGAAGGACAAATTTCCAAGGAAGGATTCCAATTTGCACATTCTTTTGGAAAGTACCGATCATCTAAATTCACCTTTAAATGAGAACTGAATTTAATTTCTTCGCCATCCCTATGCGTGAACTATCGATCACACAACGTTTTCCATTTTCAAACCTCTGAGCTCCACTTGACAAATTTGGGAGTAGCACAGTGATGCGGATGTAGCACTGGAACAGTACCAGAAGCCTGACACCATGCCTGTTTCTATACATAAGTATCCTACATGCCAGTAAAATGCATTAATCGGGTTTGAGCCAGCTGTACATTGTCTGTTCTGCTGGCATACACACACAAAGTAGGGTCAATTAAACATCTTACTTTTCCTGCTGGTCAAATATTTTACAACCTGTATTTACATCTGGAAAATGGCCATGGTTCCCTTGTCTTTGATAGATCAGCAGCTGCTGTGGATACCTGGGAGGAAAATAAACATCAAAGGTATGTTTCTGCACTGAGAAATTCCAGACTATCCAGGTGACAGCGTGTGTTTGGCTGGAACCCTGCTCTGTGGAGTGGTGAGTGCAACAGCTGATCTGGCCCCGGACAAGTTCCTTGTATCTTAGCAATTGGTCGGGCATTATTGCCTGCCATATAATGCTTAAAATGAATTTTAATCTGTTGATAGCATTTACCGAAGAGGTTAATATTCCTAATAAATACCCCCTTAGAAATAATCTCATGCACGTCTTTTTGACAGAAGGGTCAGGGCAGCTAATGACAGTAACGACTACAAAACGTAATCCAGTCAATTACTTTAATTAAATTTCAAACTATGTAATGTCTTCCCATTTATATAGTAAACTAATAGGAGAAAAGGCCGTCCTTTCTCGTCAGCCCCCATTTAAGTGCGCAAAAATGTGGCCTTGCGGTCCATCTCAACGCATCGCTCTCGCAGCCTCTCTTGGAACATTAAAGATAATTACGGGTTTTTAACAAATGCAGCTTATTCATCTGCAAGAAAAGGTTGAGTTTTCCTCCCTCTCCCCTTCTGAATGTTCTTTTATAGAAGAAGAGCTCCCCCCCCCATCTGCAACACACACCCCTTTGCAGATCATAATCTGGTATTTACAGACTAGCTAACATTTGATAGTACCAGCATTCCAGAGTAAATGGGGGGGGGGGGACATGTCTCCATTACAACGAATCCTTTTTTAATTATATTGCTTGAAACAGGAGCAAAAGTGGGCTAGGAAGGAACAGCTGTCTGGAAGTTGTACTACTACATTTTGGGGGGGGAATAACAAGAAGATTCAGGACAGACAAAAGAAAGCACTTCTTCACACAGCGCAGACTTAAACTATGGAACTGGTTCCCATGAGAAGTCAGGAGGAGAATGGCCCCTAGTCACAATGTCTGTGTTGTACCTCCACAGTCAGAGGCAGTATACCTCTAAATGCCAGCTGCTGAAAATCACAAGTGGGGAGAGTGTTATTGAGCTTGGGTTCTGCGCTGGGGCTTCGCAAGCACATCTGACTGGACACTGTAAGGAACGCATGCTAGACTAGATAGACCATTGGCCTGATCCAGTAGATTTTTTTTAACAGGCTGCATAGACCGGCAGAATCATAGAATTGTAAGGGACCCTGAGGATCATCGAGTCCAGCCCCCCGCAATGAAGGAATATGCAGTTGTCCGATACGGGGACTGAACCTGTAACCTTGGTGTTACCGGCACCATGCTCTAACCAACTGAGCTATCCAGGCAGAATGAAGGATGCTTTGACCGTGGAACAGATCTACAAGTAATGCAATCAATGACAGTTCATTACATTTGGACAGGGCTGAAATAAAGAATATGGATGGGGCTGAAGCACCATGTTATGCATTTGGGAGGGTAGTCTGCATCCTTTCTAATTCTTAGGATCCTGTATCTGTAGGGGTAGAATGTATGAGAGCAAGCTTGCCAAACTAGTTCCTTCATTAAGGAACTTTGACTGACTAGTTAAGCACCAGGATTAGCATAAACCAAGAAGCTGCTCTGTGCCATAGAGCAAATGGGTGAGCCTTCTTCCCATCGCCACCTCACCTAGTGCTAGGTAGGAGAACAACAGAGTGGTATGTATGAGCTGAGCTGGAAGTTGTCTGGAAGTTGGATATACAGAGACATGCTTGCTCTGTGCTGGATCCAAGGCTGTGACTAATGGAGAAGCAAGATCTCTGGGGGTGTTAATGCTGTGAGCCCCTCTATCCTATGATCAAGTGGTATGTTTGTGTATATGAAACCTTATATTCGTAAGACACTACAGTCTCCACTAACTTTCATTCCAAGAAAACCGAACTGTGAGCAAGGGCTAGAACCCCTGGAAAACCCCACCACTCAAAGATTGGGGTGGTATGTAACAATATTTTCACCCCCCAAAAAATATTCAGAATTATGGTTGGGCATGCAACCACAAAAGGCCACAGATTTCTTCATGAGTTAGCTCCTGCAAAGCAGCATTGTAAAAAAAGAAATGACCATTTATTGAGGTCCCCCCTCCCAAGGTCACATGAGTTCTTCCAGTCCCTCACATGCTGAAGGATAACTTCTGTATTGGGGAAGCATTTCTATCCATGTAGGACCTGAGGGGTGGGGAGCTCTTTCCATCCAAGGGCTGCATTCCCCTCTGGGCAACCTTCCATGGTTCAGCAAGTAGCATTATCAGAGTTCAAGGACACATTGTAGGACAGGTAAAAAACATTTGGTGGCGGTGGGTCCTCAATCTCATCCCCTGAAGAAGGGGAATCTGGCCCCAGGGCCATCACACAAAAGTTGCAAGAGGCCACCCCAGCAGAAATAATGTGCAGAGCAACAGATTCCTATGGGGGATCCTGATACTGTTATGCCTCCCCACCTAGTACCTGTCCTTGGTGGGGAAAGATGTTCCAACAGGACCCCGAGAGAGCAACCTTCTCTTTCTGACAGTTTAGCCATTATCCTTCTCCTAGGAGTCTGTTTGGTGTCATCTAGGGATGCGGGTGGCGCTGTGGGTTAAAACACAGAGCCTAGGACTTGCCGATCAGAAGGTCGGCGGTTCGAATCCCCTCAACGGGGTGAGCTCCCGTTGCTCGGTCCCTGCTCTTGCCAACCTAGCAGTTTGAAAGCACGTCCAAGTGCAAGTAGATAAATAGGTACTGCTCTGGTGGGAAGGTAAACGGTGTTTCCGTGCGCTGCTCTGGGTTGCCAGAAGTGGCTTAGTCATGCTGACCACATGACCTGGACGCTGTACGTTGGCTCCCTCGGCCAATAAAGCAAGATGAGCGCCGCAACCCCAGAGTCGGCCACGGCTGGACCTAATGGTCAGGGGTCCCTTTACCTTTACCTTTAGGGTACACCCTTAGTTTGTCCAAAGCTGTTGCAGGGCCTAGCCACAGTCTCAGCCAGTCCCCATGTGAATTTAATATGGCCCAGGAACTTCTGCAACACACAAGGGGCTCAGGAGCACAGCCACTTATGTGCAGAAAAGCCTCCCTCAAGACAGAAAGTTTGAAAAACACTTCATTAAGGATGAAGTGCATTCCATAGACTCTTTTAAAAAACAACAAAAAACTTTTCTCTCCTGTCTTGAACTCTCTGTAGTTTTGATGAATACTTGGGCACCATGATGGTATCTCCAGCGTGTTTCCATGTTCTTTGACAACCCCATAAATTTTGTGGGGAAGGTGAAGTCCGAGGGTGCAATTAACTCCAAAAGTGGTACAAAGCAATCGCTTGGTGATACTGGCCTACAGTGCTTAGCACTTAACTCTGAGATGCCGATAAGCCCTATCAAATGAGGGTTGTGTTTAATGTTCGCTCCTGCTTACGTACCAGACATACAACCGAGCGGTCACTGTGTTAACACTCCCCAATATCTATTACAATTAGTTTTTGATTAAGAGGCCTCGCCTGCCTTTTGAAGACTTTTTATGTTGTGTCAACCAGCTAGTGATGGAGTGAGCCATGCAGACACCTCCCAGTAACAAAGCATCTTGTAAAAGGTTTCAAGTGAACTATTTTATCATCCTAATGGAAACCAGATGACTCCGACTCCCTCTTTAATTTCAACTATTTACTGAAGAGCCTTGTTTTTGAATTACTTAAAGATTTATTCAAGAACACTATCCTTGTGCATTAAGGATCCCATAATAGCAGACCTATTTGAGAAGCAGGGAGGGGAAGGAGAGGGGAAAAAAGCTTTTAAATGTCTTTTTCCATGTTTAGCTCATGGATTTACTGGCCATTTTATATGCCCATTCATTTGTGTATCTCTGCTGAAATTTGCTTTCCTTCCTAAACACCTTGGAACTCAGTGTGTTATGCATTGAATATAATCAGTGCGTATTCTGTGTTTTTAAAAAGGGTCAAAATTCAGCACAGAAAACACCTTGATTCTGTTACCTGTAAACATCATGCAGTTTCATATGTATGGGATTATTTCCCCTACATTATTCTCTTTCTTTCAACCATGGGAAGGAAGATGGGGTTATGCTGAACACCTCCCCCATCTCCACTGAGAAACCTATTCCAGAGACCTGGCTTCATAGATTTCGCGAGGCATTGCACAGATCCTTTCAAGCCAATTAATAACAATCTTGGGGACTAGAAACTAAAATCAAGTCCTGACTACTATACCCATTTCTGAATAGAAGCATTTAAGCAGTTGCGAATCTAATCTCAGAGCCATCTTTTACACACCACCAATGCAATCCTATGCATGTCGACTTAGAAGTAAGCCCCCCAAAGTTCAGTGGAACTTCTTCCCAGGTAAGTTGATATAGGAGTGCAGCTGCAGCAACCATCTTGATTTAAAACAAATCCCACTAAGGTGGCAAAATATTTCCTTTTCATCTTCCACCTTTGCCAACACGGCCAACCAGATGATATCATGGAGTCCAGCATGGGATCAGTGGAATATGTGTAGATCTCATTTCCTTCAAGATCCAGTGTTCTTTTCCACATGGCTTCCACATTGGTCCATCTAGCTCAGCACTGTATACAGTGACTAGCAGAAGGTCTCCAGGATTCCAGACTGGGAACATGCCCAGCCCTACCTGGGAGATGCTGGGGATTGAATCTGGGACCCTTTGCATGCAAAGCCGATGCTGTGCAGCTGACTTATGACTCTTGCCCAAACGCTTCCCACATTTTGGAACCACAATTCTGTTGGCAAGATGGGGGAGAGTGAGAAAGCACTTCACCCCAGAGTAGGTTTGATTCCTAAGGTGCCTGTTTAATTGTAGTCCTTGCCCTTTTCCAGAAAGGGCGTCTATCATTATTTCCTCACGCTTCGTCCAAACTGCCAGCTTCCCGCTTGTGTTAATTATTAATGTGACCTGTTTATGTACCCATTACCCAGCTAACCATTAATATCTGTTTACACAATGATGACCTTTGCAATGGAGTACCAGGCTCTTGGCCTGTAAATGTCAAACATTTTTTAAATAGTTAAAATGCTCCCTGCACGTTCTGACTGTCTAATCAGCCCCTGCAAGATTTCCATCTCGAAAAGAGAAAGCTCAGATAAAGTGCCATTTGCTTGCCAAAGACTACAATTTTGATATTTTGTGGGGGGGCGGGGGCGGTGGAAGCAGGGAAGACAAAAGTAGCCAGTTAAAAACAGGAGGGGGGCATTTACTTGAAGGAATCGTTCTCTAAAGTTCTTACTCCCTTTTTGTCTTTTTAAAATAAGAAGAGGGCCGTGGAATGGAACACGTTTTCTCAAAATGCCAGTGTCATGCAATTCCAGAAGTCTGGAGGATTTCTCTCATATTAGCTAATCATTCTCCATTAACCCTAATACCTACTGGGCCTATTGGATCCATGCTTCTCTTGGCTAAATATTAGGCACTGTGACTGTCAATGTTTCAAAAAGCTGATTTTAGCCAATCCCGGAAATGATTTGTTATTTAGTGGTGGAAGTGGATGAACACAGGCAATAATCTTACCACATGGTAAGATTTCCTGAGATTGCCTGTCATCTGTACTAATGCAAACATGATGCATTTTTAATTTTCCTGCCAGTGTTCTGATTTTTCTCCTTCACTCCTAATACTAGAATTTGGGTTATCCAATGAAGCTGAGTGTTTGGAGATTCAGGACAGGCCTTCTTCACACATTAGTCAAACTATGGAATTTACCACTAACTTGGATGGCTTCAAAAGAGGATTAGACAAATGCAGGGAAGGCGAGGCTATTGATGGCTACTAGTTACAATAACTATGTTCTGCCTCTACTGTTGGAGGCAGCAAGCTTCCTAATACCAGTTGCTTGGTTTCACAACTGGGGAGACTGCTCAGGCCCTGCTTACAGGCTTCCTATGGAAATCTGGTAGGCCACTGTGAGACTAGATGGGCTGATCCAGCAGGACTTTTCTTACGGCCTTATGCCATTCTAATCATCCTATTGAGCAGTTTTCATTGCAGTCTTGGGAGAGTGCTTGGAACCACACCTGTAGTACTGTGTCCAGTTCTAAGCACCACAATTTAAGAAGGATATTGACAAGCTAGAACAAGTGCAGAGGAGGGTGGCCAAGATGACCAAGGGTTTTGAAACCAAGCCTTATGAGGAATGTTTGAGGACGTTGGGTATGCTTAACCTGGTAAAGAGGAAACGGAGAGGAGATATGATAGTCTGTACTCTGAATAGTGACACCAGGGACCCAGAAGGTGCAGGGCTTGTCAGTCCAACCCCTGCACAGTCTCATCAGGGCTGACCTTAAGGCAATTGGAGCAATTGGGCCAAATTGGGCCCCGCGTGCTGCTCCTAAGGGGCCCCCCCACACCAGGGCAATCTAGATGGATTTTATTTATAGCTATAAGATTTTGCAGAATTTGGCTGTGAACTGGGGCCCTACAAAAAACAAAACAAATCAATTTGCACCCGACTGCTTCAAATTGGGCCCCACTGGCTAGCCCTGAGTCTCATAGTTGCTGGGCCTGAGTTGCCCTGCCCTTGCATGAAGTCTTGGGTTTGCAATTTGGGAGAGGGGAGACTGCCTGCTGGGGAGCGGGCGAGCCGGTGAGGCCCCCTAGATTTAGAGGCCCTAGGCTTCAGCTTACTTAGCCTATACATAAATCTGGCACTGCCAATCAGTATTCCATTATTGCATCCATCAAAACTTATTTACACTGTTGAATGCCACCAGGGGCAGAGCGCACACCCCTCCACTGCCTTTGCCGTCGCAGCAGCAGCAGCAGCCCGAGGTGAGGCCAGCGAGCCCCGATTGGCCGTCCAGCAAAGCAGCGGGCTGCACTCACCGGCTCCCTCTCCTCCTTCCCAACAGGTGGCTCCGCGTCACCACAACCATACCCGGCGTATAAGACGACCCCCGACTTTTGAGAAGATTTTCCTGGATTAAAAAGTCGTCTTATACGCCAGAACATACAGTACTGCTGCCTGTGTTTTCAGCTGTACACAATTATTTCCCATATATCAATAAACATTTTCCAATCTTCTTTAAACGTATGTTCTTCTTGTTCTCTTATTCTATATGTTAAGTCTGCAAGTTGTGCATATTCTGTCAACTTAAGTCGCCATTCTTCTTTGGTTGGGACCTTGCTCATTTCCATTTTTGGGCTTACAAAACACGGGCCACAGTTGTAGCATACATAAATAACCCTTTTTGACATCTGGGAATTTCAGTCTGAATTATCCCCAACAGAAAGGACTCCAGTTTTTTTTTTTTTTTGGGGGGGGGAGTACTTTTAAACATTTTTTTCCAATTCATTATGGATCATTTCCCTATACTCTTTTACCCTTTTACAAGACAGCCACATATGAAACAATATTCCCTCCAGATTGGGCAGTTTGCTTTCAGATCTCTGATCCCCATGGAGGAGTCAGCTGGGCTTGATATTCCTACAGAGGAATTTGTCCATGCTGTAGCACATTTCCTGATAAGCGGCATTGCTATACGGGATAGTTATACAGTACTCCAAGCATATAAATGCCTTTCGGGTTCTGCGTACTGAATGATAACTCAACTTGTCTTCCTCAGTGAGTGAAGTAATAAATAGAATTCTCAGACTAGGAGAGGGACACTCCTGGTGTCCCGGAAAAGACAAGTCGGCTGAATTACCATGCCAGCCGCTACATAAAGATTGTCAAATTAAATGCAGAGACCTATGTTTAAATAACGCCATGATGAAACATGAGAAAAGCCGACAAAAGCTACGGCTGACACTCTGACCTCAAGGCAAAGCTCTGTGAAAGATTAAAAAAAATGTACTCAGCGGCATGTATACTGGAGTTTCAGTAGAAAGACGAGGAAGCGAGAG
This sequence comes from Podarcis pityusensis, assembly GCF_964106645.2. Classification (NCBI taxonomy): domain Eukaryota; kingdom Metazoa; phylum Chordata; class Lepidosauria; order Squamata; family Lacertidae; genus Podarcis; species Podarcis pityusensis. The sequence goes on along the minus strand of NC_138039.1, from coordinate 31,347,642 downwards.
GCTAGAGTAGGTTAATATGGATTTACAAACTTTCTGGAATAACTGCCCTCTAAGGTGTTGGAATTCATGTTCCATTTTCCACTACACCACTCACTCCACTTATGCTGGTGGTCCCTTCAATTCATTTTCCATGCACTACGATCCAAGTTAACCACCTATTCCATTAATTTCAATGGAATGTAATGGGGCAGGCTTCCCCAGGCCTGGGGCCCAATTGTGCCGATTCATGCAGGGCGACACGGTTTTCTGACACCTTCACATCAGAAGAGCCCTGTTGGATCTCACCATCAAGTTCAGCATCCTCTCTCCCACTGTATCCAATCCAATGCCTCTGAGAGGCCTATAAACAAGGCATGAGGAACAATAGACCTCTCCTGATCTTGTTCCCTAACATGGCTTAGGCTGCATTCATGTGGCAGTTTATTCTATTACCCTGACGTTTCCCTAACTGTCTGCAATATATTTTAGCCTTAACACAATATAAAAGCCATTTCTGGAAAACTAATGGTATGTGGTGCATTTTGAGCAGTCATTTCTGTGTTATTCCACACAAAATATCCATAACTACCAAACTTTTAGAAGACATCTGAAGGCAGCCCTGTTTAGGGAAGCTTTTAATGTTTAATAGGTTATTGTATTTTAGTGTTTTGTTGGAAGCAGTCCAAAGTGGCTGGGGAAACCCAGCCAGATGGGCGGGGTATAAATAATTAATAATAATAATAATAATAATAATAATAATAATAATAATAATTTGCAGCCCCCTTAACCTGGTGGCATGGGGTGCCTTCTGCCAGCTTTAGCTGGTGGCCCAGCTATGCCCCTACCAGGACAGGGAAAGCCTAACTTCTGTGGCCTATGCTCTGGTGACTTCTAGGTTGGATTACCACAATGCATTGTACGTTGGGCTGCCTCTGAAGACAATTTGGAAGCTTCAGCTGTTGCAAAATGCAATGGCCAGATCGCTCACCAGAACAAGACAGTTTGAGCATATAACACTAATCCTGGCAAAACTGCACTGGCTGCCAATTAGTTTCTGGGTTGACCTATAAAGCCTTACACAGCTCAGGATCACCTCTCCCCTTATGAACTGATCCAGACCTTGTGCTAGCCATCTGAGGCCCTTCTCTATGTCTCCTCTCCCAGAGAGGTCTGGAGGGTGGCAACAAGAGAATAGGCCTTTTCTGTGGCGGATTCTCGATTGTGAAATGCTGTCCTTAGAGAGGCTTGTCTGGCACCAACATCATTACATGTCTTTAGGCAGTAGGCAAAAACATTCCTATTTACCCAGGCCTATGGTTTATCTTTACCAGTGTTTTTTTTCCAGACTTTTAAAGAAAATGATTCTTGTGCAACATCACTCCCCTCTCAGTGGCCTGGCAACCATCCTAGGCCCAAACTAGGTGAGTTTATGAGTGGGAGTGGGAGAAACAGTGACTGCCACAAAAACAAATAATTAACAGCGACTGTAGCTACATCCACTGTCCAGCAGAACAGAAAATAATGGTGACTGATGCACAAAGGCTCGAAGTTTGGATCTCATGGCTCATAACTAGGGAAGGGCAAATCTGTTAATTTCAGTTTCTCTCAGTTTCCCATTATTCCAGACTTAAGCTCAGCTCTCCATGTTGCCACATCAATATGCAATTGGGGGGGGGGGAGTTCTTATGAAAATTCATCAGTAAATTTATTCTATTTTTTCCTAATTGCAGATTTGTATGCAATTTTGCCTAATGCATACATTTCTAACAGCAATTTCCCCTAACATAATGGATTTTTGTTTATATTTTTTCTTATGCACACTTTATGCTGCTATATGCATTTTTGTAGACATTACAGTACTTGGTTTGAGAATGGCATAGCAAAATTCAGAGAAATACAAATTTTCAGCCATGCCTGCATTTTGGTCTGCATATTGTTTTGGAATGATTAGGTCTGTTCACCCTCCCGCAAAATCTCTACTTCTGACACTACCAAAACTATGATGACCAAGAAGAAAAAGGTACTTCGTGAGAACGTCTGTGAATGAAAGCTGCTCCATTCTCCGTGGAAGGGGGAAATTTGGCCCTGACTTGTACCATCTTGTATGATGAATTCATCCATTAAAGTCCATCCTCACAGGGTCAGTGGAGAGTCTGAGAGAGATATCCAATTAGAGGTCTCTCCCTCCCTCCCTCCCTCCCTCTCTCTTTCTCCCTCTTTTTTTTTTCTTTAAAAGTCCTTGTCTGTTTCCCTCACTATTTTGAAAACACCCTGAAGTAAACCATACATCACGTTGAGGTCAGAGCAAAATACAAAGAAGAATATCTAGCCAACAACAGTCCACGAGCAATGACAGTTCTCATTTATTATCTGGCAGTCATGTGAGTTTTAAAGCCACCAATCATCATCAATGGAAGAATGCAACTACAGGCCTGACAAGGAAGAAGCTCTCCATAGCGGTGTAATATTCAATTTACGGTCAAGGCTGCTGACTTTGGAAGCAAGAGGAGGATAAGAGCAGGAATTGATTTCCTACCTCAAAGTCAACTTGGCTTTGGAATGATAGAGTCTGAAGCTGGGATCGCTGACAAGGAGCTTGCCTCTCTATTCTTAAGGGTTGTTGAAAGCACTTCATATGCTTTCATTTGGATACGAATGAATGTGTGGTTGGAGGTGATCTGGGTCACCTTCATTGGACCTGCCCATGACTTCCATGTGCTTCAAACTGCTACTTGCAAGGAGCCTAAGAACATACAGACTTCCTATTGGCTAGTTTTGGGACCCTCAGTTTTCTAAGGCAGTGGTATCCAACATAATGCACTTCAGATATTTGGGGTTCAAACTTTCGTTATCCCTGACCATTGACTCTGCTGGCTGAGGTGATTGGGAATTGTAGTCTACAACACTGAGAGGTCACCATGTCAGGCCCTTGGGCTTGCTGCCTGGGGCTGATGGGAACTGCAGTCCACAATGTAGGGAAGGCACCAGGTTGGCTACCCCAGAGTAGGCATTACTGGGCCAGATAGACTAAGGCCATATCTGACTGAGCATGCCATGGATTCATGTTTTCTGGGGCACCATATTATGAGCCCTGCTGGCTCTAGGTTTTGAGCAAGATGTCCTTAAGGGGGGGGTCCCCCTCCATCAGAGTTAGTGCCAAGTGTTGGGACATCTTTCAAGAGCCTGTGCCCCTCTGACATGAACCCTCCTCCAGACCTGTTCCTGTGCTTCACTGTTGCAACCTGCTTCCTTTATCACCTGCCTCTCATGCTGGTGCAGAAAATGTTGGTGGTGAAGAAACAGTAGATACCACAGCTTGCTCATTGGCTTGATAATATATCCAACAACTCAGAGTAGACACACTGAATTTAATTCACCTAAGTTAGTCAAGTTCAATAATTTCAACGGGTTGACTGTGATCAGGACTTGAATTGGATACAAACCAACGGCAGTGAGGAGGACTCACTGAGGGAGGAGAACCCACAGAAGATGTCTTGACCAAGGCCTCTCCAAAACCTGGAACTATCAACAATACAGTCCCAGAGTAACCCCCCCCCCCACTCCACATTGCTGTTGCTACTGCCTATTCCACCCCCCTCTGCACCCACTTCACACCAACACAAGTCAAAGGCTGCTGCGTCTTTTCTTTGCTTCTGTCACTACTCACTCCTTAAACAGATTGCTCTACCCATTTCTGGAAGCCACAGGAGGGGAGCGTGTTCTTGGGCTTGAATCCTGCTTGCTGGTTTCCCATACACATCTGTTTGGCCACTGTGAGAACAAGATGTTGGACTAGATGGGCCATTGGCCTGATCCAGCAGGCTCTTCTTATATTCTTATGATCAGAGGAATGAGCAATGATACCAACGAGTGGCAGTAGAGAAGGGCACTGTTCTATCCCAGAGCTAGGGTCCTCCCCTAGGTTGTGGTGCACGCTTGGTTGCAGTATATTTGTGTGTATGTTGCCCATGAAAGGCTGTAAACGCATTCAAAAATATTGGTGACCTCTGAAGTGTGTCTCCCTTAGTTAACTGATGCCAAGAGAGAGAGACAGATAGAGAGAGTGTGTGCAATTTCCACAAGGTGATGATCCAACAAAAACATTCCTAAGATGGATTTCAACCTAAGCCTCACAGGCCAAAGTCCAAAGCACATGGTATCATAAGAGCAAGGCCAGTTAAAGATGTTTTGTTGCCTGAGGTAGAAAAGCAAATGGTGCACAGGATTCCTGGATATAGAACTGGCTTTAAGGGAACTTTTGTGTGTGGTTTTTCAAAATAAAAATATAGGTAATCCAAACACAACTTACACTACTAAGCCCACCTTCACTGCATTCATTTAAGGCACTGTGATGCCACTTTAAATAGTCTTTCCCCAAATAATTTTGGGAGCTGACATGTGTTAAGGGTGCTGAGAGCTATTAGGAGAACCCTATTTCTCTCACAGAGCTGCTATTCCTGGAGTTCCCTGTAAAGAGAGATTGTTTGTTCAAGCACTCTGGGAGAGCAGCTCTCTGAGAGGTAGTGGACCTTCCAAACAACTTTCAGCACCCTTAACAAACTACAGTTCCCCAGCATTTTTGGGGGGGCAGGGATGTGCTTTAAATGTATTGTGGGCACACCGCCTCGCTTTCATAATGATTATGATGTTAGTGGTTTTCTCTGCAAAGCAGAGGCAGGGAAACTTTTCAGCTCAGGGCAATCTTCCAGGGTCCACATGGCAGGACTAGAGGCAAAAGTGGATGGAACAGTGAATGTGAATTTTACCTTTGTACACCAGACTGGATTCTACACACCAGCTCAGTCCTCTATCCAGGCAAGCAGGAGTCATCATCAGCATTGCAGGACTCATTCCAATCAGGCAAAACTCACTGAGGGTGAAAAGCAGGGGCAGAAAGTGACCTGGGCAGTGGTGTGCCCTAAGGAGCACCTCAAGGGCTAGGTAGAGAGGTCTAGGGACCACATTTCAACCTTGGGCCTGAGACTCTCCATCCCCACTCTAGAAATTTGTCTTTCCTGGAACCTAAACATGATTATCCATCTTACAGTGTAACTCAGAAAGTTTTTACTTCACTGGTTGGGATGCTGAGGAGGTTTGTTTACTCAGAAATAAGCCACACTATTGGCATAGCTGTCAACTTTTCCCTTTTCTTGCGAGGAATCCTATTCGGAATAAGGGAATTTCCCTTAAAAAAAGGGAAAAGTTGACAGCTATGACTATTGGATCCCAAACAAGTTGGCTAAATTGTTTCACTGATTTCAGTGACACTGAATTGCAGCTTCCTGTCTCTGGATTGGGGCCCTTATATGTTATTGCAAGAATATATAAACAAGTTCATGCAGTAACACACATTCATGCAGAGTAATTCAAGGACGCATTCCCCTCTTTTATTTTTTTAAAAAGCGACTAAGCTCTGTTCAGCTTAAACCTTTCTCCAAAAAGCAACTGATATTTATTAACCGCAACTACAAAAATCCATTTGCTCTCAATCAAGCTCGATGACTGAGGACTCTGCCTCTCTCAAGTGGTGAGAGTCAACAATATTCAGCTAAATAATGGTGAACATTTCAAGATAGTATTAACACAATTGATTTATTGGTGATTGCACAATGGAAGGTTATCTTTTGTTAATTGACTCGGTAAATAAGCACAATGGTGTCACTGGAACACAAACACACTCCTACACACATCCATTAGGTATCAGGAAGTTGCAGAGGCTTTCAAGTGAGTGTGGGTTAGTGGTACTGCTCACAAAGCCGGGAGAATTTTTAAACTTTTTTTTTTTTTTAAATGCAGAGTTTCCACAAGTCAACAAGAAAATGCCTCGTTCCTTTCTGAGTGTAATTGAGATAAAATGAAGACCACTCAGCCATTCTTGCCCACTGAGCCAGCGGGGGCAGGAGTAAGGGGATCAATAGCAAAGCAAAGGACCATGACGAACATGCCCATTGACTTTCATTAAACTCTCCTAGAGAGTGACACTGAGAAAGCGATGGAGGAAAAAGAGAATGCCCTGAAAATGAGGAAGCTGCCCCATTAGGCCCCAAAGCTGTCAGTCAATGGACCAAATGGAGAACATGAGGGAGGGACAAAGGGGCGGGTCTTGAACTGGTCAAGGCACACAGGAGTCTGGACCCAACTCAAGATGGGCTACAGGGACTGAACTGTGCTAGTTTCACCTACCTGCAGTCTGTTATAAGGCCAGGTTTGACAGGATGAATACAGGGTGGGGTCTGGCCTGGATTGAAATCCTCTGACATTCCTATTTGTTGAAATTGACATTATTTCAGAAATGCTGCAGCCTTTACTGCAGCTGAATCTGGTCCCAGAATTAAATGAAACCCTCACATTTTGGCTTAAATCCACAGGGGAGAATTTTGATTCAGTTTGCGTTTAATTCACCCTTTCCAAAACAATATGCAAAATTTAACAGAGCCGTCCTTCAAAATTTGCAGTTCTCTGAATTTTACAATGCAGTTGTCCAGCCATGTTATGTGTACAAAATCACATATACTATGGTATATATATATATAATATGGATGAAATGGCAGTTATTAGTGAACATAGTGTACAAAATGCATTATATTACAGAAAATTGCTTTGCAACATTTTGTATATTAGGCAAAGTTGCATGCAAAAAATGTGTCTTTTGAATGAATGTTAACACAGTGACAAATTTTCATGAGGACATAAAAATAATAATCACAAACTGATGTGCAAATATGGAAAGCTGAACTTAAGACTGGGGGAAAAAGAGAGAGAAACTGAAATTGACAGATTCACCCGTTCCTACTTCTGCCTAGTGCAGCTCCCCCTGCTCTGATTCCAGCTGTTCTTGTGTGTCAAGCAAATCACCCACACTCCTTTTGGCCCAAAACAACCAATAGGCAGCATGTGGGAACCTGGAGCCACAGCCCAGACCCAAGCAAAAGAGACACAATTCTGAGAGCAACATTTGCTTCTGACCTGTAAAATGTCAGCTGCATAATGAAAGGAATGGCTTTTCTCTCTTGCTTTACTTGAAGGCTGGTGGCCTGGAGGGATCAGCTGTGGTGGGTCGCTCTCTCTTTCCTGGGTCAGAGGACTGTGCAAAACACAAACAGCCAGAGTCACTCGTTAAGTATTATTATTATTATTATTATTATTATTATTATTATTATCACTACTACAAAGGCTTGTGGGAACCAATGCGCTGCTGATCTCCAATCATGAGAACACCAGGGACTTTTCCATCCTTGAGTGTGTTTACATTGCTAGAAAGCCTATGAGCGCCCTCGTGCCATTAAAGGTCACACAGGAACATAAAATAGCCCAGCTGCAAACAAGGGCAAGCCTGCAGATATTTCCTGAAAAATGGCATGTGTCATTTTCTGGCATGTCTAGCTATAGGGGGCCACTGCTCATTGCTACAAAGCCCCACAGCTTACTTCCCTCTACCCCACCCAAGAGGTAGGTCATGCACATGGATTTCCCTGCATGGGGGGTGAGGGATGGTGTGTGTGTGTGTGTGTGTGCGTGCGCATTGTGTCTTTTGTTTCTCCTCCTCTTTTTTCATGCTCTAAAACTGAACACAAATAGTGTGGTTTGCTCCATGAGCACAATTTCTTGGGTAACGGGAGTCAATGGCAAGAATAGCCTTTTAACTTGGCACTGTTCTATCACCATAAAGGCTCTCTCTTTCTCTTTCTCTGCTGGACAATAATCCAAGAATTATCCTGGATCAGGCATAAATCAGGGACATACATGTAAGACTCAAGTTTCCCTTCAAGCGGCTGGAACTCAATCCTGGATAAGGTTGATAATGACCATGTGGAAATCCATTTCCCTTGTGCCAAATACGGCTCTGGATTCCTGGTACTTCAGTAACATAATAAATACCTACTACTGCTAGTACTGTGCTGCTGCTACTATTATTACTATTACCACCGTAATAAATACATCTGCTATTGCTACTACAGCCAAATGGGCTAGGTATGAATAAGAAATTATTTATTATTATTATTATTATTATTACTACTACTATAATAAATGTTGCTACTGCTACTATGTTGTTGCTGCTGCTATTACTACTAGTAATTGATGTAATTAGTTACTAGTAATAAGTAACTAATAGTAATTAATGTACTTAGGTACTTGACTGAAGATCTATCTTCCTTCAAAGCTTCCAGACATCATAAATATTTAGTAGTCAAAAAATTCCAAATTATGTTAGGAGACAGAAAGAATTATGCAATCCAAATTCATCTCACAATGTGAATGTATTTGAGTACATTCTGGTTTGACAACTCACTTGGATTTATGTGTGTGTAAAATCTGGATATTATATCCTTTCTTAAAGGTAGCTATTAATAGGAGGAGAGTTGTGTTTCATAAAATATTTGGAATGAAATTGGAAGGTGTTAGGATACTTGCAAGGTGATAAAATAATCATACTTTTGATTCAGGATAACCATTTTCTGAAATTGTTTCTAGGTCACTAAAGAGAGATTCACTTTTATTCTCTGCAGCCATTCAGTCAGTTATTGACAGCAACTGACATGCAGCTGTCAACTTGACTATCTGACTGTCAACATGCAATAGCAACTAGTATTGAACAATTGACATGCAGTTTTGTTTTTGCAAATGTTAATGTCATTCACTAATCAGTTTAAACAATCAAGAAACAACTTGAATTGGTAAGAAAAAAAGAAAGATTTCATTTCACCCCCCCATTCTGCAGAACTGACTCCCAATTTCTGAATGTCAAGATTCACATGAAATAAAGTGCAAAATTAACTCAAATTTTAGAATTTGGGCAGAATTTGGCACCCCCTCTTTAGACTTCTTCCCTGGTAAAGTTGCAAAAAAATGCACCATTCCTCAGCAAATTCACTGGGTGAATCCGACTGAGCCACTAAAATGGTTCGGTAAAACCCACAGAACGTTTCCATGGCTACACGCAACCTTTTACTGCCTTTCCCTAACATTCTGGCCACGTCACTGGCTCCCAGTTCTCCTCTAACAGTTGCTGCTGCCATTGCCCTTGACCTAAGCATAGCATTTAAAGCCCCCATGTTGAGTCCCGGTCACAGATGAGCAGGAACGCGTCATCTGTCAGGAGGGCTACTGACTTGGAGCTGGTGGGTCTTCGCCCCTGCCCCCCAGCCCAGCCCCTGCCCTGCTCAGGTCTATGAGGACCATGTGTGAAATTCCTATCAGGTTCAGTTACTTCTGAACAGCAGGGGCCAGAATAGTTGAACTTCATAATCTGTTGGAATGCTTCTTAGCTCGCTTGATATAGCCATTCCTTTAGGCATGGAGGAGGAAGGAGGCGGTGGGGAGGAAGGCAGCAGTAACGCGGGTATCAGATGGCAGGCACAGGTGCTGACCATGGAAGATCGCCACAATGCAATGCCATTCATTTCAGAAATCACAGCCTGGCCTACTCCTTTAGACCTCTCCAAATGAAGGGGTAAGAAGAGAGATCTCATGTCGGGAGTTCCATCAGCGACGACTTAAAGGGAAATCTTCAGTCCCACCTCCCAAATGCCCCCCCCCCCCCATTTGACTGAAATAATTGTTTTGGATAAACTGAATGTCGTTGATATCATATCCCCTTTTATGTCCCCCTCTTGCAAACTCCCCAGATCTCTGTTGTAAATGCAACTCACAAGTGCATGTATGTATGTCTGCTATGGATGGGAAAGGGATTCAGGTTGGTTTGCATTTTCATTTATTAATATGAAACTCCCAGAAACAATAAGCAAACCGAAACACAATTTTGTGATGCGTTTTTCAAGCTCAATACTCTGTACAAATGTCTACATCAGGGAGAAGTTGGCATAGAATTGTAGGTATTAGTGCAACTAATATACAAAAATGCCTTATATTAGGAGAAATTGCTTTGCAAAAAAAAATGTTTTAGGAGAAATTCACACTAAAATGATTATTGATTTTCATGATTTTTTTTTAAAAAAACATGGAAACTGAAGCAGATCTGAAAAATGCAAAAGGAAGAGAAACTGAATTTGACAGCTAAAACCATCCATAATGTTTGCATGTATTTATATACTTACATGCCTTTCATAAAACTCTTCAGCTAAAAAATTTCTGAAACAGCTCCAAACACATCTATAGAAAATGGCATTTACAATGAAGAAGAGCTGCAGTTAAAAGGGGTGCTTAATGTGAAAGGGTGCTTAACACACTTTCTTTGCCTGCCACTTGCTGGCTATTCCAAAATACAGCCCCTGTCCAGGTAGGTTTCCCTGCTCCAGGTCTCAAAGGTGGAATATGGAGCCTGCATTGAAGAAGCAATTTGGAGAGGGAAAGCAGTGGTCAGAGAAATGTTTAAGCACTGCCTCACCACCACTGCTTCTCTGTTCTAAATTAAAGCGTTGTTTGGATTTGTTAGATGCAATTGAGTGCAATGTGTGGTTAGGCCCATAACTCTGGCAGCGGCATGTAATTCTTACCCCATTGCAGTTGGGGGGCTCAGCCTGAGCCTTTTCTAAGGTGACCTACTGAATCCATGGTTGAGGCAGGAGCTGATTTGGGGACCTCCTGACTCTCAACAGACTCAGGTTACAAGAGGAATTGCTGGAGTCTGTAGACTCCCCATATAACCTTGAAAGTCAACATGATGCAGCTGATAATTTTTGGGCTCACTAGGAGCTTGATCGTAGATCCTTAAGGACTGCGAGAGAAATTCCAAGCGGGATCAGTTTCTTCAGGATAGCAAGGAGGGGTTTGGATTCCTTAATCTGTCAGAATGTGTCTTAGCTTGATTGACAGGGCCATTCCTTTCAGCTGAGGAAAAGGGGAACAAGCATCTTGGGAGCCAAACGGATCAAGTTGCTCAAGATAAAGGCCAGGCTGCTCCACACATATCAATAAAACAATGAACAGGGTGGTGATACAATGACTACTGCAATGGACACAAACAAACAATAAACTTCTGTAAACAAACAATAAACGTCCATAAAAATGGCAAAAGTAGTTTCTTTCCCAAATAGGTTTTATCTTAAACAATAGCAAACACACTAAATAGTTCACTTGTAAAATATCCGTGGTTCAGTGCTCATTTCTTCTCTTTCCAAAATGGATTTTATCTTGAACAATTGCAAACGCAGTAATAGACGCTACTTGTGATATACCAGTGGTTCAGATGTCGTTCCGGTAATCCGACATTTCGTTGCAAAATAGCTTAGTCATCGATCTTTGTAGTAAATAATAGACAAGAGAAAACAGTATGTAAATGACTTAAAGCAGGAGTATATCAGTCCCCATATGCATGTTTCCATCGGGAGGAGCATAGTAAGAGGACGATGTCCTTCAATTTGTTAAACAGGTCATTTACATACTGTCTTCTCTTGCATATTATTTACTACAAAACTCATGACTAAGCTCTTTAGCAATGAAATGTCGGATTACCGGAACGACGTCTGAGCACTGAACCACTGGTATATCACAAGTGAACTCTTTATTTACTGTGTTTGCTATTAAGATAAAAGCTATTTGGGAAAGTAATTATTTTTGCCATTTTTATGGATGTTTATTGTTTGTCTGATGATATTATCTTGTGTCCATTGCTCTACACATATGGCAAAATGAGGTGGTGGGATGCTGAGATGGGAGGGTGGATTGCTTTTCCTAAGGCTACAGGTGGGAGAATACTACTATTAAATTATTCCCCACATAAAAACAACCCCTGAAATAGAAAACTAGTGCATCAGGAGAAAAAGCTGTAGCCTAGACATTAGCCTGATGCACTACTTTTCTACTTGCAGGGAGTTTATTTCATAATGTACTTCGGGATAGGACTGAAATTCACTTCTTGAAACAATACACAGAGCTACCCTTTGAAATTTTGCAATGCAGTTCTACAACCAAATTATTTGCACAAAGATGATTGCATTGGTGACACTGTGCATAGAGATCTATCTATTAATGAAAATTACATATAAAAATGCACTATATTGGAGAGAATTGCTTGCAAAAATGTGCACAATATGCAGAATTGCATACAAAAGCATGTATATTAGGAAGAAATACTGTCTAAAATGCTGATGGAAATTCATTGGGAATTTTTAAAAATCACAAATGGTTGCAGAAATGTGTACAACAGAATTTAAGATTGGAAAATAACTGCTGACAATAAAGTGAAATTGGCAGATTTATTGATCCCTGAATCTTGGAGAGCATTAACTAATGACACCCCCTCCGGCATCCTGAAGTGGTTCAGTGCATCCTACCACTTCATTCTGCTGCATGATGAAAGGCCAAATGCAAGAGAGTACAGGGCTCCTGCACCTTTAACATTTCTACCTCACAGAGATATGCAATGGGGCCTTTTGCCCCCCTCCTCCCCCTGCACCTCCCAATTGACTCAGGGAAGGAGTTGAGGGAAACCCCAGGTCAGCACACATAGGTGTGTGTGTGTATGATCATTGTGTTGGTCAAGCCATAATGCATGTACTCACAGAATTATCTCCTTAGCGCTTCACTGAACTCACCCCAATATATTTTTATTTCAGTCAAATTATTTGTTTGCACTTTTGACGGTGCATTTCATTTTTTTTAGCAATAGGTTAGCGCCTGCTCTGAATAAAAATATCTAAAAGCGAAACAAAACCAATGGTTCCCATACCTGTTAAATAAGCACCATGGGAAAGTCTGCCTCAGCAGTTATTGCACCCTACCCCTTGAATCTTAACGTTGCCAGTGGCTGTTGTTTTTTTAATAAAAAAAAATGTCTCCCCTCTCATTTCCGAACCTCAAGTGAAACCTCCCACCTTGAGAGCTTAATATTTCTGGCCTCTGCAAAAGCCTGGCCTAACTAACACTGCCAACCTGGATTTTATATGATTAGTTAGTGAAAACTTGCCAACTTGAGTTTGCCGGCTGCCAAGTCAAGTCAATTTACTGTGATGCCTTGGTTCTGTTAGAAGACCTTAATCCTGCTTTAATCTCCACTGTGCCCTTGACATCATGGAATGTAGTTACAAAGCTAATGTCATCAGATGAGCTGTGTTAACTGTTTTGGTGAAACTTTCTCTCCCCCGCACCCACCCACTTCTTTTTGCACAACAGAAAGAAATGTGTGGCGGGGCCCCTGTCCTCCCCCCAAATATTTTTACTCTAATGAGCTTGGCAGGGATCACCTTGCAGAATGTGTGGGGTGGGGAGACCTGGAATGGGGGAGTTGGTGGTGGTGGGGAGGAGGAGGAGGAGGAGGAGGAGGAGGGCAAATGAATATAAGCCTTCTGCTTCATTACAGCTCTCACCCAGCCTTGTGTGATTTGGGATCTCGATGCTATCCAAGCATCAGGTTGTTCCGTATTTTATTTCAAGTTTGATTGATTGGATAAAGAGATTTACATAGCAGAAGCCGCAAACAGCTCAGCGTTATTAGGAAGGCGTGTGCCCTTTTAAACTCTTCCGCTGGCCCCAGAAAAAGGGGGTGGGCCACAAACAGCTGAAGCATTTCTAACCAGGGAGGCAGATCAATCGAGCAGAAGAGTTTGAGGAACACACAGGAAATAGGAAAATAATAATGCCACATAAAGAGAAACTGTTGTTCTGACAGTGACAGCATCCAATCATCATTACTGCAGCCTTTACTCAGAAACAAATCCCATCGAGTTCAATGGGGATCATCCGCTAGCTGCTATGACCCCAAGGTCATATTCTTGGTCAGTCACTTCCTGTTCACACCCTTTGAGCTATATGTGAAATTAAACGTTTGTTTTGTTGGTGTTGTTGTTTGCCCCTACATGCATCAGTTTACATTAATTTACAGCGGTACCTCGGTTTTCGAACGTCTCCATTGACGAACATTCCGGTTTTCAAATGCTGTAAACCAGGAAGTAAACACTTCGGTTTTTGAACACGCCTTGGAAGTCGAACATGCCAAGCGGCTTTCGCTGAGTACAAGATCCTGAGGCCTAGCTGCTGGCTGTTGAGTTTTCGGTTTCCAAATGTTTCAGAACTTGGATGGTCTTCCAGAACGGATTATGTTCGAAAACCAAGGTACCACTGTATATTGAATTGCATTTGCAATTTTACAACCCTTTCACTCAGCTTGGAAAGGTCATTTGGGAGCTCTTTGTTCTTTTAAACAATGATCAATTTAGTATCATCAGCAAACCCGGCCACCTTACTGCTCACCCCTAACTCTAGATCATATATGAACAAGTTAAAAAGCACACGACCCAAGAACCTTGGGTTGGGGTGGGGGTCCACTTTCAACATCTCTCCATCAGGATAACTGGCTACTTTGCTTCCTAAAACTTAACCAATTCCTGATCCATAAGAGGACCTCATGTCTTATTCCACAACTGCTAAGCTTACTCAGGAGGGTTTGGTGAACTACATTATCGAAAGCTTTTTGAAAGTTCAAGTACACTAAGTAACGATGGGCTCACCCATGCTTTCACTTGACCCACATTTTGACCATATTGTGAACAAATTAATTCCTCTGGGCCCAAGAGCTTTTCTTGCTGTTCTGCGGCTGTGCCTTGTGAAAATCTGATGTGTGGGAAATCCAAAGAGAAATTTTGCTTACCAAACTTCTGATTCAGTGGGTAAGACAAGATTTTCTCAAGGAAAAACAATAAAAACTTTTGGGCCTGGGAGAATTAATCTGTTCACAAGATGACCCAACTATGGGTCAAATGTATTCTGCCACGCAGGAGAGGGGATTTGTAGAATAAATGAAATATCACACACAAAACCCATTGGTCAGCTTGAAGGTAAAAAGAGCGCAGCAAAAAACTTCACACCCAGTTGCACTGATTATAGATAGATAGATAGATGATAGATAAATTTGATAATTTACAAATGCAATTTCTCTTCTGATTCACTGAAAGAGAATGGTAGAAAAATACAGAAGAAGGAAGACAGGAGGAAAGAGAAACAGAAGAAGGACCTGCTGGATCAGCTCAATGGACTCTCTTGTCCTACTTCTTGTTCTCATAATGACCAACAAGATTTCTGTGGGAAACCTGCAGGCAGGTCAGCATAGGGCTGGTGATGGCCTTTATAGGTCATTAACAGGCACTTTATGATTGGTCCACCATCTCCCCCTCCCTCTGGAATTCTTTTGAGCCTTCCTCCTTCATTAGGGTAGGGCAAATTCACTCTTGGCTGAGAACATAAGAACATACTAGAAGCCTACTGGATGTGGCCAATGGTCCATTTAATCCAGCACCCACTTCTCACAGTGACCAACCAGATGACTCTGGGAAGCCTGAAAGCAGGACCCAAGTGCAATGGCATTCTTCCCACCTGTGCTTTCAGAAAGCATTACTTCCTCTGAATGTATAGCCATCATGGTAGGTAACCACTTATGGCCTTCCCCTCCATGAATTTGTCCAATCCTCTTTTAAAGCCATATCTGAAGGAGCGTCTCCACCCCCATCGTTCTGCCCAGACACTGAGGTCCAGTGCCGAGGGCCTTCTGGCGGTTCCCTCACTGCAAGAAGCCAAGTTACAGGGAACCAGGCAGAGGGCCTTTTCGGTAGTGGCACCCACCCTGTGGAACACCCTCCCATCAGATGTCAAAGAGAACAATAACTACCAGACTTTTAGAAGACATCTGAAGGCAGGGAAGCTTTTAATGTTTGATGCATTACTGTATTTTAATATTTTGTTGTAAACTGCCCACAGTGGCTGGGGAGGCCCAGCCAGATGGGCGGGGTTTAAATAATACATTATTATTATTATTATTATTATTATTATTATTATTATTACCCAGGTTGGTGGCCATCACTGCCACCTGTGGGAGCAAGTTCCATGGTTTAACCAGGTGCTGCATAAAGAAGTACATTTAAGTGACCTGATTCTTCCAACATTCAGCGTCACTGGACGCCCATGAGCTCTACAGTTGTGAGAGAGGGAGAAAAAACATTCTCTTTCTGCTTTCTCCATAAACTTCTACCGTGTCACCTAAACATCTAAAACCAGACCCTGTTTTGAAAAAGCTACTCCTATTTACATTTTCCACCAGCATCTCAAGCCCCCATCCTTTTGGAAATACTAATATTTCTGGGATAATGGAACACATGCATCGGGCCCTCATCTCTTCCTGCTCCATTGCTCCACATCGGTTTCCTCCTTCCCCCCTTTTGAGTCTATTTATTGCTTGTTGTTCTTGGCTCCTTCTCACTTTCCATTTTTCATTATTAGTTCTTTATGATCTTCTGTTTCCTACCAGCCCCCCTTCCACTCCTCTTCTTTCGTGGCTCCTCTCCCAGTTCTTCTCCTCTGAGGCCCCTGAGTTTCCCTGAGCTAATGAAACTGGAGCTGCCCAACTCCTTTTGCTTTTGCAATCCAGCTGTTTCCTTTTTAAACATAAACTCATCTTTATTCAGTGGAGTTCCTGAGCAAGGCTGAGTTGGCTAAAAATGGGTGGATGCATTTGGTGACGGTGAAAGAAGTTGGGGAAATCATTTTGGGAGGGGGGCAATTGTCTATGACAATACCAACGAGACTGGTTCTAAACATGCATTCATATGGTGTGATGATGATGATGATTCATTTTGGGCTGCACCCAACATTCTCTGGTCACTAGTGTGAGGGATCTTGCACTAGTGGAAACTCATTGTGCAATCTATCACACAATGAAGCAGCCAGCAATCTGTTTATGCATTCTCTTGTGCAACACATTCAGCAGAGGCAAAACATTTCACCTACGAAACAAGTGTACTACCAAGTGACTTAAATGTAGCGCTATGTTGGATACAGCCCTTTGTCTCCTTCATTTTGGAAACAATGAACCTGTCTTCCTAAACTGTGGTTGAGAAAGTAGGGGACCACCCAAGGACATTACGGGGTTTTCAGGAAGACTGGACATTTGGGAAGGCTGCAAAATGCAGACCAGTGGAAATCAAGTATATTAACAGCATAATCCTAACCATGTCTACTCAGAACAAAATGCTATTGAATTTATTGGGGCTTACTATCAGGTTAGGGTTTAAGCTTAAGGCTTCTGTCCAATGTACAGTGGCATGAGAATGAGCTTAATTGGTGAAGGGCAGTTTAGAAATGAAGATGATGATGATATAATCATCAGTATCAATTGCCAGCTTTTCACCCTAAACTCTCAGGGTGGGTCACAACAATTTAAATACAACATTAAAATCAGTTTTAAACTGATGGACCTTGAGGAGAATTCATAGTAAGCCTTCACCAAGTTGCACTAAAATCTTTAGTCCTTTGCACATATATTTGGAAACAAGTCCAAAAGAACCAAGTGGGACTTACCTCTGTGTAGGATTGGGCTATACTGAATTGTTCCTCAAAGAGGGAGAGTTAGCTATGACAGGTTCCCTTCTGATTTTGGAGTTTTTAGCAGATCCTGCATGTTGCCAATTTATTTTCTGCAATTTTGAGAGATGTGTGTTTGCTGCTTTGAAAGAAAGAAGCTGGGTTTCTCAGAAACCCACATTCTGCAACTCGAAATGTTCCTATCTCGGGATCTTTCCAAGCAAAGCAGCTGGCAAACTTGTCTCCTGCAATCTCTCGGCATGATCCAAGTAAGTGTTAACATCTATGGTAATAATTCAATGATGATTTGGCTCTAATGAGGCGGGGGGGGGGGGCGTGTTGCAGGATAAATCCTTGGTAGGCTTCCCCAGGAGTGTGTGATGAAGGAAGAGTGTTGATTGGAGGGAAAGAGTGAAGAGGGGAAGCAGATGCTTCTCTGTCCTTCCTCCCAGAATAATCGGTTCATTGTGATGAAGTACACTGGGGTTGCCAAGAGTTTGCGGTCTGAGGAGAGAACAGGTTTTGTCAGCTGCCCTTCAATTAGATCTATAATAATCCGATGGGCTTTATACACATTACAGAGAACACCTCGGCCAGCAGAAATGGCCTGATTCTTTTAACCGGTGCTGCTGTGCTCATTAGGTTTTAATAGGAGCAGTTGTTTAAAAGGGCTGGGGGTAGAAATTGCAGCCGGTTATGCATAGAGGAATGTGCATTAATCTTCTTAATGACAACACAGTTAATAGCTGGCAAAACATTACTTTTGAATTAACCTTTTTTCTCCTGTTCTTTCACAAGAAACAGAGCCAGGGCCACCAAGGCTTCCAGGAAAGCCTGCCCTGAGTAAAGAGAAGGATGCAGGATTTCCTACAATTTGATGTCGTTCTTAATTTGGAAGTACATTGGCAGCATATGCTTGCATGTGCGAGGATGTTTCGCTGTAGCCAAGTCAATGTTTTCTATTATGGTTCGCATTCCTTGCTAAGCCAAAGCTCACGCTGTTCTGTTCATCTCTTGCATAAAAAAGAGAAAAATCCCTTTGCCTTCTTGGGGGCCTTTTCTTGCAACCCCCACTCCCTTTTTGGCTTGTACTGCAAAGCTACTACTACGAACATATGTGTTTGCATCCCATAAGGGTCATCTTTCTACTTGGGAGGGAATGCAAGATGTAGCAACAAATATGAGGGAGTGAAAGAACGGGGGGAGAGGGGTCAACAAAACAATATGGGAAGTGCTGAGTGTCTTTTTGCAAGCTTCTGTCATCAAGCGAGCATGCTCAGCATCAACATGGATTGGGAGGCAGATGAACTGGGCAAGGAAGAGGGGGGTGGGGGGAGCACACCGCCCCCAGCAGTGCGATCCTGGTGGGGTGCCATCGCAGCTGTCCCCCTGCCCGTGCTGGGCACCACGCCCCTGCGGGTGGCATGCCACCCCCCTGGGACACATGCCAGTCATGCCCCCGCCTGCTCTCAACCCCTTCCTGGCATGAAGTGTCGCCACTGGGCAGATGACATCCTGCCCATGCAGTATTGCTTGTTGGGAAGTATTGGATCAAGGATGGGGGACCTGTGGCTCTCCCAGTGTTGTTGGATTGCATAAGAATATAAGAAGAGCCTGCTGTATCAGACCATATGCCCTCTAGCCCAGCAACCAGATGCCTGTGGGAAACCCTCAAGCAAGATCCGAGCACAGCACCACTCTCCGCTCTTGTGGTTTCCAGCAACTGGTATTCAGAAGCATTACTGCCTTCAACTGTGGAGACAGAGCACAGCAACCATGGCTAGCAGCCACAAATGCAGCTCCCATGACCACTGACCCTTGGCCACGTTGGCTGGGACTGATGGGAGCTCAGGGCTGGCTCAGGATGTTTTGCTGCTTGAGGGGCCCCTGCCACTTCTCCCTGCTGTGGGTGCATCTTGCCTCCTCCTCCACCACTTCTTCCACCATAGGCACACTCTGCCCCCCTCCTTCTCCACTGCTGACGTACCACACCACTGCTGTGGGTGCCCCCCATCAGCACTGTAGAGGCACATCCATAGGGCCAGGGGGCAGGCTGTGGCAGTGACATGGCCACAGCAGAGGAGCAGGCGGTGGTGTGTACATATTGAGGGTTGTATGCAATGTATCACTAAGTTAATGTCACTTAGCAGCGTATACTTCTACTACTGGCAAAATGTTTTGGGCTAATGGGACATCTTTGCACAATATGAATGCATAAACAGATTGCTGGTAACTTTGCTGTACAGTATGTTTTGCACCGCCCATTGCATAACAAGTTTGCATTAGCATAACTGTTGCACTAGGTTTCTCTGTTGCACAACATTAAAACTTGCCCATCCACAAGCACAACAGCCCTTGTACTTGTGGACTGAGAAGGTCATGAGTGTGCATGAACACAAAATAATAGAAAAGGTACATTTTTGCAGTTCCGAGGCTATCTTAAAAACAAAACAAAACAGTTTTCCATTATATAACATTATCCTTCATAAAAAATGATATATTAAAACAAATAGGTTGGCAAAAAGAACAATTGGTATTTAATGGAAGGTTGGGATCAGAATGCTTCCTGCTCTCCCTCCCCAGTGAACTGTGGAGCAGAAAATGAAAAACATTCAAGGTCCAGCAGTCAAGCTCCTTATGGCTGGAAGAGCTAAGAAATGCTTAACAAAGATTTTTATGGCTTCATTTGCTGAACATTTGGCATTATTCCTTTGGTTTCACATATTCTCCCCTTCATGCCTCCAGTTTGAGTCACGTGAGGCTTTTAAACAAGGTAACTGTTGTTGTTGTTGTTGTTACACTAGTGTGGTGTAGTGGTTAGGGCACTACAATTCCCAGAGTTCCCTGGGAAGAGGGAATAAATGTTAAACCACTCTGGAAACTGTAGCTCTGTGAGGGGAACAGGGGCCTCCTAAAAACTCTTAGCACCCTTTGCAAATGACAGCTCTCAGAATTCTTGGCGGGAAGTCATATCTGGTATCATAGTGCTATAATATATGGTGCGGCTGTGGCCTGAATGTGTGATAAAACTAACTTTTTAATGAGGCCTACTCAAGGTCAGACTTGTACTATAGGATGGGTGTACCCAAAATGAGACTGAGAAGGATCAGAACTCCAAGTCAGGCTTTTGTGAGGTCAGTGAAGTGACTTGAATGATGAAAAAGACCAAGATGTTGAGTTTGAAGTGTGGCAAATGGAAGGCATCAATGACCAACAGAGGAACGTAGGAAGCAATCTTATAACTAGTCAGGCCCATTGCTCCATCTAACTTTGTAGCGTCTACACCAATGGTCCTCAGTCTTTTCAGACCAAGGACCTACTTCTTATCAAAAACATATCCACTTACTCATTTTATTCCATATATGTGGCAATGTTACCATTGCAACCCACCTTGGGACAGGCTGTGATTCACCAGTGGGTCCCAACCCACCAGCTGAAGACCAGTGGTCTCCACGGACTCTTCAGTCAGTGAGTCTTCAGGTGCTTCTCAGTCCTATTTAGAAATCCTGGATATTGCAGCTTCTGAGTGAAAAGCAGGTCTGCCACTGAGTGACAGCTGTGCTCCAACCAAGGAAAGGCAGCAGGATGATCCCCTGGTATTTGTACCAGGCATAGTCAATCCAGTAGGTTCATATTGTCTGCAAATTGCAGAGACAAACAATCTCTTCTTAAACTGAGAAGGGTTATGAAGCCCCAGCACACAGTATCTGCAAACCACAGTAGATTAAGCCCAGCTACAGAATCTCAGGTTCCTAGTTCCAGCCCCTTGGTCTGTGACAGGTACTTCCTGTTTCATCCCTTGTGCTTCCTGTTTCACTGCCACCATTGTCAGTGCACTGGAGACCTGTAGGCACCCTCTGCCTTTCCCTTCCCTGTTCAGTACTCAAGGCACAGCACACAGTTGGTTAACATTTAACTGGGATACTCTGTCTCCTCTTTTCCCTTTCCAACTATCTATTTATTAAACTTATAGACAGCCAGTCTGGTTTGAGAAGGTGATTTCCTTGCTATGGATTAAGGATCCATTTGTGAGTCAGGCACTTCAATGGAGGAGATTTTAGACCTGGAGGAATGTAATGTAAACAGAATAATGTACTCTCAGAATTACCTCTCATTCCAAAATATGTATTTACTTTATACAGTGTAATAGCTTTTGAAGAACCCATTAGGGCATGTATTTAAGCAACAGAGGGTGGTTCCCTGCGTTTTGCAAAACCTTCTATTTAGGCCTAAAGTAGACATGACGTGCAGTCGCATGGATCTTTCCCCCAATGTGTTTTGAGTTTTGCTCTTTTGTAGGTATGTGGCGGGGGGGGGGGGAATGCGCAGAAGCTTCAGGAGACAGTAAGTTTGAGCAGAGAGAAGGCGGGGGAAGAAAAACTGTTTAGCTTAACTCAACTCTTTCCTCCATTTTTCTGCTCAAAATCAGAGTGCCAGTGTGGTGTAGTGGTTAGAGTATTGGACTAAGACCTGGGAGACCAAGGTTCAAATCCCTACTAAGTCATAAAGCTCACTGGGTGAACTTGGGTCAGTCAGTCAGTCACTCTACTTCACTCGGCTACTTCACATTCTGAGGGTAAAATGGGGACTCTCTCTCTCTCTCTCTCTCTCTCTCTCTCTCTCTCTCACACACACACACACACAAACAAACAAACACAAACACATACACAGCATCAGTGAAGAAGCTTTCTATTCGGGTGTTCCTTATATTTGGGCATAGTCTAGCTCTCAGAACAAATTTGTAACCTGGGGTGGTTAGTTCTTTGAAAATAGAGTGACACATTTTGCAAACAACAAGAAAAACAGGTTTCAAAACTGAAGGCAGAGAAGCCAAGCCAGGGGAGGATGGGTGTGGGGCAGGTGGATTCATAATAAGACTGAAAACATTTCTCTTGGTTATATTCAAGACTGAATGGCCAAAAAGCAGTATATGAACAAAAAGCAATGTTATTTTCATTGCTCAAATGGCTGACACTTTTTTTTTCCAAGAAAGGGATTTGTGCCCTTTGACGTGCAGTGATATGCATACCCTTAATCTCCACCTCTTTTCTCTTTCTCTTTTCTTTATTACTTCACAAAGAAAAGAAAAATGCAAAGAAATAAGGTAAAACTAAAACAGGAAGGGGTAGTAAGACGCAAACAAAAATGCATTTGGTTTTGATATAAATGTATTAGTTGTTGCTCTTGAAAGTGTTTCCAAATAGTACATATGGTTAGACATTTTCTTGGGTCTTATTACACCAAGACTTCACAAAATCCTTTAAAAAAACAACAACTAGCCCTGCAAAATTCACTTACCAATACACAAATGTTTTGAGAAAGATGTGATCAACTCTCAGTGTTGTCCAGATTCACTTCATTTCATCTCCATTGGGGTGGAAAAACTCGGGTCCAAGGGCTGGATGCGGCCCTTCATGTCTCTCTATCAGGCCCTTGGGACCTTAGGTCATGTTCTCATTCCCACGTCCATACCCCTCACCAGTCCTGCTCTGAAACCACCTGTTGATTCCACCTGGCTGGAACATGTCTGTCAAGTGTGATAATACCATTTGGAGGGACAGAGCCAGCTTGAGAGGCCATGGGTGTAGCAGAGGCCAAATGGTCCCATTAGCCCCTGCCATGGGTTTGGATTGCTACCAACAACATGAAAAGAATGACCGTGGGTAGAAAATCCCATGATCCCATGGGTGGATTTTGGAGAACTAGCCCCAGAGTGAGTGGGGCACACAACTATGAGTATTTGTTTTGGAAAGGCAGATTCTTCCCCTGACCCTGCCACTCAAAGCAAACAGAAGCATTTGTGTCACACCACAAATGAAGAAGTATTTTTGTATAAGCATGTTTACATCTGGTGGTGCACCCAACAAACTCATCCTAACCACAGCCTTGCCGTTTGGACTTCCAGTGGTGACATTTTAGCTTCTTCCATGATAGGGGAAAAGTTGTGCATTGCTGTGAGCCAATAATCACTCTTTCCTCAAATAAGGAAATTCTTTCCACAAAGTTGTGCAAATCTGTTTGCCATGCACAACAAGGTAACCTTAGCCTCAGGAATGTGCCCACACATGCTCCCCCCCTTTTGAAGGAGAGATATGTTTTCTCCTGCCTTCTGTTTTCATGCCATGCTTATCTCTCCTGCCTCATGCCAATTTCCATTCAACCGCGTATCTTTCCCTCCCTCCCTGTGCTACGTACATGTGGGTGCCAGTACAAATTCACTCCCTGTGCCAAAGGAAGTTGGTCCATGAAGTTTCAAATCAGTGTCCCAGAGGGCAATCATGACCACCAACAGTGCTTCTGGGCAGGGTGGGAGAGAAGCTGCTATCTATATGGCTTGGGCCCAGGCCCAAAGATTGTATCAAAGATTGTACAGTGATACCTCTGGTTACGAACTTAATTCGTTTTGGAGGTCCATTCTTAACCTGAAACCATTCTTAACCTGAGGTACCACTTTAGCTAATGGGGTCTCCCGCTGCTGCCGTGCCGCTGGCACGTGATTTCTGTTCTCATCCTGAGGTAAAGTTCTTAATCCGAGGTACTACTTCCAGGTTAGCGGAGTCTGTAACCCAAAGTGTTTGCAACCCGAGATGTTTGTAACCCGAGGTACCACTGTATCTGCTTTTTAAAACCTGACTGGGTGTTGAGATCCTTGTGTGAGCCCCTTCTCTCAGTCCCATCAACATCAGAGGCCCAGTTGGTGGTGACACAAGTATTTTCTGTGTCTGCTCCCATATTGTGGAATTCCTCCCCAAGAGAGGTCAGACTGGCTCCCTCTTTGTTATCTTCCTACCAGCAGCTCGAGACTTTCCTGTTCAGACAGGCCTTAGGAAACGAAGGGGTAGAAGATGCTGACCACTGGGCTGCTGTCAGAGCAAACTATATTTTAATTGCTGGTTCTTAATGTGTTTTGATGTATTTTAACTATAGTATTTAACTCGTTTGTTTTTATTACTTTGTATTTTTAAACGATGCTTTAAATGCCGGAAGCTGCCTTGAATTCCAGCTTGGGAGAAAGGTGGCATAGGAATACATTAAATATGGGAAAAGTAAACATTTTCTCTAGCCCACAATGCCTCTGAAATGATGGTACACCCAACACTCCTTTGTAAACAGTCAAAATCCTGCGTATTTGCTGCACAGGAAGGTGAGGCCGCTACTTGGACTGGGCTGTGGAGGGACAGCAGGGACTGTAGGGACTGTTCCCCTTTGTTTTGTGCTCCACACTGTGCCTCTTAATCTAGTCTGCTGGTGCGATGGAGAATGCTGTTCCATCCCCACTGTTGAAATAAGACTCCACTGCCAGTTGGCTCAAGCTCTGTATGTGGAATGCAAGGGTTGTAACTTGCCCTTTGCCTCAGGCAACAAAATATTTGGGGCCGGTTGTATGTATGTAGAAGGGAAGTGGGGTGGGACTGCATTCAGTCCCTCTGGTCCCCTTACTCACCGAGGAACAAAATGTTATGATTCTGGTTGTTTTGCTTTTTAAGAGGGCTATACGTGCGCAAGTCAACTTGACTGGATCGGAACCAGAGCTTTTGCAAATGAGACTAGTGATTTGTTGCCTGCTAATCAGGTGCCCTTTATATGCTCCTTAGTATCCCCTTTGCCTGTGAAAATGTGTGCTATCTGTAACCTGTAAAGATGACGAATAAATTTGATTCAGGTTGCATTTAGATGGGAGCATACTGAATTTGCATTTTCTGAAACAGTTCACAAAGCAAGACACAGCCCGTCTTCGAAATCCGCACTCTCCAAATTTTGCAATGACATTCCTTAGCCAAGTAAAGTGTATAAAAATGCACATACTGGTGTAAAGTATGCATATGAGTGCATATATTAGTGAAACTAACATACAAAAATGCATTATATTTGTGAAAATTTATTTGTAAAAAAATGTGTGGATTGGCACAAATGCATACAAAAGTACATATATTTGGAGAAATTTGCACCAAAATGCTGATGAACTTTCATGAGGAGTTGAAAAATAATAATTAGAAACTGATATGGAATTGTGGGGAACTGAACTTAAGAATGGAAAAATGAGAAACTGAAATTGACAAATTTGCCCACCTCTACCTTGAGGCAAGCAAAGAAAGATGTGCCCCTTATTCAGAATTGTTCCAGCTTGATGCGTCTGCCTTGCACATATTTTATTGAAGCCATCCAGATGAGAGTTTGCTTTCCAGCAGTGACAGCCACGGAACATGTGTTCCATTGGCTACGAACATTCCATTTGACATCTTTCACGTTACATTGCAAGACAGACTTTGATAGGAGCTATCTGCGGTGGAGGAATTTATGACCATTTTACTGTCTACAGCATGTTTACATTTCAAATCTGTGTCTAACAGTTGCTGCGCTTACTTGTTATGTCTTGCCTAAAGTTAGCTCAGAAACTCTCAGAGCTGCAAACAGCTTCTTCTTTACTGGTTTTTCTGAATCGGGGGACTCGGATGGCCAAGGATGGTGGATAGACAGTGATAAGGTCATCATGTGCCAACTTCTCCTGACACTGACGTGGGCAATGACCCCACATAATCTGGTCAATCCACTGAGGTCATCAGGCTCACCTGTATCCCTTGAAAGAGAAGACCTCACTTGTGTTTGTCACTGCCAGCCAAGGTATGGTTGGCAGGTACGGGAAAGGGCCTTCTCTGCTATGGCACCCAAGTTATGCCAGATCTGGCTGCCTGCACCCTTGATATTAATAAGTTAACATTATCCTATCCTGCCAAATGC
This sequence comes from Podarcis pityusensis, assembly GCF_964106645.2. NCBI lineage: Eukaryota > Metazoa > Chordata > Lepidosauria > Squamata > Lacertidae > Podarcis > Podarcis pityusensis. The sequence continues at coordinate 31,321,677 of NC_138039.1, read as the reverse complement.
ACTGCGGAAAAAAATAAATGTTTTCATATGCACGAGTCTCCCCACCTTAATTTTGGCTAAAAGCAGACAGTCTCTCCTGTCCTTATGGCCTTTGAGGTTTTCTGCCACTCTCAGCCCTTTCATTGGCTACACCATTTCTCAACTCCCAACCTCCTCCCTTCTCCTCTTCCAACTCTCCTTTCTCCAAGTTCTTGTTCTACATTGCTTGGCCTCCTTTGTTTCCTTCCACTTTTTATCTTCTCTGCCTGTCTTGTGGACCCTCTTTCCACTAAAATTTCCAGTACAGTGGTATCTCGGGTTACAGACGCTTCAGGTTACAGACGCTTCAGGTTACAGACTCTGCTAACCCAGAAATAGTACCTTGGGTTAAGAACTTTGCTTCAGGATGAGAACAGAAATTGTGCAGCGGTGGCACGGTGGCAGCTGGAGGCCCCATTAGCTAAAGTGATACCTCAGGTTAAGAACAGTTTCAGGTTAAGAACGGACCTCCAGAACAAATTAAGTTCTTAACCCGAGGTACCACTGTACTCAGTCTTCCTACCCATCCATATGCCTCTTCCTTTTACTAAACCCCACATGAGGGCTCTTTCAGATAAATTCAGCAGGTGCACGGATATTCAATACAATCAGAGTTGCTGCCAGGGCACGAGTCTTTCCCAGCCCTACCTGGAGATGCGAGGGATTGAACCTGGGAACCTTCTGCACGCAAAGCAGATGCTCAACCACTGAGTTTTAGCCATTGTCAGCCCCTGATCAGGTAGTATGTTAAATGCTTCCTATTCCATCTGGGGTTCCCCCAAAGCCATAGGTGTATTCACTTCTGACTCCCAGCACATGATTTCTGGTTCCTGACTTGTGCTACCTGATCCCTCCTACAAAACTCAAGAGCATATTACTACAGTGCAGATACTGCAATAATATTGAGCCTGGATAGCTCAGTTGGTTAGAGCATGGTGCTGATAATGCCACGGTTGCAAGTTTGATCCCTAAATGGGACAGCTGCATATTCCTGCATTGCAAGGGGTTGGATCCGCGGGGTCCCTTCCAACTCTACAATTCTATGATTCAATGAATGAGTATTAAGAGTGTTTTGGAAGATCCCTGGACCTTGTGCTATGACTGTAGCCTGCAGGTTTGACAAACACCTTGAAGATCTGGACAGGTGTGTTGAAAGCTCAGGGTAATCTTTGGGGCCATCAGACCCACCACATTTGACCCAAAGGGATGCTCACACTTCTTAAGCAATTCCTGGTTGTTCTTATTGCTTGTTTGTGTTGCAAGTTCACCTTTTAAATATATGTGCTAAGTTCTTCTTTCTCCCCGCCTCCCCCCAATTTTTCCTCCCTCTTGCATCCAGTCTTATTAACCCGGTCAGTTGACCTGCATCATTCCAGCCTTGACAAAGATAGGCAGTGTGAACCTTAAACTGTCATAAACACTTATAAAAGGCGACCTTCCTCGCAATGCCCTGATGAGGCTTTGACAGAATTACACCCGTCATCTGATAAGCGCAGGTCAAAAGTCATGCAATTGCTTGCCTTTTTGTTTGGGTGTCAAAGAGCCCAAAAGCTTTCCATGTTTTAATAAGCAAATTAACCAAACACTTACAGAGCGACAGTGTGTGTTAACTCATTGGCAGCTTGGGGATGTTGTTTTGTGGAAGACAAGCTCACCAGCCATTTCAGCCTGGAAGGCAAGCCATGATCTGATCCCCTCTCCAATAACAGGGTTACGGTCATGGAAAATAAGGGAATTGCCTTTTCTTTAGTTTATTATTATTATCATTAAACAGACAGACAAACTCACAGAATAGCTAAAGTTGATTCCTTGGTAGCCATGGATGTCTGGAAGGTTATTTGCTTAAGTAAGCATTGATAGCTGTTGGTTACTAGCTATTCAGAGAGAGAGAGAGAGAGAGAGAGAGAGAGAGAGAGAGAGAGAGAGAGAGAGCTTGGGAGACCCTGGAGGGGAACAGTAGCCAACAGAAGAGAAATAAATTTTGCTGCATGTGCCAAAATGTCACCTTCTACACAACCATTAAGGGCACAGGAACTTTGTCCCTCCTTCATGTCTGATGATCTAGAATAATGGTCTCAGCTATGTCGGGAGAAAAGAGACCCGAGAAACCACAAAAAATAGAAACGATTCATTGTTTACACCAGGGTACCAACTTGAATAAAATATTGGGAAGGGGGAGACAGGTAAGTCCCTCCCTGCATAATTGATCACATGATGTGGCGCACACACGCCTTTTGAATGGCAATGCCCATCAACTTGGGGGGGGGGGGCTGGAGACCCCTTGGCCCCTAGCAGTTGGCTCTCATGGTTTACACATGAGAATCAGTCCCTTGAAACCAAACCCCAAGAAGTATTGTTTGTTCCCCAAAACAAAGGAAGCAAGTATGTGATCTGGGGGTTCCTCTTGATCCTCTTGCTTGACTTCCACATGGTCAGAGTGGCTTGGGACACCTTTTACCAGCTTCAGTTGGTGCCACATAATTGGACTTGGACAACCTAGCCATAGTGACACTTGGGGTTGTGTCCAAGGCTAGGTTTTCTCAGTATAGGCCCAGAGAAGTTAATGAACACAAGTACCTTAGTTTCATTCATTCTACTGGGTCAAATCTGAGTAGGACGAACATTGGACAAACAACCCACAAGTACATGCTGTTATATTCTTATGAGATCAATTGCAAATCTTTGTGTCTTTCTGAAGTCAATTGCAAACCTTGTGCGACACAGGCTATTAGTTATGACATTAAAGGTAAAGGGACCCCTGACCATTAGGTCCAGTCGTGACCGACTCTGGGGTTGTGGCGCTCATCTCGCTTTATTGGCCGAGGGAGCTGGCGTACAGCTTCCGGGTCATGTGGCCAGCATGAATAAGCCACTTCTGGCGAACCAGAGCAGAGCACGGAAACACTGTTTACCTTCCCGCCGGAGCGGTACCTATTTATCTACTTGCACTTTGACATGCTTTCGAACTGCTAGGTTGGCAGGAGCAGGGACCAAGCAACGGGAGCTCACCCCGTTACGGGGATTCGAACCGCCGACCTTCTGATCAGCAAGTCCTAGGCTCTGTGGTTTAACCCACAGCTCCACCCACGTCCCTGTTCATTATGGCATTAATTGCAAGCAAATATACAAGTTAACTTGTCAGAACCTATACATTAGTATTAGCAGTGCTTTTTCTGGTGGTACTCACTGGTATGCAGTACCAGCACCTTTTTTTCTCTGCTGGAGATGCTCAGCTGCAAGGGGAGGCATAGCTTGTGCAAATTCCCACTGGGGTCTGGCTGCTGCCACCACCCATCCAGGGCCAGCTGAAGCGCAGAGTCCTCCTCCACGAGGAGTGTGGAAGTGGGCAGCGCAGCGTGACATGTGGCTCACGATGGTTGTGGCAGGGTGGGCTCAGGAATTGCCAGAAGTGCTAGAGTCATCAGAGCCCCCCCTTTCCTCCACCAGTGCACTGACTATTAGTATTATTATACAAGAAGTACATGGTGTCTTGCTGAGTCACAGTTCTTTGCTCCTATGGAGCTTGCGAAGTAAAATAGACATTGGGGAACAACAGACAGAGGGGCAGGTGAAGGATAGCATGGATTAAAGTTTTGTTTTGTTTTTAGAAAGTGCACAGGGTTGTGCTTTAATGTCCATCAAGAGGAATAAAAAAACTACATGGAATAGATTTTCCAAATCTGAAAAGCCCCACAGTGATTTCAGCAGGGTTCATGTCCTCTGCTAGGCACTGTTCTATATCTATATAGAAGGTGTGCAGCATAAGGTAGGGTGGTTTACTCTCTAGAAAGTGTGTTCAGGATTGCCTTATCCTTATCCACACACACACACACACTTCTGGAAGGATGAGGGCCTGTTAGTTCCACTGCTTTGACTTAGTTCCCTTCCGAAATGAAATAAAAAACACGGAAAAACTGCCTTATTTACAAAAGCTATTAAAGTAATCTAAACCTCACATTAAGCTTTGCTGGCACAGCAGTTGGCTCAATCACAAACACATATTGCTGTCACTTAGATACGAGATAATTTACTATTTTTAAGATCTTATGGTATAGTGAGCTCCATCCTTCGTTTCCCCTCCCCTTCCTTTTTAGCACTCTGGGCTTTGAGAGTTGCGGTGCTGAGTTGCGATGCTGAGGAGTCCTTCTATGTTATGATTTCAAGGCACAGCAATACCCCCACAATCCATTTATATAATGCAGGGATATTTTTTTTTTAAAAAAAAAATTCTTTCTTTTATTGCAGCATTTTGCAAAATGAGCTCTTTCACTGTGGTTCCCTCAGCCTCATGCAAATCACGCATGAAGTGAGAGGGCGTGGTCAGGCTTACTGGCCCCACCCTCTCGTTTTGTATGAGGCTTGGTGTAGCTTCATAGACGAGAGACTGCAGTGCAAATTAAGAAGTGCCTGGTTCGAATCTCGCCTCTATCTTAAACTCAGTAGCAAGCCACTCAGTTTCAGCCTCGGTTTCTCCATCCCACACCAGCAGTACAGGATGTACAATGACACCAGACTACTTTACAGGGGCGTTATAAGGATTGCAATGAGACAATGTACATGAAACTCACTGGAAAGTACCATAACCACATGTGAAGTATTGTTGGGATTAGGTGTGCAACACTAATCAACATGATTGGAATGTCTCAGCGCTGTGCAAATGACTTGCTGTAGTACAAACAAATGATTCAGCATAGTTCACTAAAAAATGACTCAGCATAGTGCAAAAAAGGCAGCACTTCCTAGGGTAAGCATGAATTCAATTAGCGTGCACATTTAATTTTTATTATATGCAAAGAAAAGTTGTGTGGAAAGCTTGGGTAGCCTGAGGACTGGTTTGTGTGTGTGTGTGTGTGTGTGTGTGTGTAGACAGGAGGTTTTTTTTATCTCCCTGTTACAGTCATGACAAAAAATATATATGTATCTTTGATAAAGAAAGTTGCATTTCAAGAGAAACCTCAAGTGTGGATTCCTTTGAAATACAAAGAACAGCTTCAGAGAGCTGGTTGTCGTCAGGGCTGTGGAAGAAGGAAGATAAAGTTGACCTTCTGCTCCACCCTCCACAGTCCTGCAACACAACTGCTTTTACAAAAAAATAAATCAAAATATGCATTTTCACTCAGTTACCACCATGTCTCACAGACCTTACTAATTGGAGAACTTTGCATGCATGCAAATAGTGTGCTAGATGGGGGAGTCAGAAATGAATCTCAGCCATAAGGACTTTCTAATGTTGGTACATAAGAACATAGGAAGCTTCTGTTTATTGAATCAGACCACTGGTCCACCTGGCCTTCCTGTGCTTACAGAAAAGCCCAGCTGTGAATGTTATGAACATAGGAAGAGCCTCCTGGATCAGGCCCATCTAGTCAAGCATTCTTTTCTCAAAGCGGCCACCCGTTTCACTGGGAAATCTGTAAGCAGAATGTGCACAAGAGCACTTTCCTCTTCCATGTTTCCCAGCAACTGGTCTTCAGAGGCATTGCTGCCTCAAACACTGGAGGCAGAGCATCGCCATTGCGGCTGGTAGTCATTGATCATAGAATCATAGAATGATTGAACTGTAGAGCTGGAAGGGACCCTGTGGATCATCTAGTCCATGGGTTGGGAAACTAAGGTCTGCAGGCTGGATCAGGCCCAATTGCCTTCTGGATCCGGCCCACGGATGGTCCGGGAATCACCACATGGATCGCCAGTATGTGTGCATTCTTTCCCTCTCCCTCCCTCACATGGCGGCACTGCCGGTGCCCCTCCCTCCTCCTGGCTTCACCCTGCCCTGCCTAGAGGAGGAAGGGGGCTGGGCTTTATTGATGCCAGCAGCAGCAGCGCTCAAGCAGCCGCCATTTTAAGCAGCCCCTCTCCAGAGTCCTTTCGCACGCTGCTCATCGTCCCGCCGCTGCCGCCAGCCCCTGATGCTTGCAAGACACAGGTAAGCAGCCACCAGGGCTCGTGGTACTCTTGCATCATCCCCTCCCCCCAAATAGTCCGGCCCCCCCACAAGGTCTGAGGGTCAGTGGACCGGCCCCCTGCTGACAACTGAATTCTAGTCCAATCCCCTACAATGCATAAATCTGCAGCTGCCCCATATGGGAATTGAACCTGCAACCTTGGCGTTATCAGACCTCACTCTTAACCAACTGCGCTATATAGCTTATGGGACTTGGGGGAGGTGGCAGACTGCAGAGCGCTGGAGAGATGATTTGCAGAGCGAAAGAAAAGACATTTAGAAACACCCCTTGGACACCTTGAATGTAAGAGAAGCACCAGAATTTCAAAAACACTCTTTACCCCAAGCATGAGTATTTTGCTGAAACTTTCCCCTTTCCTCCCCCCGCCCCGCCTGCCCCAGTGCAATTTATTTTCTGAGAAATTAGATGGAGACTGCTCAGATGGTAAGGATGTAGGGGGGAATTTTTCTGCACAGCACTTGCTAGCCCTGAATAAAAGGCAACATTTCTCCAGTATTTTTCTGCAACCGGAGAAACAACCACAAGAATGCGCATCTGACCTTCACTGACACAATTAATGCAGCTATTATAAAGGATTAACACTGTGTATGCACAACAAAAAAGGTTATTGACTGCCATTAAGCGGTAACACCTTTCTGAACAGACAGAACTCATTGCACATCAGTCCAGGATATGCTTGACTGGAAGCACTGGGTAAAATGCTAAATTATAAATCTACCATGAAGAACATTGATGTTCCACAGAGGACAGTCCCTGATGCCCAGGGACACATAACAAACAGTTGGAGACATTGATTCAAAATGTCCAGAGAATTACTTGTGTTCAATGGTGCCCAGAGAGGGAGATTACAGACAACTGCATGATGCAATGAATAATAGGACTGCCAAGCACAGGGGTGAATTTCTCAGAGCTTCAGAAAGAATGGTTGACAAATCTTTACCCTGGAGAAACACACATCATGCACTCTGTTGACTGGCAGCTCTTGCCTGCTGGGACCTGTGTTACAACCTCCCAAAGTCAAAACCACTTTGGAGAGATTTTGCATAGGGCATTAGGGAAGCGTGTTCTAGGATTCCTCTTGAAGGTTGGGATGATCAGATCAACATACCATTAGACAGAGTGACACAGCTGCCATAGATGGGAAATGTTGCTTTTAGTGGTGCCAGTACAATGGAAATAGCCCTTACCTTCCTCTCCTCCTCCCACGACCCCTGCTATGCTCTGGGGGTTCCCTCAACCCATGGGGGGCAATTTGGAGTAGGTGGGAGGAAATGGAGGGGGAGTTCCATTGTTGCACAAGCAACAACTTGAACTAAATAGGGGAGGGGGCCCTCCTGCCCTTCTTCCATCTCCTTGCACTTCTGCGGAGCGCACCTTCCTCTGCTGTGTGCAACTGAACACAAGCTTCCCCTTCCCCCCAACCCTCTTGCCACTTGCCCCCCTGCCCGTGTGCAAGAAGTTTCTGCTGACTCACTTCCCACATCCACATCCATGCACCACCTGCTCACCTCTTCTCCTGGTTTGCCTGCCTGCCTCTCCCCAGCTGCCCCAACTCAGATGCGCTCAGAAATGGTACCCAAAGCTGGGGGTCCAAGCTAGGAAAAGAGGGTGGCGGGTGTCTGGCTGGGGGAGGGAGGTGGCTGCCTGAAGGAAGAAGTAGGTACCAACCTGCAGAAAATATTGTGGGGCCGAACCCCTAAACATTTTATTGGTGGGGCAGAGGGACCAGGAGGGCCCCTTAGAGTTGGCGCCTATGATTGTGGAAGCAGAAGCCATTCCACCAGGGGCAGTCTGTTCTGTTTCCTTAAAAAGGTAAGGGGACCCCTGAACCTTAGGTCCAGTCATGGCTGACTCTGGGGTTGCGGCGCTCATCTCGCTTTATTGGCCGAGGGAGCCGGTGTACAGCTTCCGGGTCATGTGGCCAGCATGACTAAGCCGCTTCTGGTGAATCAGAGTAGTGCAGGGAAACGCTGTTTACCTTCCCGCTGGAGTGGTACCTATTTATCTACTTGCACTTTGACGTGCTTTCGAACTGCTAGGTTGGCAGGAGCAGGGACCGGGCAACGGGAGCTCACCCCGTCGCAGGGATTCGAACCTCCGACCTTCTGATCGGCAAGCCCTAGGCTCTGTGGTTTAACCCATAGCACCACCTGCGTCCCTTACTTGAGGTGAAATTGGAAAGTGCCATCTCATCGCCCCTGCTGAAGCGCAGCAGCATCCACTTGGAAGCGGTAGCAGGTTCCAGCGAGATCTCACAAGATCTTGTGGAGCTCTCACAGGATCTCATAGAGCATACAACATTTCATAAGAGCTCAGTGAGATTTTGATGTCATCTCACTGGACGCTGCCAACGCTGCCATCACCATTGCTTTTCTGCTGCCAGTGGGGTGAGTGGGTGGGGGTTCTACCACCTGAGGCGGCTGCAGCAGCCCACCACATGCTTGGGGTGGCCCTGCATTCCACTCACACAATGATTTAACTGGATCCAACCCCTTGCATTTGTCAGGTTTTGGTCTCCTATTTTCCAGTACAGTGGTACCTCAGGTTACAGACGCTTCAGGTTACAGACTCTGCTAACCCAGAAATAGTACCTCGGGTTAAGAACTTTGCTTCAGGATGTGAACAGAAATTGCGTTGTGGCAGCGCGGCAGCAGCAGGAGACCCCATTAGCTAAAGTGTTGTCTCAGGTTAAGAACAGTTTCAGGTTAAGAACGGACCTCCAGAACGAATTAAGTTCTTAGCCCGAGGTACCACTGTAGGCCATAAAGATACAATTCCAACCAGACCAGTAATAGGCAGACCCCTCTACCTTTGCACAGGCATGGGAAGAGCTTCACCTGCTTAATTTCTACCTGCCATGCTCCCAGCGGCGTAGCGTGGGTTGTCAGCACCCGGGGCAAGGCAAGTAATTTGCGCCCCCTAACCTGCCGCGTCAGGTGATCTGAGGCGAGTTGCCGCTGGCGCTGCCGCCCAAACGACGCCGCTTGCCCGGAGGAGGAGGGCAGAGAGGCGAGGAAAATGCAACATGGCCCAGCAGCTGCAGCAGCAGCGGCGGCGGCGGGGCTGTGAGGAGGGGCTGCCTGGCGCGCCCTCCACGGCCCTGACGCGCGGGGACCGCGGCGAGTGCTGAGAGCCGCTGCCAGCTCGTCGGTTCCGCGAGACATGGGGCTCTGCAACAGCCTGTGCCCGAGGCTCTTCGGCGACTCCGGAGGCGGCGAGCGCGCCCCCCCCAGATGTTGCGCCCGGTGCGGCCGGCCCCCCTTGCACCCCCCACGCTACGCCACTGCATGCTCCAGTTAAGAGCATCAGAATAGGGCTGGTTAAAAGCATTACCATTTATTTATTTTTGTGCCAAAGTAAGATGTGCTTTGTGTTACAATTGCACAGTTGTTCACGTACCAGGGCTAAAATGTGTTTGCAAACTGCCCATTGCGTATTGCAGCTCCAGATAATCTAACGCAGCTGCAGAGTACCTGTAGCTTCTGGAAAGTCATATTTCAACAATTAAATACAAGCTTGCCAGGTTTCGATGTTAGATCCCCAATCTGCTGACAATTACAAGAGATAGTCCTGTACTGCTTAATGTATTTCAGTCAAACCGCGGAGAGCCTTGTCTTCTAAATTGAAGCTCCGCTCTTCTCTGTCTCAAGGACGGCGCTTCGCCTTTCAGAAGCTTTTAAACAGCGCAATCTTTTGGATTAAAGACAGCATGTCAAGGCAGACTTATTAAATGGCAGTTTGTTACAAATTTGAAAATCGGCATGTAGGTTTCGTGGAAATATATCATATTCTCTCTACTGAGCCAGCAAGAAAGAAGAAGGAAGAGGAGGAGGAGGAGAAGAAAGCAAGAGAAAAATTCACTCAACTCCCTAACGCAACCGTTAATAACAACAGACATTGCAGGTGCTGCTATTATACGCCAGAGATAAGTTAAGAATGCTCGTAACATTCAGTTCAGGGGTGGGGAATCTCAGGCCTAGGGACCCCAAAAGACCCTCTAGAACTTTCCTCAGGACGCACCCTTCGCTGACCTTGCGTCACACCCCAAGTGCTTTTGCCTGCCTGGAATGTGTCCTTGGAATCTGATAAAGCGTCTTGCTTGTCTGGATGGAAAAGGGTGTGTGAGAATGTGTGTAGAAACTAGCCTACTGTAGAAAGATGAACTTTACATTTGCTGCTTCATTCTATTTTTGCTTCTGGCGCCAACCACCATGGGAATGTGGTGCTTACAATCTAAAAGATGGCCAGGAAACAGCAGAGGAAGGAGTTAAAAATCACCTGTCATTCTCCTCATAGGAATGTAGGAAGCTGCCATTGGTCCATCTAGCTCAGTATTGTCTACACTGACTGGCAGTGGCTCTCCAAGGTTTCATGTGTGTGTTTCTCTCCCAGCAGTACTTGGGAATGTCAGGGACCGAACCTGGGACCTTCTGCATGCAAGGCAGAAGCTCTTCCACTGATCTACAGGCCTTCCTGCTAATGCCTTGAACAGATATAGTCCAAAGAGGCTATTTTATGGGAGTGTGCAGGGACTCTGTAACCCATGTTAAGTTCAGGTGTGAGAGAGGGCAAAATTAAAATATAAAATTAGGGATCCAGAATGCAATTTTCCACTAGCAACCACCAGCATTGGCTAGAATTGGGGAACTTGCTGTCTTCTGAACATCTGTGCTCAAGAAATACCCTGGTTTTGTGAAGAGACCAACCCTGTTGCAGCCTGGCATTTCAGATATGCTACATAATTTGGTGACTGCTTCCATATTCCACTTGGATATACCCACAAACCTACCTTCAAACACCAGACTTTTCCAGAATTTGGTGGCTATTCTATTCAAATTTGACATGGTGGCCTTGGGGCATGGGTCATAGGTGACAGAGGTGGTTCAAAATTGGGTCTTTCCATCCTCTTAAGCCTGCACTTCATCAGAGTGGAAGACAATATGGACTCAATTAGGTAGTCACTGTAGAGAAAATCGGGCTTTCAGAAAGTCTGCTTCTGAGAAGCAATTGTGGTACATGAGGGCACATAGGTTTAGAGAAGGTGAAGTGTCCCAATGTAATATTTCATGTGGACCAGGTCTGTACAGGTGTCTCTTTGATTTAGTGTGAGTGGATGTGAGATAAAGCCTCTTCGCCTTTACTCTGGGAAACATCCTTACTCAGGAAAGTCCTTTAAACATTTACATATGCTTAAGATGGACATAGGTTAATTGCTTTCCCGGTGTTAAGACCTGCATAAAGAATGAAGATTCCAGCAGATGTTCTCAGCCTGTCCCTCACATTTCCAAGAGTCAAAGGGGTTTCAAAACTTATAACTTTTGATAATTCACCAATAATTCTAATCAAATATAAGCTTTTATATCTGCCATGGAATCTCAAATGAAGGGACAGCCTCTCAAATGCATGCAAAACTTGTTTTGTTCCCTGCTTCAACAATGACAAGGTCAATGCATTTTCACAAGAAAACAAATACATGGATGAAAATATTACAAATGAAGAACCAAAGAGGCATTGGGAGATTTTGGCTTTCACTATATTGGAAGAGGACTGATGATCTTCCCAAATCCATGGAGGGAGAGATCTCATATGTAGCCACAACCCTAGCTTGACCTTAGTGAGCCAATGCTCTGGTAGCCCTTCCAGTTAGACTACCCTAAAGCACTCTATCTGGGACTGCCTTTGAAGATGGTTTGGTAACTGCAGTGGACTCAGAATGTGGTAGCTGCATTATTAAGAGGAAGTGGATGTTTTGCTGGTGCTAAGCAAGTTGCATTGCCCAAGTCAAATGACTGGTTTTAAACTTTTAAGGCCCTTTAGAACCTAGGACCTAGATTCATTCTTGGCCATTGGGCCAGATACAGTATAATATATAAATCATGGTGTCCATGTATTTTATTTTATTTATAAATATTGTCATGATGGATACAGGCAACTAATGCAAGAAGTGAAACCAGTCAAATTCAAACTTAAATGTAGATATGAAGTGAGAGGAATCATCTCCATATTTCCTCATTTCTTGTTCTCTTAATTTCATATCATGCATCATCTCTAATTAGTTCAACAAAGCCTAACAAAGCAAATGGACCATAATTCATCATGATTTTCATATCTCAAATAACAGCCAGTTTTTTTATTAAAAAAACACAAACCAAACAAACACAGAAATACATCACAGTCTTTATTTTTGAATGTCACTGGAAACGGGAATTGTCAAAACTGAAGTTTCTAAGGACATAGAGATGGTCAAGGTAAGATGGTGGCAGCTTAGTCATCTGCATCTTCCTGACAAAATGTAAGGAAAATTTTATTGCATATTTACTTGTTTACACATTAGGCGCAGAGACATACCTACGGCTTGGCAAAATTGGCCCTTGCTGGGGGCACAGACTGAAGGTGGGGAGTGTATTATGTATATGCGTATTGTGGTGAGATCAGACACAGGAGAAGCTTCCATTCTTTCTCACACCCTGGCACAAAGGTTTGCAGTAAAGTGACTTTTTCTGGGGAGGGGTACAGCTCCTTGCCAAGGGCCCAAGGAATCCTAGGTATGCCTGTGATCAGACATGGAGATGTAGAAGAATGTATGGTAAAAAGGGATGGGCAGGCAGTACTTCTGTTGTAGAGTACAAGTTTTGTGTACAAACGTTCTGCATGTCACGGCAGAGCTGAGAAAACCTCCCCTCTGGAGATCCACTGTCAATCAGTGTAAACAGCATTGGGCTACAACCAGTGGCCCTCCAGGTGTTGCTAGTGTACAACTCTCATCATCCTTGATCACTGTCCATTCTGGTTGGGGCTAACGTGAGTTGTAGGCCCCTGAGTCCTGAGATGTGGCTGGACTGCAGTTCCCACCATTCCTGACCATTTGGCCATGCCAGCTGGGGCTGAATGATGGTGGAGTCCAACAACGTCTGGACAAACACAGGTTCTTCAACCCTGAGCTAGATAGACCAAGTGTCTGACCCAGTATAAAGCAGCTTCCTATGCTTTTGTGGTCATCTGTATGGGCTCCCTGTAACTATAAGAGACGGAGACAGCTAGAGTAGGGGTTCCCAACTTTTTTAGTCCCATGGGCATGCTTGGATTTTTGAGTGCTTGCCATGGGACCAACTCCTCTGGTCTCATCTCTCCTTCCAACTCTTTGTTATAAACCTGGGTCGCCACCCCCAAGAGACAGGAAGAGGGTGCAAACACTTCCTTTGCTTTTCCAAGGGCTGTTGGTAACAGAATTAATCTACTCATGAAAAGACGATAGAGGTGAAAGAGGAAGTGGGAAAGAATGTCACTCTTCCAACTTCCTCCTTCAGCTCTATGTACTATTCACAGGAGGAAAAGTTAACCACCCTCATCAGCTAATAACCAATGGGTCTCTCTCTCTGTGTGTGTGTGTGTGTGGCGGGAGGCTTTGAGGTTTTGTGGGCTGAGTGTGTCATTGCACCCATGGGTGCTACATTGGTGACTCCTGGGCTAAAGGTTGGTGGCAGCGGCAGTTAATTCTGCTACCACTTGTATCACCTATTTTGACCTCAGTTGTACCTTCTTCTTTTTCTTTGCAACCCTCCCGATCACATCAAATTTTATTGTCCCCTCACAGCTTCTGTATGGAGAACAGAACCAGAAGGGGAAGTTGTTTGAACAATCAGTGTTCCAATATCATTATTACCTATTAAAAAGTTAAGGTCCATTCTGAAATGACAGTTATAAATAAAGCATTTCCAATAATAGGAAAGAAACAGAGTGTTGCATCCAAGGAAATGTCTGAAGAGTTTTTTTTTTTTTAATGATTTCTTTTAATGAGTTTCCTATGGAATTCTCTTTTGGCATCGACAGTTTTGTGTAGAAAGTTGAACTTTCCATCATGCCAGCCCCTCCCACCAGCTTGGTATGTAGCTCTCATACCAAGCTTAACACTGCAGTCATCGTTTGCAGAAGTCATTTAGCTTGGGGAAGGATTGTAGCTCAGCACACAGGAACTCAGGAAGCTGCTTAATACTTTTGGGTGCATTCCCATCTCTACCTGGAGATGCTGGTGCTTGAACCCGAGACCTTCGGTATGTAAAGCAGGTGCTCTATCAATGAGTCGTGACCCTTGCTGCAACAGAAAGTTGCCTTCTGCTGAGTGAGATGATTGGTCCACCTAGTTCAGTATTGTTTACACAGACTGTCAGCAGCTCTCCAGGGTGTCAGACCAGGGTCTCTCCTAGCCCTAACTGAAGATGCTAGAGATTGAACCTCAGACCTTATCCGATCCTAAGGTAACATACCTTAAGGAAGTTCATGAAAGGAACATTTCCCATTTCTTCCTGTCTCCAGCAGGCAGGTTCTCACACTGTTCAGAACTATCCCCTGACCCCTTTGGAAAGGCTTTTCAGGAATTTCAGGGATAAAAAGGGGAGAGGAATCTTCCTTTCCGTGAAGTGTCTTGAACTGACTTGCCTCAGGAGTTGGGCCTCTCATTCAAAGCGTTTCATTTCCACTGTTTCAATAAATCCTTATAACAACCTTGTAAGGTAGGTCAGTGTTGTTATCCACATAGATAGGTGCATGTAGTGATTACAGTGTCAGGCTAGGACCTGGGAGACGAGGGTTCAAAGCCCCACCCATGAAGCCATGAAGGTCACTGGGTGACCTTGGGCCAGTCACTGCTTCTTAGCCTAAAATCTATAGCTCAAAGTGTTGTTTGGGATAAAATGAAAAGTGGGGAGAACCACACCATGAGCTTCTTGGATGAAAGGTGGCATAGAAATGCAAATACCGTATTTTTCGCTCTATAGGACGCACCCGACCATAGGACGCACCTTGTTTTAGAGGGGGAGAACAAGAAAAAAAAATTCTCCCCCTCTCTGCTCAGCGCCCCTTCAGCAAAGCGGCAGGAGAAACGGAGCCCCTTCCAAGGTGCGTTCAGTGCGTTCAAGGTGCATTCAAGGTGCGTTCAGTCACCTTCAGTGAAGGCAACCCAAAGCCTCCGGAGCGCAGCGGGAGTTTCCACTGCGCTCTGGAGGCTTCAGGCAGCTACCTTGGTGCGCATTGACCCCTCTCACTCTCCAGGCTTCACTGAAGGCAACCCAAAGCCTCCGGAGCATGGCGGGAGTTCCCGCTGCACACCAGAGGCTTCGGGTTCCTTTCGCTGAAGCCAGGAGAGTCCTGCTCTCCAGGCTTCAGGTGGTACCTTGGAAGCCTGGAGAGCGAGAGGGGTCAGTGTGCACTGACCTCTCTCTCTCTCCAGGCTTCAGTGAAGGCAACCCGAAGCCTCAGGAGTGCAGCAGGAGTTCCCGCTGCGCTCCAGAGGCTTCAGGTTCCTTTTGACCTGCTCTTTGGGGTTGGCGGGGGGAAGCAAAGAGCAGGTTGGGGAGCAGCGCGAAGGCTACACACAGCCTTCCCGCTGCTTCCCAAGCTTGTGGGGCTGGTGGTGGGGGAAGCCCGGCTTTCCCTCACCCCAGCCCCAAAGAGCAGGTCGGGGCTGGCGGGGAAGCCTGCCCCCCCAGCCCCATGGACCACACATTTGCTCCATAAGATGCACAGACATTTCCCCTTAGATTTTAAGAGGAAAAAAGTGCATCTTATGGAGCACAAAATATGGTAAATAAATAAAAACAACATGAGAGTGAAGAAACTGGGTCAACAGTGGTCTGCCTAAGGCTGCCTAGTGATTTCATGGCAGAGGTGTTATCAGAACCAGAGTTTGCGCACTTTACATCTATCAGCTCCAAACAATGCAAAGAATCTGTAACCAATATTTCCCAGACTTTTTCTTCTTCTCCTAGGTAATTCCCCTTCTTCCTGTTAGCAACAGTTGGTGGCTGATTTTGCCCTGCGGCACAGCAGTAATTTACATCCTTCATTCATGTTTTATCCTCTCTCGATGCAACTGTGGGTGTTCACATTATGCATATAGCTGTCTAATAATCTTAGATTCTAAGCCCTGCTAAGCTCTTACCTCAAACGTAATATATTTTGTGGCAAATAGTTCCACGTGTTAATAGCGGTAGGATATATATATATATATTCATATTCCTTTCATCTTTTGGAAACTATGTGCTCTCCCTGTTTGATTCTGTGTTCCGTTGCCCATTTTGCATTCTCAGGAGATCATGTGGAAGATCCCAGTTTGCTTTCTTTATAGCCAATAGCTCTTTGCCTCACTTCAGAATCTGTCTTTCACAAATGTTTTGAAAACTCCTTAAGTGGAAGTGCTGCTAACACAGATTAGAACTCACGGAACTGTCCTTTTTGACTATGTCTGACTTTGCATCAGTCCTACAGAGAACTTCCTGCTTCTCAGATTATTATAAATTTCTGCTTGTACAGAATTTTGGTTCTTCTTCTGGATAGTCTTGAGACCAGGAAGGTAAATCTACATACTTTTAATCAAGGCCTGGCTTGCACGTGCAGCAAAATTAGGTGGCAGAATGGAGTGAGACCCTTTATAGGCTGTGATCATAACCCTACCTTCCTGGGAGTAGGGATGTTAGAGAATTCTGATGAAAATCGAAGTGGGAACAGAAATTGCTGGTGTTTGCTTATTAGACCCATGTTCAGAGCAGAAATGAATGAGGTAGAATAATACAAAGACAATGTAATTTATATTAATTAATTAATTAATTAATTAATTGCATACATTATGAAATTTCGCTACAGTGGACAGTGAGGCATTATAATGTAATTCTTGGCAGAAGAACACTTGTGGTGGAATGAAAGCATTGCTGCGTGTAAGGTCTGCAGAGCAGATAAAGAAACAATGCCTTCTTACACCAGTGAGTAAATCCTATTGAATACAGTAGGACTGACTTCTGCATAGACATGACTAGGATCAGGCTGTTAGAGTACAAGTTATCATTTTGGATTTTTTTAACATTAGTGAGAAATATTATAGCTCAGTTCACTTTTCGTTGTGTTTCCTTTCTAGTTGCAAGAAGATTATTTTAAAAAAATTAATAAGGGGAATAAGAAGCATGGTCCCTTACTTGTAGGGGAGGAAGCATGCATGAGGATGAACCAGGATGCTCTTATGTACTGCAGTTGACAAGAGGAATCCCATAAACTCATTTATCAGAAAACATGGTACCATGGAATCTTTGATTCCTAACTGGATGGGCAAAGAGGAGGATGATGCTATGGGAAGCGACATTAATCAAGCTTTCCAGAAGTAATCATTGTTGCTATTGTTTCTATGAAACTCACTCCCACAGAAGGCAGTGATGGCCACCAATTGGGATGGGTTTGATAGCAGTATGCAAAGCCATTAATGGTTTGGGACCAGGGCCGGATTTAGGTTTGATGAGGCCCTAAGCTACTGAAGGCAACAGGGCCCTTTATATGTCCAGCTGTCCTTTGTCAACAACAAATTGTCACTGTTTTTTGTGTTGAATATATGTTATGTGGTAATTTATAGACCTGATAGGTCCATACACAACACAAAACACTGTTGCTGTATGTGGGTTTTATTTTATTTTATTTTATTTTATCTTATATTTTGGAAATGTACATCCAGGTTTTTTCCCCTTTAATTTTTTTTGGGGGCCCCCAAGAGAGTGGGGCCCTAAGCTATAGCTTGTTTAGCTTATACTGTATGTAAATCTGGCACTGCTTGGGACCAGTTTACCAGATATATGCCCACCCAACAGCTTCAATTAGAGGTACCACATAACAGTAATCCTGCACTTGTAAGACATCAACTTTTTTTAGTCTGGTAGCGCCTATATTTTGCAGCCCCCTTGTTCTTGACACCAGGCAAACACCTCTGCTGTACTCTTTCCGAGGCCTGTATAAAACATTTATGTTTAGTCAAGAAGTTACATATGTTTATGCAGAAGTTACATGTCTTTTTTTTCTTCCCAGCTGCTGTTTATTTTAATCATATTATGAATATTTCAAATAGCTGCTTTTTATTGATAAATCAAATGCTTTTTTTGCTTTTGCAAACCACTTAGGGCTTTTTTTTTTACACATAATCAAGCAGTATATAAATTGTGTTAAATAAATGAATAAAATAAATATGTAGGATGTATGTCTCTCTGTGTGTTTTTAAGTGACACGCGTGCACATGTGGGACCTCAAATTAAATGTTGCAGTGTAGCATGCTCTTATTTGCTGTTCCGGTCAATGAGATGTGCTTTCCCCCCAGGATATTCCATTTTCAGATCCTCCCAATTCCATTTTCTGCTCCCACCCCCAATTATTCAGTTAACATGCCATGCTGACTGAGCATGCTCAGTCCATATTTGGCTGTTGGGGCAGTTGGTTACTTTCCTTGGAATTTCCCCCACCATGTAGCAGGGAGTTTCCTAGGCTCAAGTTGGATCGTCAAATGAAAGGCTTCGTCTGCTGTGGGCTATGCCGACCGGGTGTCCGCACTAAGTTCGGCATCAACCATACAGATTTTTGTTAATTCTTCTTTGGAACTCACCCAAAGCTGCTGAAAGCTCCCTGTTGGGCATAGAAGGTGCTGTTTCAGTTACATAAGCAAGAGCATTCCTGCCTAAGTTTCAGAAAGAGAGGGGATGGTGTGTTGCTTTTTGAATGTAAGAGTGGAGTGTGCCTCCAGTTTTAATTTGTGTGTGTGCGTGGAGCGGGGGGGGGGGGGCGACTGTGCTCCAGAAATCAAAAGTCTGGGAAACACTCCTTTGAATAGCCCCAGGAAAATGTCTTTATTTTCTTCTTATTTCCCCTCCTCCCTCCATTCGCCTTCTCACAAAGCAAGTTTCAGGTATGGGCCTGCTGGTTAAGGCGAATGCTTAGCCTTCCCATTTAAAAAACACAACTAGATTCTGCTATTCATATGTAGGAAACCTAATTACACACTGAGCAAATTCTCTTCAGTCGACCAAACACAGAGAGGAAAGGAGGTTTTTTTTATTCAGAAAAAAAGCCCTCGCTCGCTCACTCACTCGCTCACACACGCACACACACATACACTGAAAGAACCTGAAAGGCCAAAGAGAGAGAAAAGAGTCCCTAAGACCTAATGAATCCAAACTAAACGCCTCTCCACCAAAATGTCAAACATTTCTTTTAGCACAAAACAAGGCTTAAAGATTTCTCTGCCTTTGTCTCTGGGCTAATTCCTTAAGCAGAGAGGGGGATTTTCTCTGGGGAGTGTTATTTCACAAAGAACCAAACAGCAAATAAGCAAAAGACTCTCAAAGAGTGAGAGAGTATAAATAAAATTCATGACTCCTTAAAGAGTTTACATTGAAAGAATGTGGGGGGATTACTTACAATTAAAAGCATAGGCTGTGGAATACAGTTGCAATTGGAGGAGAGAAATGAATAAAGGGGGAATTTTTTTATTGAGCTTGCGCACAATACCACTGCACCTGGGTACTCTCTGTTGGGTCATATGAAGAAAAACAGCTTGCTCTAAATGTTGGTATTTTGCATTACTGTTGTCAGCAAAGTCCACTTAATGCACTCTATACTTACTCTAACACTGTGGGTAACGAAGAGATGGATCCAAAGGGGCACTTTTGCATGTGGAAAGACTGAAAGTAGAACCAAGAAAAAGCAGCTTCCCATAATTATCCATCCTAATTTAATGTGGCAAAATGGGTGTGCATGTCAAATATTCTGATTTACACATTCATCGAAATAACACGAGTCCTGTAATAGACCAGCATATCCAAACATCTCATAGCTGGGGCACACTCTTTCCTTTGGAATTAAAATTGTGAAGGCACACTTCACACATTTGCTTTCTTTCCAAGTTTACTTTTAGAGTGTGGAAAAATAAGTAACCTACTCTTAGGTGGAGTTCCTCCTCTGTGTTTCTGCACATGGGTGTACTTTTTAACTGAGAGCAAACTACCAGAAACAGTGACTCCAGCTGATGAAGTTTCCTACCTTCCTCGATGGATGCCATTGGGCTCATATTACTTATTTATTTTTCATGGCCAACATTGTGTGCCTCTAGCCATCATCCAGTATGGGAATTAATAGACTAGGCATGCAGGCAAAGGGAAGCTTAGAGGACCGCTGAGTTTATTAACCCTGGAAAAAAATTCTCTAGTGATGGTAAGGGATGTGTATTTGAGCTATTGAAAGTGGCAGCAAAAATTAATGTCCCTCTTTTAAAAAATAGTATTTTCTGATGTCAAGAGAAAGACAGAAAAAATAGAAGGAATGTCTGATCATCTTGAGATTAGAAAACCTCTGCTTCAAGAATTTACAGGAGATCATTTTTTAAAAAATGTTTTGAATCTCCAGAAGTGCAATGAAAGTAGTTTTGTAGTTACAACCAAACAAGGAAGACTGTGTTGCAGTGTTTAATATTCCAATACTGTTTGTGGATGAACTCCATGAGAAAAAGAGTAGGTTAATATCAAAGAGAAGAATAGATAATAGGTAAGCCGAACATGGAATGGAAGTGTGTATTTCATTTGCAATCAGTTAGGATGAGAAAAAAGGGCAGTTACTAAGATAAATCAGCACAGGATGAAGTAGTCTATTCAACATAAATCACTGAACAAATAACTTGCTTTGCTATTTTGATGTGAGCTTGTGTGTGTGGGAACCACACATTTTGAAAATGGCAGCCAACCTGAGAAAAATCGAACACCGATTGAGAAAGAGAGGTTTCAGAAGGAGACAGGTTTAACATTGGTTAAGAAAGTAAAATACTTGGGGGTTAATATGACTGCTAAGAATTTAAACCTATTTAAAGACAATTATGAGAAATGTTGGTCAGAAGTGAAAAAGGATTTAGAGATATGGTCAAACTTGAAGCTTTCCTTGTTAGGCCGAATTGCTGTTATAAAGATGAATGTATTGCCAAGAATGTTATTTTTGTTTCAATCATTGCAAATCTTAGACAAAATGGACTGTTTCAAGAAGTGGCAGAGAGACATCTCTAGATTTGTCTGGCAGGGCAAGAAGCCCAGAATAAAATTTAAAATATTAACTGATGCAAAGGACAGAGGCGGGTTTGCCCTGCCAGACCTCAAACTTTATTATGAATCAGCAGCATTCTGCTGGTTGAAAGAATGGCTGCTTCTTGAGAACACAGACATTTTGGACCTAGAAGGTTTCAACAATGTTTTTGGGTGGCATGCATATTTGTGGTATGACAAGGTTAAAGCACATAAAGCATTTAAAAACCATATTGTCAGGAAAGCATTGCTAAATGTCTGGATAAGATATAAGGACTTACTTGAAAATAAAACCCCAAGGTGGTTGTCACCGATGGAAGCAAAGGCTCAGAAAAGGCTCAATATGGAGGCCAAATGGCCGAAATATTGGAAATTTTGGAACAAGAAGGAGACAAATTGAAATTGCAGAGTTTCGAGAAATTAAAAAACAAAGTGCGAGATTGGCTTCATTATTATCAGATAATGGAGGCATACAATTTGGATAAGAAAATTGGCTTCCAGGTGGAAAAATCAAAACTAGAAACAGAACTGTTAGAACCCAAAACTAAGAATTTGTCAAGAATGTATAACTTGCTGTTGAAATGGAATACTCAGGATGAAACGGTGTAATCTGCTATGATTAAATGGGCACAAGATGTTGGACATAATATTATGTTTGCTGACTGGGAACAGTTATGGACCACAGGTATGAAGTTTACGGCATGTAATGCCCTAAGAGAGAATATTATGAAAATGATATACAGGTGGTACATGACCCCAGTCAAGCTTGCAAAAATCTATCATTTGCCCGATAATAAATGCTGGAAATATAAAGAAACAGAAGGTACATTCTTTCATCTTTGGTGGACGTGCCCAAGGATTAAGGCTTTCTGGGAGATGATCTATAATGAATTGAAAAAGGTATTTAAATATACCTTCTTGAAGAAACCAGAGGCCTTTCTCCTGGGCATAGTCGGCCAATTGGTGTCAAAGAAGGATAGAACTTTCTTTATGTATGCCACAACAGCAGCAAGAATACTAATTGCAAAGTATTGGAAGACACAAGATCTACCCACCTTGGAAGAATGGCAGATGAAGGTGATAGACTACATGGAATTGGCGGGGAGAAGAGTCGGTGGAAGAAGATTGGAAAAAGTTCAAAGACTATTTACAGAAATATTGTAAAATTAATGAATGTTAGAATGATGTTGGATAGAAATTAAGTGGTTTCTAGCTGTAATGTTATAAGGGAATATGAAAAAATGGATTATTATCAGGCAAAAATCTAAGGTTATAATATTTTAAGATTGAAGATTAGGATTAACAAAGAGGGGAGGGATTTGCTGAACTAACAAACTGAATTGGAATACAGAAAAGGGAGGTGTGAGGAGGTCCGGGAAATAAGCAAATGAAAGATAAGTGATTGAAAGACTGAATTGTTTTTAACTACTTTTATTTTGTATTTTTCTTTTATATTTTTCTTTTTTCTTTTTCTATGTTGTAATATTTTGAAAATCTTAATAAATATCTTATAAAAAAAATATGAAAATGGCAGCCAACCATTTGGTTAACAAAACTAAGTGTTAACAGCCAAAGAATGGCTGTATTTTTATTGAGAACTCTATGCATAGAAGATTTCTATGTCTCATGTATATATGTGTTCTTATGTTGTTTACATCAAAATGCATATATGCATTTTAAGGTCTCCATGCTGCATCTAAAGAAAAGGCCTTTGGACTTCTGGGTGTGTTTTAGTTTGTATACATTGCTTCATATCTGTCACCTGTGTATTTGTCTGCTATAGTGATGGAATTTCTAGCTGTCTCTAATCCATCTGTCCTCTGTATATCAGTGGTGTGTTTTAAGGGGGAGTGCATCTTATAGTTGTGGCGATTGGGCTTCCAAGCCGCTTTTTCTTTCTTTTTTTTTGCCTGGCAGGCTTATTTCAGGCACCTTGAGTGACAAGCACAGAATTTAAGATGCTGCTGAATTTGCAACAAAGTTTTGATTGAGTTTTTGCCTGCCATGCCTAAAACATTCAACCGCGCTGAGGACATGAAGAGTGTTGCTGTTTTAGCATCTGCTTCCCCCCTCCCTCTGCTCCCCTTCTCAGCACAAAACTTTTGCTACTAAGAAAACCCAAGCTCCAGGGGAAAAGAATCTGAATTCCAGCTGGGCAGTTTTCAAAATAAGATGAAAAGTTAAGCAGGCAATTGGTGTGTATTTAAGGCTCAAAACACCTTGCCTTCTAAGAAGTCTTGAAGGAGTTAATCCCTTCTCAAGATAATCCACTAAAGACCATCCTTCATTATGATGTTAAAAGCAAGGATCAGTGCTGGGGGAGTTTAACAATAGGACAGGGGTACTTTTCAATCCCCACCACATTCTTCCCAAGTTAGAAACAGAAACTGCTGTTATTCCAATGGAGAAACTGACTAAGGTTCTCCCTTGGTGTTAAATATTCAGATATAAGGAGCAGTAGGGAGTGTGTGTGTATGTGTGTGTTTAGAATAGCTAATCCACTATATTAACAAAATTCTTATCACACTGGCTACCTTAATTTTAAATTTTGTAGCAACTCAAGTAAATTTGTCATTATATGGCAAGTCACAAATGCTAGAATCTCAATGGACCCATGATCACAACTTTAACACAAGGACATCTCATTCTCAGCAGACTCTGTTGCGATATTGTGTGTATTCCTGATTTTCTCCAATTCCCCCCTTAACATTTGGTTGAAAGTGACAGAGGGGAAACATGGTCATAAGATAGAACCATAACCAATTTCATGATGTTAACTGTCTGTGTGAGCATAAGTGCTTTAATTCAGATCAGCCAAGACATGTTACGGACATCAAAGATTATCTCCACCAAAGGAGATGTCATGCACAAGAATACACCCACAATGTGGGAAAACCATTGATCTTTCTTGGAATGTTTTCCCCCTCCCCTAAATCACCAAATTGGATTCATCCAGGCCAGTAAAATAACAACAACAACTATTAAGAGCATGGGGCTGTAGGGTCAATTCTTTTAAATGTTTAATATTGATTATGTGATGATAGCAATGGGGGGTATTCGGAAAACAAACAAACACAAGAATCCGAGCATTTCAACTAAAGGAAAAATAGGATGAAAAGCTCAAGCCAAGGAGAAATTGGAGTTCCCAAGGACCCATGGCTGGCCCAAGACATTTTGCTGCATCTGTCAAAGGACAAGATGGCATCCCCTCTCCTGCAAACCCACATTTCATGTGCAGAACCTAAGTAGATTGGCTTCGAGCCTGACAAATAGGGCAGTGAACTCGATCACAGTAAGAAGCAGAGTCACTAAAGAAGCCCAGAATGGGCCATGTAGCTCACACAGCGCTGTCCTCCAGTACTTTGTCGCTGCTCACTAACACATCTCACAATCATATGACATCTAAGGCTGCTGCTGCACTCTGCCTAATGATAGGGTTGGCCCTGCAAGAACCAGTCTGTTATATTGTGTCTTCCATCATGGAAGGCACGTGCTGTGGTGAGATCACCTAAATTGCCTCCTTGTTGTTGGGGCGGGACCGTTTGGATAGCCACAACACCCCATTGGTTGTCACTCGGTTACTGGGGTAGAATTTGGCTGTTTGGGGACTCTGATTGGCAACTGAGGGGCTATTTAAGCTGCTGCACGTCGCGTGGAGCTTTCTCTTTTTTGCGACGTGCACTGGATCACCCGCCCTCCCTCCCTATATTTAGGGCTGTTCTTATGACCTTGCTATGCCTATCTAGGGGTCATCTGTTTTTGGAGCAAGGGCCCGGTAGGAATTTTGCCATTTGGCTGATTGGCTGGTGCCACTTGGTTTTTGCCTACCGTGTAGCAAATCGTCACAACTTTGTAAGGTTGGCGGTTAGGCATTGGTTCAATGTTTTGCGGAGGGGAAGTGGTTGGCTGTGCTTGCCCCTCCATTGGTGTTGCTAGGGAATTCCGTTAAAGGAATCCAGGGGCTTGCCTTGCTTTTGTCTGAACCCTGTCACAGGGCTAGGGCAGCGCCAGAGTCCCTGGGAGCATCTGGGGTGAGCTGAGAGACTGAAGCTAGCTTTGTGCTCCCCCAGGATGCTTTCCCTTACTGACTTCTGGTGGTGCCAGTTGTCAGTCCTGTTCCTGCCACTGTGCAGGTTCAGGTAGTCTGGAACCATGCCTAAGCAACCACTCACATGCTGTAATCAATAAAGTTGTGGCCAAAATTATTGCCAAAACCTGAAACTAAAATTATGTGTCTTTTGTGTTTTATTTTTTTGGGGGTGGTTTTTTTTGGGGGGGGGGGGTTACACGCAACTTAAGCACTTTGAATATACTCTACTGTCAGAAGCAATATGCTCCCAAATCCCAATTGCTAGAATATATGATGGGGAGAGTGCTGTTGTGCTCAGGTCCTGCTTGTGAACTTCTCATCTGGGCATCTCATTGGCCACTGTGAGAACAGGACGGTGGACAGGATGGGCTTGATAATAAAAGCCAGGCTCTTATTATGTTTTCTCCCAGGCAAAGCCAGGTAAGCTGTTTCTTCAGGCTTCATGGAAATCAGCTAACAAACGCAAGGCTGGCCTGCATAAGGCAAGGTGAAGCAACTGCCTCAGGTGGCAGGATCAACTCCAACACACACACACACACACTCAACATTTCCTTAGTCAATGTTGTATTGATAACTTCTTGTAGAGATAACCATCGATTTTCATTCACTAGGGCTGCTTTCACATGACAAGTTTATTCTGTTTCCCTGACATTCCTCTAACTGTTAATTTCCACATTATATCTGGGCTTTCACAAGATGTAAAAGCTACTTCTGGAAACATAGTGGAATATAGTGCAAGTTTAAAATCAATTTCTGTGTAATTTGCAAATGCAGAAAGAAGTGCTAAGCTTGTGCTAGATTCCACTGTATTTCTGGAAGTGTTTTTTATGCTGTGTGAAAGCTCAAATATAATGCAGAGATTCACAGTTCAGGAAACGTTGGGAAAACAGAAGAAACTGCTGTGTCTCTTTCCTAAATCATCAGAGATCAATTTAATTGAAAGGGTATTATGCTTCCTTAATAAAACCAGGGCTGAAATCCAGCCAGGATGCACCTTACATGGCAAAATGTACATAGGTATAATTCAGCACTACAGGCCTCCATGGATAGTGTTGCTTGCACAGTAATTAACTGTCCCCAAATGTCAGCCACTTTCCATTTACAGGTGTGTGTATGTGTGTTTTCCTGTACACAAATAAGCACCTGAGGCAGAAAAGATAAACATAAAATAAAAAATAGACCCATGAAATCTACTGATTTTTGCCATTGGAGTACACACTAGTCTCACATTTCTGTCAACCATTCAAAAAGACAGCCTGGCCTCGAGTGAGATAAACATTCATGTACATTTAATGACAAATGAATCAGTTTAAAGGCAGATGATTACCCAAGATTCTTTAAATCAGTGGTCAGAGGCCCGCATCTGTATGCCACTGGGCATCTAGGAATCTGAGAATTTCCCCCATAATCACCACCGTGCTCGATTATATGATGAAACAAGACATCTCTCTAAACAGGTGTCAACAATATTTCAGTTCTGGAATTACTTTTTAATGCCTCCGAGATTGAAATCATCTTGCTTGCATGTTTTTTTCCTTTTAAATCAACAACATTTGACCAGAGTAAAAGAAAAAAGAGAATGAACGAACGAAAAAAAGATAAGCTTCGTGGCATAAAGAAAGATGTCTTTTTTTAAAAAAACAACAACAACCAGACCCTCTTAAGTTGATGATCTTTTCAAGTCACGGTTCAAGTCGTATTGATGGCAATTTGCCGTTGCATCTATCTGCCCCCATCAGTACCGGCTCAGTGTTTGTTTCTGAAATGCCTTTAAGATTCCGCATTCCTTCCTTCGCTCCTAATGAGAATGATAGCAACCAGCTTTTATTACTATTATTAATGATTTCCATCTTTTGTAACATAGGTTTCAGTTCCCCTTTAGCATTTCAAGAAGTCATTCATTTATTGCATTTTTTTCCTTTTTAAAAAAGAGAGTGATCCTGTTGGGCTTGAATGAAACTTAACCCCCCCTTTGGTTGAACCAATAACTCAAACGCCTGATTATACCAATTAAAGACCAATTTGAGGAAAAGCCTCTAGCACAGAGAAACAGCTGCCATTTAGCCACAAATTATGTGCCTTATATGTGGGTGGACATGAAGATCTTTTAGAGACAAATGGATGGGGAAGGAGGCGGGGGACTGTTTTAGGGAACTGAGCCATGGGGGGGTATTCACTGGGTGTGCTGTTAAAATAAAGAGGCAGTTCTCAATGGTTCTTTTGAGTTCAAGCCCATCTTTTCCACACCTGTAGCTTAAATGGGATTAATCACAGTCCGTAAGCAAGCTAATTCACCCCCCCTTCTGTTTTGAATGGACTTGGAAAATATCAGCCTAGTCTGATAATATTATAGCCCAGCCTTGTATAATGAATATGTTATTTATTATTATTTTATTTCTTTAAAACATTTATATACTGCCCCTACCCACCATTTAGAGAGGGGTACCTTCAGATGTGGGGAGTTTTGTGTTAATTTTCCTGCTAATAGGACTACTGTTTTTGTCAGCTTTTCTAATGTGCCTTTCACATTGCAGGACCTGTTGCATTCTAGAATGGACCAATATAGTGGTGTGTTGCAGTAAAATTCCATGCACACCAGTGGGCGTGGTGTCAACCCCACAACAAATGCCATTGGGCAACACTGCTACTCCCTCACTTTGCTGCAGGTGCATGCTTCTGTCATGTCATGTCACTGGCGGAGGAACGGGGGGGACAGGGGGAGCGCACCGCCCCCGCCACCATCGGGAGGGGGGGCACCATCACGCCCGCCCCCGAACATGTGCCACGCACCATGCCCCCACAGGCAGTGTGCCACACCCCCACAGGTGATGTGCCATGCCCCTGGGATGTGCGCCCCACCCCACGGGACATGCGCCAGCCACACCCCCGTCTGCTCTTCACCCCTGGTGGCAGAGCAGGCAGCTTCGCCACTGTGTCATGTCAGAAGGAAATACATCATGTTAGAAGGAAATGCTGTAACTGTATGCTGGTAAATCCCTATCCCCAAGATGATGAAGTGGTGATCTTATATGAACACAACGGGACTTTCTTCTGAGTAGATATGCACAAGAGTGTTTTGTTCACCAGTCACTTCTCATGTTGAGTTATCTGCAGAGGGGCCACCCCCAGGACAGCAGCTCATGCAGATAGGCAAGTAAGTGGTAGACTGCCCTAAAGACAGATGTCCCAAAGGTGCAAAGTATGATAAAAACTTTTATTGTAATTTTATTGTGTGAACTTGTATTGTTTTGTGGTTAAACAGTTGCTTCTATTTGCCTTCTGATCATTTGTATTATGTCTACTGTTTTCAAAGGTGTGTTCTGTTGCTATTTTTAATTAATATTTCATAGCATTTAATATTATTATTATTATTATTATTATTATTATTATTATTATTATTTTATTATTTGTACCCAGTCCATCTGACTCAGTTGTCCCAGGCACTCTGGGTGACTTCCAACAAATATAAAAAGCATAGTAGTTGATTAAGCAGTATATAAATTTAGCTAAACAAACGAACAAACACATAAATAACCAAACAGATAACCAAACAAATAATCCACGGTCAGTGAAGTTATTTTGGCACCTGAGGCAAGAAATCTTGCAAGCACCTGTCCCTGCTCCCTGGAAATAAAGAGCAAAAAAGTAATACATTATATATGTAATGATTTCCTGCCTTTTCATGACACCCACTATCTGTCACCTCAGGTAGAAGCAGATGCCTGCTTCTGCCTAATGGTAGGGCCAGCCAACAATACTTCTCCAGCTCCAGCTCTCCCCAACCTGGTGTTCTCCACTTGCTTTGGACTACAACTCCCATCAGCCCCATCAGTTAGAGGGCATCAGTTCCTGAACTGACTCAAGCCAATCAGGGTCAACTTGGGATTTGGCAGATCAGGCTGAGGCACCCTTGGGGCGCCAAAACTGATGAACTGCCAAAAACTATGTTCTTTGTCTTGCTGTCCGCCATGGTGAATTTATTTATTTAGTTAGCTAGTTTACATACAGCCCTTCATTCAAAGATCACAAAGCAGATTACATATGTGAACACAATGCAAATTGGGGGGTGGGGGTGGAAGGTAACCCATGGCATATCATTTGCAGACTGAAAACAACAACAAGGAATACAGTCATACCTTGGTTTTTGAACAGCCGAGTTCTCAAATGTTTTGGCTCTCGGATGATCAAAACCCGGAAGTGACTGTTCTGGTTTTCAAACGTTCTTTTGGAAGCTGTACATCTGACAGGGCTTCTGTGGCTTCCGATTGGCTGCAGGAGCAATCAAAAGCTGTGCCTTGGTTTTCAAATGCTTTGAAAGTTGAACGGACTTCTGGAATGAATTCCATTCGACTTCCAAGATACGACTGTATTTTCTGGATTGATTGCTGTTCTGGACATGAGACGGACAATTGAACACCATCAATTTCTGCTCATGTTTCCATTTTGGATAGAATTCTCCAATACCCCTTTCACTAAACTTAGATGTCTACCTCCAGGTGTAGTGGAAGAGCCTGTTCCATCCCCAGAAGGGTAGTGGTTGACCCATCACCAGGAGGGTCAATGTCCTATTATTATTTCTTCAGCAAGGTTCCAGCAGGGGTCCTTGTCTCCATCATCCTAGAGCTGCCCAATCAGCCTGAAAGGGGAGTGTTTTAGCCACTGAGAAGAAGTCAGATGGAAAGGAGGCAAATCAGCCACTGACGATTGGCTCCTGGAGCCACTCTGGAGAAGGCACAGGGCATTTCCATTTCAAGAGAACCGTGTGCAGTTTCTGTTATGTACAAAGGAACTTCAAGGAAAACACAACTTGAGTCACTCTGAAAGAAGATATTGGAGAACCCATGTACTGTACATGTGCAGAAAATAGACATTATTATTATTATTATTATTATTATTATTAAATAGATCTAGCTGAAAGGCAACACTTGGAGATTTGCACTGATTGCCACAATGCACCCATACCATAATTCTTATTGTATAATTAAAAGGCTATTGTATAAGGGGCATGGCTGTAAGGGGGCATGACTGTGACTATCTTGAAGGGACCCTGCACTTCTGAAGTGGCCACTCTAATGTCCATCACCATTGTTAAAATAGGAGTCACTTGCCAGCTGGTCAGCTGCTGTACATAGGGTGTAAGAGGGCACCATCCTGACCTCTGCCATAGGCAGCAAAGTGTCTCTGTGGAGAAGGAATTCAGCTTATGAATGATGGGTGTTTCCAACATTTGTGGACATCAAACTGACTATGACAACAGCTAAATGTACTTTTTCTTTGAAATGGCTGTGTGCAAAGATGTTTTCATCTTTGTATGCAACAGTACCGCACAATGCATATGGTTAATGAACATCTTTTGATGCATCTTATTTTATACCAATTAATCTCAGCATCTCCACATTTCATTTTACTGGCGCACGACGCGGACGTATCACTCAGAGTTTTCCGTTCTGAAGTCTGATAAAACTAATAATCCAAAACTGCCAGAGGTGCCACATAAAAACTAGCGAAATGGTTTCATCTTAATTGGATATGAGCGTTCCTATCTCTAATAACCCCGGGATACTTCTAATTGGAGTTTTCTTTATTTCTCTTTCTTCTTCTTTTTGTTTAAATCGCTAATTTCATTGATCAGCCTTAATACTTCTCTCTCCCTCTGCCCCCAGATGGTGAAATATGAAGCAGGTAGTTGGTCTAATTTCCATTTAATGAAGGAGGAATATTTATTTGCAATGCGCTCATAAAAGGGAGATTACGCTGAGAGGTTTGACTAAGACAATATAGTTATTGACGTTCTACCCAGCCATGTCTTGAAAGTTGGTTCTGTTCGCTGCCCTGCGATTCACCCCAGGCCACCAACTTCTCAATTTTCAGATGCTATTGCGAGACAATGGCTCCCATTGTTTCCTATTGCATTGTCATTTTACGGTAAATGCAGCTTAGCCTGGCCTACAGGGTGGAATCATGCTTTGGGGGGGGGGCTGTTTTTTGGATGGCTTTGTAGAACATTTCTTGGTTTATCCTCATTGATGGGAAAGCTATCATTCTGCCTACGTACAAAAGGAAATAAATGTTGCCTTATAGTTTTATTGGTGTTCTGTTTCAGCGAGGAAGTGGGGTACTATCTAAGACAGGGCTAGCCAATGTGGTGCCTCCTAGATTTTATTATTATTATTATTTCCCAACGTTCCTCCAAGGAGCTCAAGGTGGCCCACATGGTTCTCCTCCTCCTCCTTTTATTCTCACAACAACACTTTGAAGTACATTAGGTAGAGAGAATGTGACGGGCCCACTATTTAGCGGGAAGAAACTGGCAAAGTAAGTAAGCAGACTGGTCCAAGGTCACCCACAGAGTTTCATGACTGTGTAGGATTTGAACCCTGGTTTCCCAGGTCCTATTCTAACACTCTCACCATTATACCACACTGTAGTCTACAACACTCCTCATCTCTGAGCATTGGCCATGCTGACTGGGGCTGAAGGATGCCACAGCATAGGATATCTGGAGGGTAGATGGTTAGGGAAGGCTGAATAATGGAAGTGTCACCTTGATTAAGGTGTTTTGTCAGCACCTTTTAGTCAAGAGGATCTTTTGATCTCTGGGAATCCAGCCAGTATTGTTAGTCCAGCCAATGAGTTGGATATAGGTTGCTGGTAGGCCATGCATGTTTGGCAACGGGTGGTCAAAATGGTGTTCTCAAAATGTTGTGGGCTACAGGTGCCATCTTCCAGCTCCTATTGGCTATGTTTACAAAAAAAAAAATATTGAGATTTGTTCCAACAAAATTTTTATTGTGTTATTTTTGCAGGAGCTGTTTATGTTACAAAACTTGCTTCTCTGATAAATAATTCAGATTTCTGATGTTGATCTGTTTCACATTATTCACTTCTTCAGTTATACATCTGCAAAAAAATATACATAATAGCATGGGTAGGCAAACTAAGGTCCGGGGGCCAGATCTGGTCCAATCGACTTCTAAATCCGGCCCGCAGACGTTCTGGGAATCAGTCTGTTTTTACATAAGTAGAATGTGCTCTTTTATTTAAAATGCATCTCTGGGTTGTTTGTGGGGGCTGCCTGGTGTTTTTACATGAATAGAATGTGTACTTTTATTTAAAATGTATCTCTGGGTTATTTGGGGGGCATAGGAATTTGTTCATTCCCCCCCAAAAAAAATATAGTCCAGCCCCCCACAAGGTCTGAGGGACAGTGGACTGGCCCCCTGCTCAAAAATTTTGTTGACCCCTGCATAATAGCTCCTACTAATTATCATTTTTCTCACTGAAATGGCAAAGGTGGCCTGTGTTCCAACTATGTCTGCCATCTAAGTGCTAACTCAAGATTGGGGGATTGATTTATTTCTTCGATTCTGAGAGCTGTATCTGTCCCGGCTCTTAGTACCTCGACTGATGAGGATCTTCTCTTGAGTCTGGCTCACCCAACTATTCCATCTCCTCTTACTTCTCTTTGTCATCTGACCACCATTCAAGGAGGGCATGAAGGCAGGTGAGGGGTGGGGCTTAGGGGTAAGGCATATCATTAGAAAGGTGTGTCCCGGAGAGAGCCTCTAGTGTCAGACAGAGATCCCTCCCCTCCACCCCCATTTTTGCAGTTCCTTCCTAACATTTTGCTAAAACAGGAAGTTTGTGAATTTTCTGGTGGGTCACCGCACATGGCTGGAGCATCACACCAGGTATGTGCAGGCATGTTTGGGAGTTGTGCATCCTTATTTCTTCATGCATTCTCTCTCTCCCCCGTCCCTCCTTCTCTCTCTTTTACACACACTCCTAGAGGCAACAGCACCACCACATCAATTTGATGTTAAATTTGTGTCATGCAAAATCAGCTTCAATTTCTCTTTACACTTATCTTCTCTTATGATGAGGAGGCAATGTTAATGCAGAAACACACACACACACAGGATAAAGAATAGAAAGAGCAAAGGAGGCAGGAACAACAATTTCCTGACAGCACCAATTAAGCAATTTTTAAAGGGAGAGAAAAGATCCCCCCCATTGTGAAAATGTATTCTGCTGGGACATAAACCTGTTTATAAACCGTTCTGCTCAAACCCAGCTCCCCCTCCTTCCTCCCCATCCATTGCAGAATATCTATATAATAGCAGAAGTAATGAAGTCTGTGGTTATACACTGATAATATATTTCACAGTATATTTATCAGGTGAAAATGGGTCAGCATAAATTAGCACGATGGGTTCTATTGCATTAGAATAGTGCTTCCTAATCTGACACACACTGAATTAAAACTGGAGGCATGTCCGACTGTTATACAGGGGTCAGGAACCATAGGCCTAGGGCCAAATGCAGCCCTCTTGGCCTTTGGGCTTGGCCCTTGGAATTGTCCCCTAGGTCACACCCTTCAGCAGCCCTACTTCCTTCCCTCCTTGAGTGATTTTGCCCAGTTGGAATATGTCACTGAACTGGGATGATGTCTCTTGCTGGCCTGAATGGAAGGTGGAAATATGTGACTACAGCTGTGATTAGTATGTGATGGGAAGTCCATACGCTCTTAACACTTTGAAGCCAAAAACTGGGATGCCATCTTCCCCAGTGCCATCTTCCCGTTATTTATCATGAGGTGGCCATTGTGGTTGCTGTGATTTTGCACAATTTTGCACTGCTGTTCTCTCCTCCCCCTCTTCAAAAAAACGCCACTGCTCTCTTGTTATACAAAACGGGATGTCTTGGTTTTTCCAGGACACTTGCAGGATATGTTAGTCTACTGCACAAAGGTAAGCAATAGCCACATCCATTGTTCCACCTACTGTTGCCTCTGGTCACAGCTGTTTTTGTGCATCTGTCCCACCCACTATGGGCATACCCCCCCCCGCCATCCCACCCAAAGATTTGCCCATAAAGGAATTCAGCCTTCGGACTGAAAAGAGCTCTCACTCCTGCCCTTATAAGTTCACTTTTCCAATGCATAAGACTGTGCATTTGTGGCCACTCTCCAAAAAGAGCCTACCCCCAGAATTTTTATGTGAGTCACTGATCTGGGCTTCC
Organism: Podarcis pityusensis; assembly: GCF_964106645.2. Classification (NCBI taxonomy): domain Eukaryota; kingdom Metazoa; phylum Chordata; class Lepidosauria; order Squamata; family Lacertidae; genus Podarcis; species Podarcis pityusensis. Next base: position 31,287,718 of record NC_138039.1, on the reverse strand, counting down.
TGACGGGGAGAAGGCCAATCCAGTAATTCATGACAGGAACAAAAACCATAGGGCAGGTAATTCCAGGCCTGTGCAGAGCTGGTCTGAGGCCTGGGGTGGGAGTCTTGTTAGGATAAAGTTGTTATAAGAAAAATACTGCTCCCTTCCCCTTATGGGGTATCTAAGAGCCCGTATAGAGTCCTTAAGTAGGTTCTGTATCGGTCGGAGAAAATAACAGAGCATGATCTTTATTAAACTCTTGCGACAGGGTCCCCAACTCCCCCCACGCAGGGAGGGAGGAGAAGAACCCCGAACAATGGTATGCAAGCTCTTTTATAGACATTTGAAATTGCTTCCCCTATAGCTCAAGACCACCCCCCCAAAACATCATACAAACATCACAGGGGGGCGGTCTACAACAGCAAACCTGTCTGTCAGGATACCTGATAATGGTCAACCATTGCTCAACCTAGGCAGTCCGGCCATTCTTCTGTGATGGTAAATACTTTAGTTCCTGAATCTCTTATATATATTGATAGTTTGCTCAGCTTAACAGATACTTGCCAGACTGTATTTTCAAAGGGAAGTGTAAGCTCCTATAGTCCAAAGACAACTGGAAAGCTTTTCCCATTTCCTTCCTCTTTGCAGAGAAATATTTGAGGTCAATTGGGAGAGTCAAAATGGCTCCAGGATTGCTCTCCTGTACTGTTTCAGACACTATACTTAGGCATGTGTGTTTGCCTTATACATTTATGAACATTTAATATATATATATATATATATATATATATATATATATATAATACCTTAGAATTCCTATAACAGTTATAAACTAAAAAAACAACAAAACAAACAGCTGGTCCCTGAAGTGCCCCCCCCCGGCCAGTTTAGCCCTCTGAGGCCTGGGGCAAGTGTATCCAGCTGCCCTCCTCCCTCTGCATAGGCCTGGGTAATTCTGTTCATGGTCTCTGGACTGGGACTGATTGGATAATCCAATCACCTGATTCAGAAATGCAGCCGGATCCCCTATTCTGTAAGTGGATGTGGATTAGAAGGAAATAGGACCAGTAATTCATGCGAAGATGCAGCAAGCAGCCTCCTCTAAGGGTGGCGAATTCTGCTGGCAGCCTAGTTAGTGACTGAGTTACACAGTTGTACGCCAGATGCAGAAATCCAGCCAAGTGACCCACACCAGTAGAGTCCGAGTGGAAAGGGGGAAGCTCAGAACAGTGACTCATGCAGAGACACAAAATGCAACCCGAGGTCGTTCTGCTGCAGTCAGATATACATTCAGATGCAGCTGAATAACTGACCCTCAACATTAGGCTATTTTCAGTGGAAAGAGGCAGCTCCAGAGAAGTGACTCATACGGAGACAGACACACATACAGCAGGCTCACATTCTCTCTGGCTAAGTTGTATTGACTTCACTACTTAATTCATTTCTCTTGGCACTCTAGCCATAGCCTCCCATAGGAACAATCATTTAGACCTACCTTATTAAACTATTTTAGAAATGCAGAAGAAATTCTTTTAAGTTTTTTTTTTTTAATATATAAAAAAAGCAAAATGGCAGGGGGAGGAATCCCTCACCATTGATTTATATTTACATATGAGGCAATTAAATCTGCAATACCTGGAGTGCAGATGAATGGAGATCAAAGGGTCTCAGGAGAAAGGGCCTTTATAGTATCAAAGCTACAGTGACATCACAATTGCCTTTTATGCTGAGGTAGATAATTGCATATAATCGTCACTCTGAAAGATGTTGCCAGAGGATTCTCTCCCCCTCCCACCCCACCCCCTGCTCGCTGCCTCATGGAGACCCAGTTCATAAACCCTCTAATGTATCATTTAGTGAGAGCATCCCTTGTCAGGAAGGAAGCCAACATCTTTTCAACTGTTTCGCTGTTGAATGAATAGTTTGGTAATTAAAATGTGAGATTGCAAAAGACCTGTTAGAAAGACAAAGTCCACCATGCCATATTGTGAAGGAAGAGGCGTAAGCAAATAGAAATATTTGTGTCCATAAGTTCTTTGCATTCATGGGAAACGACCTTAAAAGTCCAAACATACAGTGGTACCTTGGGTTAAGTACTTACTTCGTTCCTGAGGTCCGTTCTTAACCTAAAACTGTTCTTAACTTGAAGCACCACCTTAGCTAATGGGGCCTCCTGCTGCTGCCGCGCCACTGGAGCACAATTTCTGTTCTCATCCCAAAGCAAAGTTCTTAACCCGAGGTAATATTTCTGGGTTAGCGGAGTCTGTAACCTGAAGCGTATGTAACCCGAGGTACCACTGTACTCTGTTTGGAAGCCTCTCCAGATTTCCCTTATGGAGTCTCATGGTCTGAGCCAAGATGTTCGTGACGGGCATTAAATTCTGGAAGGACAAAATAAAATGATTGGTCACCCAGTGCATAGTTCATTTATGAGATATACTGTCACACGGCGAGGCCCATTCTGGTCTTCCAGAGGAGCCCATACAACCTGACCACTGTATTCCATGCATTGGTAATTTTGAGGATATCATTTTTCTGTTACAATATTGTACACACATAAATCATAAAACATGATAAGACTGACAAAGAATGGGTCACTAGGGGGTAAAATACCAAACTTATTATTTTACAGTACATAATAATGAGATTATTACAGTAAACTAGTTCAATGAATTTTTCAATAATTCCATAAATCAACTTGGAAAACAGAACAATAGGAGTGAGCTAATGAGTACTGCCTGCTTATCTGTGCCATATTGCAATATATGTTGTATCGTATTTCTCATCCGTGTGTTGTTTCATTTGTATATTTAATAAAATCATACCATACTGTGTACAAAAAATAAGAAAAGGAAAAAAAAAACCCAAACACATGTGCTTCTGTCCTCCCTTGATTCCCCCCATGAAAATGGCACGAAAGAACTGTATGCCAGTATACTGCCCCAAATTTTGCCATATTACTCCCACAATTTCCTGGAGTTCCGCCCTGCCCAAGATCAAACAACATGGAAATGGCATGCTGCGTTCCATTAGTTTTCTGGAAGTGACTTTTACTTCATGGGAAAGTTCAAATGTAATGCAGAAATTAACAGGGAAATATTAGGAGGAAATAATCTGCTGTGTGAATGCACCCTTAAGGAAACTCCTTGGGTTCCTTGGGTCCAGGGGAAGATGCCAGTGTCAGGACTGGTCCTGGCTCTGTTGGCTCTGGTGCACTGGGATCCAGACCCTCTAAGTGTCCTTATTTTCTAGGGACATCCCTGATTTAGAGAAGCCATCCCAGTTTCTAATCTGATCCTGGAATGTCCCACTTTCCCTTAGGATGCCCCTATTTTCATTGGAGAAATGCTGGAGGGTATGGAGTTATCCAACTCCCTGAGCCACCTGAAGGCAATCCTGTACGGTGGAACCTTGGAACTTAATTTGTTCTGGAGGTCCGTTCTTAACCTGAAACTGTTCTTAACTTTAGCTACCGTGTGATTTCTGCTGCCGTGTGATTTCTGTTCTCATCCTGAAGCAAAGTTCTTAACCCGAGGTACTATTTCTGGGTTAGCGGAGTTTGCAACCTGAAGTGTCTGTAATCCGAGGTACCGCTGTATAGTGGTACCTCCGGTTACGAACTTGATTCGTTCCAGAGGTCCATTCTCAACCCAAAACTACTCGTAACATGAGGCGTGCTTTCACTAATGACGCCTCCCACTGCTGCCACGCTGCCGGTGCATGACTTCCGCTCGCATCCCAGAGTAAAGGTCGCAACCGGGACCATCTACTTCCGGGTTAGCAGAGCTCATAACCTGCAGCATTCGCAAGGGGGACGGTACATAACACGAAGTCCCACTGTATACAGAAGGGGTTTTTTTAAAAAATGTTTAATGTTTTATTATGTTTTTTATATATGTTGGAAGCTGCCCAGAATGGCTGGGGCAACCCAGTGAGATGTGTGAGGGATAAATCGTAAAATTATCATTATGGAGTGGGACGTCCCTATTTTCATCGGAGAAATGTTGAAGGGTATGGGGATCTGGCCCAGGAAGCCATGCCAGGGGACCTTTTGCAGCCACTGTAGACAATACCAGACTGTATGATTCCAGGGACTGACATTGTATAAGGCAACTTCCTATCATTTTCCCCTCATCTCTTTTACATTACATTTTTATTCACCCGCCATTGCCTCTGGATGGGACATTTTGCTCCATCTCCGTCACAAGCCACCACCTGCCAAATTGCTGGACAGGGAAACCCAAATGGATTCGCTAGATGGACTCAACTCTGTGTCGGGCGCAGAGGTTCATTCAAGAAAGAAAATTGTCTCCGGCATACCAAAACATCAGAAGGCAGTAAAGATGATGGAGATAATGTATTCTGGTTTCACTAGCATTAACCCATTTAAAACGCAGTATCAGACAGATCAGCAGGCTTTTAAAACATTGTAAAATGCCAAACAAATGGAGGGAAACAACATAAATATGAATACCATTTGCCTCGAAAGAATGCCAAGAAGACAGAAGAGCCATTTGTATTTTACATATGATTACTCAGTTGTATTTGCAGCAGAGATGCATACCAGCTGCCAGAGAATATTTGCTTCCATTCATAACTCCTGGAATCTGCAATTCAGTTGGGTAAGGGTGCCTGAAATCCACGGAACATCAGGGCTTCAGGCAAATTCAGAAGTTCAGGGTCTCTCCATGATAGTCACAGCTATGCCCCTTCTTCAGGTTTTACAACCTTTTAAGTTTATACAACAATACTAGAAATAATAGTAATTATGGATGTATTGCAGTGCAGTGATAAGTGTGGATTGCCTTTCAGCTACATCTACTATTTGCTGTGCACATACACGGGCAAATGATTTGGAGTGCTCTAAAACCTTCTTTTGGAGTGACTTAAATTGTGTTTTCCTTGAAGTTCCATAACAGAGATCACACACCCTTCTCTTGAAACTGTAGTGTTTTCAGTGTTCATAAATGCTTAGCTTTGGCACATGCAGAACTACCCATCTTTGATGTTATTCGTTCAGGGACATCAGCTAATTGACGAGGTGGATCCTGGTTTGGGGGATCTGGCCTCGCAGGGCAAATTGCATCCCTGGGTGGGCCAAGATGGACCCATGGCCCAGAGGTTCCCCACCCCTGCTCTAAAGTAATCTCATACTGGAGAGGCTACTCTCCATTTTCCACCACTTGAGAAAATAAGAACAAAGTGATTTTACATAAGTAGGGTATAATCCTTGCAGAATTATTGCAAGCTGCTGCTGCTGCTGCTGCTTCTTCTTCTTCTTCTTCTTCTTCTTCTTCTTCTTCTTCTTCTTCTTCTTCTTAGAAAAAAATGATACGGATTATGGGCATAGCTGGCCCAAATTTCCAGACTCATACATCAAGTCATCTGTATTTTATTTTCTTTTATAACCAAAGGAGGGGCAAGGAACTAACACCCCAAAGGAACCCTTGCCTGACCTCCTCACCTTATCCCTGTTCCAAACATCAACTGGCCTTTATATACAGCCCTGTTGTGGACAATTGCATGGACAGTCCCTTGGACAGACTTACTTCTTCTGTTTATTTCATTTTTATTTCATTTTTTGTTTCATTTTAAGCAGCCTTGGAATCTCACACCATCCCACTGAGAAGCAGAATGCCTGACCTTTCTTTTCATCATGCTATTCTCAACAAGGAGCTTTTTAAAAAAATATATGTTTTAAAGCAGACCCAGAATTATTTTCTCTCCACTGTTTTCTATTTTGGCTGATGACGATCTTACTGTCCAACGCTATGTAGCTTTAAAGTTGAACTGAGTGGTGGTGTGTGTGTTTAAAGGGAGATGTTCTGTAAACCATCTGACTTCTTCTGCCCCATCGGCTGTCTGGCAGTAACCTCACTCCACTTATCAAACTGTCATTAGCAGAGACAGAGCCCTGTAAACAACTGAAAAGTCAATGCAACAGCCTTGGTCAACAGGAATTTAACTTTAATCTGTTCATCACTTCAAGGAAAGTGTAAGTGTGTGTGTGTAATGAATAAGCAGGTAGGAGACTGTGTGACAGCAAACAACAACCACAACCACAACCTGGAAGAAAATGTATGAGAAATGGAGAAAAGACCACTCAGCCTGTTAACCTGGAAAGTATCTGTTCTCCTTGTCCTCCTTCCAAAAGGGACAATGCAAGTCAAGAACGATGGTAAGATCAGATGCTAGTTAAGAATCTCTTATAAGGTCACATTGACACTATACATTTAAAGCAGTATCATATCACTGTTCAGTCATGGCTTCCCCCAAAGGATCCTGGAAAATGTAGTTTCCTAAGGGCACTGAGAGTTATTAGGAGGTCTTGCCTCTGTACACACAGAGCTACAATTTTCAGAGTTCCCTGCGAAGTGGATTATTGTTAAACCAAGCTGGGAGTTGCAGCTCCGGAGACCAGTTTCCTAATAACTCTCAACACCCTTAAAAACTACAGTTTCCAGGCTTCTTTGTGGAGAAGCCATGACTGTTTATAGTGGCCTGAGGGTGCTTCAAATGCATGGCATGAATGTGGACTATAAGTTTTGCTTTGTTAGATTGCATTAGCATCAGACTAAATCCGGCAGACTTGTCTAGAATTTTCCTTGCTTGGTGTCCTGGAAAAACTGAAGGGAATGAATCCAGGCAAAAATAATATATATCTAACTAATTTCTTTATTGCTGTTAGTGCAGGCATTAGGGATCGGAAGTGAGGATAGGTTTGGTTTGCATTTCAATGCACCCACCCTGCCCACTAGCCTTCAAATGTCACATTTCTCTGAATTTTGTGATGTGGTTCTCCAGCCAACGTATGTGTACAGAAATGTATATAGAGGGGAAGAGTGTGAATTGAAATGCATACTGAAGATCATATCCAGACATGCACTATACTGGGGAAATTTGCTTGCAAAAATGTGGGCATTTGTGAAAATAAGCATGCTAAATTTGTGTGTATTAGGATTACAGTGGTACCTCGGGTTAAGTACTTAATTCGTTCTGGAGGTCCGTTCTTAACCTGAAACTGTTCTTAACCTGAAGCACCACTTTAGCTAATGGGGCCTCCTGCTGCTGCCGCGCCACCACTGCACGATTTCTGTTCTTATCCTGAAGCAAAGTTCTTAACCTGAAGCACTATTTCTAGGTTAACGGAGTGTGTAACCTGAAGCGTATGTAACCCGAGGTACCACTGTGCTTCATTTGTTTAGGCTTTTTTAAGAAACCCCACACACAAACAAATTGATACAGGAATGTGGTAAACTTGATGTAAGATTAGGAAAATGACAAATGGAAAGAAACTAAAATTGGCAGAATCCCCTATGCTTAGCACACGCACACGCACATGTGCACGCACACACACACACACACACACAATTATTAGTCATGTGATGTTGGTGTAGTGGTTAGAGTGCTGAACTAGGACCCAGCAGACCAGACTTCAAATCCCCACTCAGACACAAGTCTCTCATTCTCAACCTAACCTACCTCACAGGATTGTTTGGAGGATGAAATGGTGAGAAGGAGAACTATGTGCACAACCCTGTGTTCTCCTTGGAGGAATATAAAAGCAACCAACCAACCAACCAACCAACCAACAAACAAACAAACAAACAATAATTAGGGCTGACTATGTTACTGGACACAACTTTTTCAAAGTTTGCTTTGAGGAGGGGGATATCCCTCCTCAAAATGCTTTAAGCTGATTTTTTAAAAATTAACCCCCCCCCAAAACAAAACTTTATTTCCTTTCTTTATAAAAGTCTGCACATGCTCAGAGGCACTCATCAATTTTTTTATGTGACAACTTTAATACCAAATAACTATAAGAGATGCGTAGGTTAAAAAACATGCCCATTTCCCCCCCAAAATATATCTGCACCATAATCCATATCATTTTAAAATAAAGGGAGAGAACAACTCAATGCTGGTCTAGCAGCTTACAAAAGAAAAGCTGCCCAAAGCCCTTTCCGTCTCTTCCGTTTGTTTACACATATATCCATTTTTTGGCAAAGGCACGGGAGGGTCTGCGGATCCTCGCCTCACTCGAGAAAGACACTACATATTTATAAAATGTAAACTTGGCAGGCGGCCAAGCCCTCGCATTTTAAGTGATTAACAAATGTTTCCCTTCAAGTGGACACCTCTCCGTTTAAATATATTTGACAAGAATGTAAAGAGTCAACCGGAGGGGACGAAGGTCAGACCACAAGCATTCTCGGGCGGAGGCCCTTTGCCAGGGTGGCTGGGCCCGAGCGCAGCACCCGCCAGGCCGCCTCTGCCTGGTGCCAGCTGAGTTCAGGCTGCTGCCCGCCTATGGGCAGGCTGCCAGCACATGCAGCCTCCCTGCTGTTTAACGACAATGGATTTACTGCTCCTCTGCATATTGGTGTTGTTTTGAGTAAACAAGGTTAACACTCCTTTTAAATTAAATACACCACCTGGTGACTCAGTGGGTGACCTTGGCAACAAGATTTCACCTGGCCTCCAACTCTAAAGGAATAATAAGCCACCCCCCAAACACCTTCAGTTGTGTGGCTGTCCTGCCTGGAACTGTAGCCTTTTCACTGCTCTGGATAGCCTCCCCCTGCTTTACTTTTATTTGTAAGGAAAAAGGGGTGCCAGGATTCGAGCCTGCAAGGAAGTGGGGTGGGGAGAGGGCTCTCTTTCTAGCTGGTTCGACCGGTGAAGCTAAAGGAAGTCTGCCACACAATTAGCATCAAGGGCAGAAGAGGCGGGAGGAAATCAGGCTCTGCCTGGTGGTGTTTTGGGTCAGCGAGTTTTTACTAAGTTCCACATGATCTTCTCAGATTCTGCCCTGTCTCTGCCCCCAAATGACAGACAGACTAGTTTGGTTTGTGGGTGTGTTCTGTTTGAGGTTTAGAAGGACCAGGGCTCGGGTCCAAATCCAGAGGTGAGCACAAAAACAGACTCAATTCACCCTGAATATACAGCTTGAAAAAACTAAAAGCATTTTTTTTAAAAAAAAGTGCCTTTGCAACAGTTACTGTTCTTTGGATTGTTACTGAATTATAAAGCACAATGCTATAGAGGAGGGATTGTGCAGAATCTCAGGCCCTCCAGACCCTCTCTGTCTGGCCCTTGGGACTTTCCTCACTAGGAAACCCTCACTAGGGTTGGCAGACCTCCAGGGCTGACCGAAGTTTTCAGATTCCCTGGCCCACTCCAAGTGGGGCGGGGAGGGAGTGGGGGCTTGAATCTCCAGGTGAGAGAGAATGTGTTTCAATTGCTGCTGCTGCTGTTGTTTTTAATTTTTTTTTAAAAAAATATTTAACAAAATTATTACAAAATACAAATACATACGTATATATTTCAGATAAGTACACACATATATAAAAAGAACAAAAACAAAAAAAGGAAGAAAAGAAAAAAGAAAAAGAATGAATAAGGAGAAAAAGAAGAAGAAAAATTGGAAGAATTTCTTCCAAATTTATTCTACAAGTGTCTCAATAATAAAATGTCATTGATTGACTTCCATCGCTTACACTGCACTTCCTATATACATGTTGTTGTTTTTCATGTAGCTTGCAAGCGCCAACCTGGCAGAACACAACTGAAAATGATTGCACAGACTTTTGTGGGGATCTGCCTTCCTCCCCTCTCCCAATTAATGCCAATCTCCAGGGCTCAGTGGTGGGGAGGACCGCACAGGGAGAATCACCTGTGACCACCCCTAAGTTTCAGGTTTGGACTCTGAAATCTCGTATTCTGAAATGCTCCTGACCTGGCAACCGTAATCTCACTGGCTCTGCCCTATGCCTTTCTGGAGTGGTTTTTGCCTGTCTGGAATGTGTCCTTGAACTCTGATAATGTTTCTTGCTTGACTGGCTAGACTAGAGGATGGCGAGATGGTTGGTGTTTGCATAGGTACCTCTTACTTTTTCACAGCTGCAACATACCCTACTGTACAAAGGTAACGGTTGTATCCATTGCTCCACCCACTTTTGCTTCTTCCTCCTTCCATGACTGCCATGTGGCCTCCCTCAGAAGGCTGCCTCGGAGGGAGCACATACCCTGGGCTTGAAGGATTCCCCATCCCCACTATACATGTTTACTGAGATTCATAGAATAGTAGAGTTGGATGGAACCCCCAGGCTCATCTAGTCCAACCCCCTGCAATGCAGGCAGCTCAGCTAAAGCATCTAAAGCTAAAATCTCCAAGGAAGGAGAGAAGTTTAAAGGTTTGAAGTTTAAAAGGAAGTTTAAAAGTCAACATGGGTTAGTAGCCAGCCCCTCTTCCCAGGGAACTCTGGGAATTGTAGTTCTATGAGGGGAACAGGGGCCTAACAACCCTCAGCACCCTTAACAAAGGACACTTCCCAGCATGCTTTGGGAGGAAGCCATGTCTGTTTAAAGTTGCACAATACTGTTTTAAACGCCTAGTGCTGATGGGAAGCTCACTGATGGGAAACCATGGGCCAGCCATCCTCTCTTAGCCTCGCCTACCTCACAGGGTTCTTGTGAGGATAAAATAAGCGGGTGGTGGTGGGAGGGAGAGAACTGCGTATGACACCTTGAAGGAAGGGCAGGATATAGTTGCCATGGATCTGTAAAGAACGCGAATGAAATGCAGCAAACCTGTTGAGTTCTCTCTGCCTATCTCATATTTCAGGTTGTTCACCTTTTGCTCCCCTTCCTGCCTCCTGCTGCTTTGTCTCTGCATTTGCTCTGCGCACGGCTGTGCCAACTACATGCCAGCAGAAACCAGATTATTTTTTTTAATGTTAATTTGATCAGCTTCTCACAGTCTATGCTCCTCTCTTCATCTGCTATTGTCTCCTGTGGTGTTGTTGCCGCAAGGGCTGGACAGGAGCCAACGCAGAGCAAGGAAGCCAATGAAAATAAATAGATACATACTGGGGATAGCTGGGATTAACATACCTACCGTTCTGAATTGCCCATGGGTAGCTGAGAAGTGCCAGTTCGTCAAGGGGACCTGATCCACTGTTACTGGGGAGCAGGCAGGGAGGTGGGGAGGGGAAGAGGAGGAAAACTGTCTGGTAATCATCAATGTGAAAGTATCCGCACCATGCATTAAAATCAGTATTATGGCACCACGAACCATCGTGACTTTCCCTAATGAATCCTGGGAGCTGCATTTTATTAAAGGTGCTGAGAGCTGGGATAGTCCCGGATTCACAGAAGCCATTTTGGTTTTTGATTTGACCCCAAGTCCCCATGCTTTTTCCTAGGACGTCCCTATTTTCATCGGAGAAATGCTGGAGGATGGACTTATCTGACCCCTGAGCCGTATAGGGAAGTTTTTAATGTTAAATGTTTTATTATGTTTTTATATATGTTGGAAGAGGCTCGGGTAACCCAGTCAGATGGGTGGTGTATAACAACAACAACAACAACGACAACAATTATTCTTAAACAGGGTGTCCCTATTTTCATCAGAGAAATGTATGCAATTCTCAGAGTTCCCTCTTTAGAAGGATCGACTGCTAAACCCCTCTGATATCTGCTGAAGTTAGCTGATGAAATTACAAGAGTAACTGAAGTCGCTTTGCTTTCAATGAGCCACAAGTGACTTTAGCTGGATCAGAATAGTTGTGTTCTCCACCTTAATCTCTTTAACAACTGCACCCTTTGCAGAAAGCTTCCACTCGCATTTTAAAACGTAGAAGTTCTGTGGGTTTTAATACTTTCGACTGGGAACAGGAAGGCGGTTTGCCTCCTCTAATAGGCTGGAGCAGTTTAAGACTTCAAAAGAAGCCCAAATAATTCACTCTTTTACTTAATTGTGTGTGTATCTCTGTGTGTGCGTGTTTTAACACCCCCCCCCCACTTTCAAATGAATCCTTTGTCACCCTCCGTTCAGAGATCTCTTTTGTTGAAAGGGCCGGGCCCTGTAATTGGCTGAGTATCGCTATCCAGTCTGAGAGGGTGACCTTTCACACCCTATCCCAAAAGAGCCCCATAGAAAGCGAGGGGGCGTAATCTGGGTTAAAGGCTTCTTACGAATATCTCGAGAGCTTGTTTCGCACACGCAAGCACACAACACATAGACAGTTGCAAGAAAGGCTGGAGCCCAGCGATAACTTAGCGCCACTTTCACACGTCGCTCTTGAGACAGCCTCTCTCATGAGAGAAGAAAGAAAGCCTCTCTTGTTTGAAATGCAGGCCCAGGTCTCGGCTTGTATGACCGCTGCCTCACAAGAAACTGTGAGGGAGTGAAGAAAAGTGAAAAGAGATTAGAGGATGGACGGAGTCTGTGTGTTGGTTCTAGAACTGCAACGCATCTCCCTCTGAACCATGTGTGTATGTTGCACACACCCCAATACAAAATATTGAGGTTGGTGTGGTCCTTGCTATTAGGAAAGAAAATGCACAACAATGTTGAATGGTCTATCCAGGGCCACATTCACACCATACATATACAACACTTTCAGATCACTTTCAGACCCTCTAAGTGTCCAAATTTCCCAGGGATAGTCCTCACTGGAGAAATGTTGGAGGGTATGCACTTTCAACACACATGGCTTCCTCCAAAAGGATTTTAGGATCCTTTGTTCATTAAGGATGCTGAGAGTTGTTAGGAAACCCCTATTCTCCTTGCAGAGTTACAATTCCCAATTCCACTCTGGGAATTTTAGCTGTGTGGTGGGACTTAGAGCCTCGTAACAACTCCCAGCGTTCTTAACAAACATACCTCCCTAGGAGGAATGGTTTGAGAAGATATTGAATTATTTGGGTAGGTTTGAACAATTTGGGGCAATTAAAATGTTAAAAGTTAAATAAACCTTGTGGATGGAGGAGCGTTAATGTATATAAAATTGTACATATGGTTGATGTGAACATGTTATTATTGATTATGTATACCCAATGTATCAGCCGCCTGGGGGGTTTCACTGTTTGTGTTTTGGTTGTTGGTATACACACACACACACACACACACACACACACATACATACCTCCCATAAATCTTTGGGACCAGTCACGACCATTTAGAATAGTATCAAAGCAGGGGCAGGCCAGCCTGTTTCATCACCTGAGGTGAAATAGGAATTGTCACTGCCTGCCCACCCTTCCACCGCTGCCCCCAGCTTCTGCTACCAGAATGCCCCTGCTCTTACAAAACTTTCACAAAGCTTTGCTGCTCAGCTTTTCCACCCTTTCAGGGGCGCGGGAAGATGAGCAGCAATGTGGCACACAGCCACACACCGGCTTGTTCCAAACTTTGCAAATGTCCTGTAAAGTGTTGCCACGCAAATGTCCTGTAAAGTGTTGCCACTCAGGGACAAGGAAGATGAGCAGCAACAGCCCATACTGGAATCTCTCCCTCTTGCCAGCAGCGGTGGAAGCAGTGGGGCAGGCAGAACATCACCTCCTGAATTTTTGCTGCCTGAGGCAGGTTTTTCTTCCTGCCTCATGTGTGGCCGGCTGTGTATCCTAGTGCTCTAAATGAATGTGGCTTTCCCCATGCTATGCACAATTTCATATACCTCTATCATTGTTCAACAAACCCACCTGCAAAGGGGCATTAGTTATGCTTTAAAAACTGTGGCATTGCAAACCTTTCTTGCGCTTATTTTACGGTTTGTTGTCAAAACAGACCAGCCCACCAGGCTGGCGATGAGCATTTTGAATGCTCCTGAGCAGCTATCTTCTCAGGACCTTCAGCACCAATTCAGCAAAAGGATTTGATTCGCACACACACACACACACACACGCCCAATCCTCTGTTGAATTTCCCATCACATATGAAGTTGCATAATTCGGGCTGGCATGTGTAGCCCTCAGCCTTGCACAACCTGTGGCAACAGATGACATTGCATGCTAAAAGAGGCCATGAGAGGTCTTTCAGACTGTTTTGTGTTCGTAACAATGGCTTATGCTGCCAGTTAGGACACAGCCCAAACTCTCAGCATCACTCTGGCAAGAAGGGGTCGGACTTGGAACTGAAATTCCGAACCTGGCCAAAATGATGCCAGTTTTTCAGAAATGAGGATTTTGAGAGCACATAAATACAGACAGAGTGAGTCCTGCAACATTCAACAGAAGGAAATAGACACATTTGATGGATGATATGCAAATTAGGAGTTTGCTGTGTGAGGACAAGAGTCTGCAATGCAATAAGTGAGCCAATTCCACTAGGCGTTATATGGTTACTATGTCAGTATAGAGTTAGAAGATCGCAAGCTGGAATAATTTCTATACATTTACCCCCCCTTTTTTTTCTTTTTACAAGACACGTCCAGATCCTTGAACATAGAAAAACAGGACATCAGGATTAACTACTCTAGAACTCTTTTCCTTGACATGTTAGCTTTCTGCAGACAGGATCTAATAATCTGTTTGGTTCTGTTTTTTCAACAACAATGAAAGAGGTCTGCTCTTTTTGGTTAAAGATATGCTTGGAAAAATATAATTACTACGTTTTACCTATTAAATTATCAGCAGTTCAGAATTAGCCTCTCTGTGAGTGAAATTGCAGGCTGCGCACTGCATTGATTTACTTGTTTACTGCATTTATATCTTGCCTTTTAGGCGAAATCCTCCCAAGGTGGCCAACGAAAAGTCAATAAAATGCAAATATCAAAGAAAGCATTTAAAAAAGAAAAAAAAAGAAAAAAGAAAAAAAAAAGGATGAAGGCTGCAATCCTAAGGCCACTTACTTGAGAGTAAGCCCCATTGAATTCAATAGGACATGGTTCTGAGTAGACATGGTTAAGCTTGTGCTGGGGGGAAAGAGCAGTAATTATTATTACATTTTTATGTATTATCCAAGGAGCTCAAGGTAACATACATGGCTCAGTCCCTTCCTGTTTTATCCTCACAACAACCCTGTATAACGGGTCTGCCTGAGCGACAGTGGCTGGCCCAGAGTCACCTAGTGAGCTTAATAATAATAATAATAATAATAATAATGGTTTCCCCAGCCACTCTCATGTCTGTTTGGGGATTTGAACCGAGTCCAACACTCTAACCAGTGTGCTACACCCATGAAGGCAATTCCCTTACCCTTTTAAAATTAGATAATCTGCTTTTTTCTTGGGGGATGGAAGGGGCTAGAACGGACATATATACAATGCCTGAGCCAAAAATTCATCTACATCTGTAATCAATAAAATTGTGGCCATTTCTAATTCAGATCCATGTCTGCTTGAGTTTATTAATCATATCTTACATTTAGCTACTGCCCAGGGGGTGGGACACTGCGACTGGGCCTGCAACTTACTAACTAACTAACTAACTAACTAACTAACTAACTAACTTACTTACTTTCTGGGAAGTTCCCCCACATTTTTTCCAGAAAAAAGCACTGAAGGCAACATAAAGCTATCAATCAAATGCCAAGTGGAACAAAACCTTTTTTAAATGTCTCCTTCAATACCATCAATGAGGAAGCCAGACTCACTACTTGGAGGAAGGAATTCCAAATATGTGGGGCCATCATTGAAAAGGTCATGCCCATGGTACCCATCACTCTGATTGTGTCTTATCTCAGGACTCAGAAAAGTTTGCATGGATGCAGGGAGTCTTTCAAATAACGGATCCCAAACCATTAGGACTTTAAGGCTCTGAAAGACACGCACTTAACGTGGGAGCAAGTTCCATTAAGCTTTAGGAGGCTCACTTCTATTATGCAGATATTCTTTACATGGACTTTGTAATTTTCACCCATGTGCAACTATCATCATTTTACATGCCTATTTTATAGTTTTGTTGTTCATCTTTTAATTTTCATCTGCTGTTAAAACTGTTCTCTCTGTTTTATATACCGGTACATAAGAAAGTTAAAATTCAAAAACTTTACACACAAAAATGTGACTTGCTTATGAGTAGACATACGTGGAATTGCAAAGTAAATGTCGTAGCTAGCGTTGAAGCTTCAGGAGTGAATAAACACAAACATACCCATGTGGTTTAAACTTGTGGACCCCGGGACTATATGGAATTGGCGGAAATGACTGGCAGAATCCGAGACCAGGGAGAAGAGTCGATGGAAGAAGATTGGAAAAAGTTTAAAGACTATTTACAGAAATATTGCAAAATTAATGAATGTTAGAATGATGTTGGATAGAAAGTAAGTGGTCTTTAGCTGAAATGTTATAAGGGAATATGAAAAAATGGTTTATCAATAGGTCAAAATCTAAAACTACAATATTTTATGATTAATGATTAGGATACATAAAGAGGGGAGGGATTTGTTGAACTAATAATTGAATTGGAATACAAAAAAGGGAGGTGTGAGGAGGTCCTGGAAATAAGCAAATGAAGGATAAGTAATGGAAGGAAGGAATTGTTTTTAACTATTTTTACTTTGTATTTTTTCTTTTTCCTCTTTTCTTCTTTTTGTTTTGTAATATTCTGAAAATCTTAATAAATATCTTATATATATAAAAAAAAAACTTGTGGACCCCGAAGAATGAAAAATCTAGCACCTGACACTAACAGCATTCCAGAAAGACGTTTCCAAAAGGCAAAGATGAAGATGAACACAAACAGGATCTGAGTGCAGCAGTGCTCTTTCCACTTGCGATTCCCATCAACCAGTATTTGCAAGCATAATGTCTCCAACACTTTGCTTTCAAATTTGTATTGGACTTCAAAGAGAAGACTCCAGTGAATAGAAGATTGTCCTCTGTACAGTAGGACATATGGGCAGTCTTGCACAGTCCCTGATAAATACGTAATAGCTGGGTTATATTTCCATCTTAAAACAAATCTGAAGTATGAAAATAAAGAGAAACACAATAGGAAAGACTCAATGTGAAGTTTGCAGGTTCTAACAGGCTTCAGAGCAGTGAGATTATTGAGGGATGTCATCATTAAAATGGGTTGAAAACCAACTAAGGGTTGCATACAACATTAGTCAAACTCAGGGAA
Organism: Podarcis pityusensis; assembly: GCF_964106645.2. NCBI lineage: Eukaryota > Metazoa > Chordata > Lepidosauria > Squamata > Lacertidae > Podarcis > Podarcis pityusensis. The sequence goes on along the minus strand of NC_138039.1, from coordinate 31,270,888 downwards.
GACCCATTGAAATGAATGGACAGGACAGGAGTAAGGTTCATTAATTTCATTGGGTCTACTCTATGTAATACTTTAAAAAAATAGTTGATTTAGAAGGCAAGTTTCATCATTGAAGTCAAACGAATCAACAGGGCTGTGAATAAGTTAAATGCATTATTGTTTATTTTTCAATGCTACTTTGATTCTGGCGTGTTCCTATAAAAACAAGGGATGGAAAAGAACATATTCAAGGCAGCATTTGCTTCTGACATTGGAGCTGTTCTGTTTATTACCTTTTACATAAAGTTATCTCACACTTCTTTCAATATTTCAATACAATGAAAGGAAAGGAAAGGAAAGGAAAGGAAAGGAAAGGAAAGGAAAGGAAAGGAAAGGAAAGGAAAGGAAAGCTTTGGTGATAGATTGGTTTTGGTGACATGCAGATATATTTAAATGAAATGGACTGATTAATAAGCAAGTGATTAATCAACTATTTTAAAAAAGATGATGATCAGTTAACAGCCCTAAAATATATAAAAATCCCTTTCCCCTGGCAGAAGCATCAAGTGGCTACAGGTTTCAGGCCTGTTTTTAGATGCCTGAGGTAATTTTCAAAACCGTGCGAGGCAAAAACAATAATTAATTGTGTCTATCAGTTTAAATGGGCTTGTGGTGGAAAGATATATGAGAATGTTTAGCATGTGTGTGAGTGTGTGAGTGAAGGTGTCAACGGAAAGTTAATACAGTCTTTTCCAAGAAGAAGAATCATATTCCGTGTCAGGAATAGAGGAGAGTTTTGTTGAGTGGTTAAAAGTTTTATGTTGTTGCATGGTTCAAAATGACTTTTCTTTCCCTCAGCAGAAGGTGAGAAATCAACATCCTTACGGGTGAAAAATTGGGAGAAGCGGAAGAGAAAAAGAAATTTCAACGTATCTCTCTGCTGAGTGACCACATTTGTAGGGATGATTTACCCTGACATTGCTTCTGAGGTTGCTGAATTAACAACACTGCCCATGACAGGGAAATCTCACATCTTTGCTGTCTCTAGCAATATTCATTGTGATGAGGGCTGGGTTGAGTAACATTCACACAATCACAAGGGTCCTGGGTTCACATAACACTTCGTTATAACACGGGGGGTTCCCACAGGTGTTGGTCACTGGAGTAGGACCCTCCCTGTCATTGGGGTTTCCATGTAGTTGTATATGTTATGGCAGGGGAAATGGCAGCTGCACCTATTACATAATGTGAAGTCCACAGGGCAGATTAGGGATTGGTTGCAGGTTTGAGGGTATTGGCGGCGAGCTTTGCTCAAGTTAGGGGTATTATTATGTAGATGTGTTGGGGGGGGAGCGCCATCACCTCCCCCAAATATTTAAGGGTATTCCGGTAAAGGATTCCGGGGGGCATTGCCTCGTCCGAAACCTGTGGAGGCCAGGGCCTAAAGTATGCCCCCGAGCGGTGACCCCGGGGGGAGTTCCTAGTGATGTGCATCACAGGGCTCCCCCTCCTGGTGTTAACCCTTTCCGGTTTTCATGCTAAAAGCTGAAGCCGGATAGTCTGATAGGACCAATGCCTAAGCCAATACCGCTCTTACCTGTAACGAATAAAGTTGTGGCCAATTTTTGCCCATTAACCTAAAATAATGGTGTCTTGTGTCTTTATTTATTCCAACCGGTGGGAGGCGGGAATCACCACACAATATGAAGTCCACAGGGCAGGCTTCAGGTTTGAAATGGCTCTAGTCATAGTATTTTGTTGCCAGCAGGGGCAGCCCAAGACATTTTGCTGCCTGAGGCTACACAGCAAATGGTGTTCTATTCCCAAGGTCAAAGTTTCTTTATTTAGATCATTTACATACTGCTTAATATAATGAACATTATCTCTAAGTGATGTACAGCACACTAAAACAGCAAAGGTTACAAAAAACACGCAATAAAGCATTGGTACAAATTACTAATAAATAAAACACCGATATAAATTCCATCTTTTGACACAGTTCCTCACTCGTAAGAATAGCCTGGTGGATCGGGCCAATTCAAGGCTTCAAAATGCCTGGTTGGGGGGGGGGCAGCCTTAAAAAAATAAAATAAGGACCCTCCCCTTTTATTTTCCCATTAGTTGAACCTAACACTATTTTCCATTGTTAATAGCAAGACTTTTACAGCAAGCTCTCAGATTGGCATGACTTGCCCTCAGCTTGTTGCTTGCAGAATCTAAGGAGACTTGTAAAGCATTAATCATAATAGTAAAAGCAAAAATTAGGGAATTAATATAACATAGTAAGGACTAGCAATAATCCAAATTTGCGCTGTACGGCTGCAGTTTGTGGGTTGTGGTAAGTTTGTAAAGGGTTTCTAGGAAACCCCAAATGTGGTTAACTACAAAAAAAGAGAGAAATCCTTGCTGAAGCTCAAGCTATAATATTCTAAGCGCAGGATTTCCTTTTGTGGTCTTCTGAGATAGGAAGACGGATAATAAGTGCCTGCAAGAAGGCTTTCTTGGGTTTGAAGGGCAATATGACACTTTTACTTGGAAGCTGATTTGGTTCCATATCCTTGCCTTCCAGAGAGCTCTTACCATTGGATTCAGAATGTCTTACTTGTGTTAGATGTTCTCCAGCCTTGTGCAGACCTTCACGGTGTGTAGAAATGAATATTTAGATAGAGGTGGGGTGTGAAAACAAACCCAGTGGCATTTTCTCCTAATTCCACATTTTCTAGGCTTTGCTTGCTCAGGGACCTCTGCTCTTTACACCCTGCAGAAATGAAGAGTGGTTGGTTTATTCTGAAGATTATGAATGTCAACCGCCCTTTGTGCTAAAGAGACTTTAAATGTATGAGCTGGTGGATAAGGTCAGGTAATGATCCTGATGCCTCCTTCCACACATTCATTTTAATACACAGTGTTTATGAAGTCATTGTCAGAAATTTGTCTTTCGGTATGTATGTTACTGAGCTGAAATGAATTTCTCCACACTTTTCCTTATATGAGTGTTTTAAGTCAAATCTTGTTTGACTTAACTATTACTATTACTATTTATCCACCCTTCATCCTAAGTTCCAAAGCAGGTTACAAAAATGAACAAACATAATTTAAAACAGATTAAAACAATTTGCAATCACAGAAATGAGATGGGTTCAACAACATCTGGAGTGCTGCAAGCTAGGAACCCTGAACTAGCATGTCAGTCTAGGACTGGAGAGCAACAACCTTCTTCTTCCTCTACTTAGACTTCTTCATAGTAATCTCATCTGTGTCTATTCAGAAGTCAGTCTCATTGATCCAGGTAAGTGGCAATTTTATACACTCTTATCCGGGAAGTGCCACTGAACTCGATGGGACTTACTTCTCAGTATACATGCATAGGATTGCACTGTTAGAGTAGTATTTAAAGTGTGATACTCCTGTGGACTACAAACGGAGATTTTTTAAATAAAAATAACAATCCTGAATTTGAGGTTTTCATTGTTTCTTTGCTTTTTTATTTTTGTCTGTGTATTTCAATCCGTGTGTGTGTGTGTGTGTGTGTGTGTTGGGTTGTTTTCAGTTGTATGTACGAAATTGTTCTTACATATGGAATTGGTTTGAATTGTTTTTACACATGGAATTGGTTTTAATGGTTGATGTTTTCTGCTGTGAAATTGCTTTAAGATATTTCGTGGGAAGCAATTCATAAATGTAATCAAAGAAGTAACTAAAACGCACTGTACGTTATCTTGGTTGCTTTGAAAAGTGGAATGGTGTTTTTTTAAAATATATATATGTAAAATAAATGTGTCATTTTCCTCCAGCCTGTTTGGACTTCTGGCAGCATCGTAACACTACATACACAGCAAAAAAAGACCCTCTAGACAACAGGAGAGAACGTCACTTTTTTTTTTTTTTTTTGCGGCAATAAAAATACTTCGGCATCTACCCTCTTCTTTCTGCTTCCTTACTTGAATGTTGAGCTGTAATATCATGGGACCCAGTGCAGTGTAGTGCTTAGTAAAGGATTCACCAACCCTGCCCCCTGTAGCTGTTTTGGATTACAATTAGCTCTGCTATTTTATGTGCACAAACATGATTTCCATTCATAACTTGGACTGTATGTACACCATACGTTTAAACCACAGTCCACACTCCACCCCAAATAATCATGGGGACTACGGTTTGCTAAGGGTGTTGGGAACTGTAGCTCTGTGATGGGTGCATTACAGCTCCCAGGATTCTTTAGGTGGGGAGGGGAATTGTGCTTTCAAAGTGTGGTTTTCCAAACCACAAGCATGAGCGAAAGGATTCCAAAAGAGTTAAAACTTCTCTCTGTCTCCCTTTCTCTCTCTCTTTCTCAGGTGACCTTTCAGGCATGTAGCAGCAAAGAAGTTAATACACTTTGCACATGTTAGAGAGCGACAGGTGGCTGCTAAAGCCCCCCATCTGAGCTGCCTGCATTCCTCGCTTTTCAAACTGGTGGCCCTGGTATTCGGGATTTATGCTACCTCCCCCCCCCCGCCCCCGGCTCTGACTGACAAGCTAATCAGTGTGCCAGAGAGCCCCTAAGCTATTGATTCCAATGTAACAGAACACCTCCCAGTCAATGGAACGGCAATGAAATGCTTCAGCAGCGAAGAAAAGGAGGCAATAGACTGTTGAGCAACTTGGAAGAAATTTGCTTACTGGTTGCGCGGCAGATATGAAAAGACTCTTGAGGAACAGGCTTCAATAACCAGGTTATTAAAGGGGAGGGGGGGGGCCAAAAAGTCACAAAGTCAGGCAGTGGGTGAGCAGAGAGGCGTAGTTAGGGCATAGTAAGGCATATCAAAGAGGAGAGAATAAATTGTCCCCTCGTGGTGTCAGTGCTGTTTGACAGTGGGACGGACTCCCTTGGAAGGTGGCTGACTCTCCTTCATCAGAAAATAATAATAATAATAATAATAATAATAATAATAATAATAATAAAAATAATAATAATTTATTTATACCCTACCCATCTGGCTGGGCTTCCCCAGCCACTCTGGGCGGCTTCCAACAAAATATTAAAATACAGTAATGCATCAAACATTAAAAGCTTCCCTAAACAGGGCTGCCTTCAGATGTCTTCTAAAAGTCTGGTAGTTGTTTTTTCTCTTTGACATCTGGTGGGAGGGCGTTCCACAGGGGGGGTGCCACTACCGAGAAGGCCCTCTGCCTGGTTCCCTGTAACTTGGCTTTTCGCAGTGAGGGAACTGCCAGAAGGCCCTCGGAGCTGGACCTCAGTGTCTGGGTAGAACGATGGAGGTGGAGGCACTCCTTCAGATATACTGGACCGAGGCCATTTAGGGCTTTAAATGTCAGCACCAACACTTTGAATTGTGCTCGGAAACATACTGGGAGTTTTTAAGCAGAGGTTGGATGGCCATTTGCGAGGGATGCTTTAGTTGAGATTCCTACATTGCAGGGGGTTAGACTAGATGACCCTTGGGTCCCTTCCAGCTCTACATTCTATTATATTTTGATTCAGTGGCTTCTTTTTTGGCTGATTGGGTTGGCCCAGCCATAGAGCAAGATGAAATGGGCTGTTTTAGGCCACAGAATTTAGGACAGGGGTGGGTGGGGAAACTCTGGCCCTTGGACCGTATGTGGCCCACTGCCTAAGTATCTGAAAGACTACCTCCTTTCCTGTTAAGATTTGAAGGGGGGGGCTTGGTAGTTCCCCCACTCTCAGAAACTTGGTGAGAGGGTGGAAGCCCAGGAAAGGTCTTCCTCTGTGGTTGCCCTTAAGTTACAGAATTTCTTCCTCACAGGGGTGTTTCTGGCACCTTCATTATGTAGCTTCTGTCATATGCTAAATATGTGACACCAGAGATACATATTTTAGGATCCACCCTATTCTCTTGACTATAGTTTGCTTCAAACTGAATTTAATACTGTAGTGTGCCTTGGAGCCTTATGGTGAAGGGTGGGTAAAAAAAAAAAAAAAATGCCTCAGGGCACTCCCGGGGAACTCACTCAACACAGAAGTGGCATATGAGATGGCTGGCCAGGGCCGAGGTATCATACCCTCCCAAAGCCAAGCCCTGTCTTTAGGCCACACCTCTCACAATATTGCTCCATGTGCCTCTTTGAATGCTTTTGCCAGACTGGAGTCTGCACTTGAACTTTGATAATGCCTCTTGCTTGCCTCATGTGTGCGCAAACCTCTGGCTGTACTCTGTACAGCTCTTACATTCATCTGGTTTTCTTGCTCCTCTGATAATGCCGAGATTCTTTTCTTCTAAGAGGGTGTTCACCTTGCCCATATGTACGGCAGGAGGCCTACCTGTTTAGAACCCACTTGTCTTCCAAGTATCCATGAAGTATCCTAGATTTGTCTAGGTGCTGGGCTTATCTACTTGCCCAGGACCCCCACCCACCCTGCCACTTCCTGAGTACTTCATCTTTTATCTCTCTTTTTGTTCATTTTGAGTTAAGCTACAAATACCGTTCAGAAGAAAAAGTAACGGTCCTCTGATTGCGCATTTGAGAAAATGTTCGTCACGCAGGCAATTGGCCACACAGAAATGTTGGTTAATTTTTCAATGACACCAAAGTGGCTGACTTGGCACAAAGTGTAACTGACAAAATTAGTCTTCTTAGGAAAGTTTTAGAAAAACAGTTAATCAATTATGACTTCTTCTAGTTTCATAGGAATGTAGGGGAACTCCCCCCCTCCCATACCCCTTCATCTGTCTTTGTCCGGGCACAGTTTCATTCATGCAATGTTAGCGGTTTTTGTTTTTCCGTAACCTGCAGGTGCATAAATCTTGATGTTCCTCTAAACTTCCACTTCCATCTTCATAGATCTCTGTGTAAATCACTCCACTCTCAACTTATACAGAGACTACCTTGTCCCTTATATGCCCAGTGGGTCACTGTTGCAGAATTTATCCTTGCAGTCCCTAAAATATCAGAAGCCTGCTCCACAGTAACTTGGAAGAGAGTTTTCAAGTGTGGTGCTCCCTGTTTTGTGGATCAGCATCCCTGTTGAGATATGACAGGCACCTATTATTTGGACATTTGAAAACATTTTTGTTTCAGCAAGCTTTTCCAACTGGGAAGATATCCCTGCCTTAGTTCTTTATTTTGTATTGTTTTTGAATCTATCATTAAATTTTTTTAAAGTATTGTTTGTTTGGTTTTTTATTATTATTAAAAAATGTGGATTGCCTGGAGACTCACATGAAATGCAATTAATAAAAATTAAATAAGAAATAATGCGAGTTGTATTATCCAGTTATTCTCAATGCAGAATTCCAGGCTATATTTAGCCATCTGTTTAGACTGGGAATGATGACTCATCCGTGGAACAACACAGTCTGAACTTGTCCCAAGTGATGCAGGCTCACAGTGCAAAAGGCTCAACCCTGAAGACATGCTGGATGCCTGGAACCCTTGTAGATGATAATCAGTTTAGTCTACATGAAACCGGAATTCCTGCAGCAGCACTTATGCACTCCTCCCAAAAGAAAGAGAAGTCCATCTTTTTTTTGAAGTTGAATGCAAACAGGGACCAATTCCTTTGCAATCAGCCAGCTCGCAAAGGGCTTACTGTTGGCTTTAGATTAGCAATGAAGTCAGTGCTGGCGTGGCGGCCGGCAGCTGTTAATGCCTATCGCTTGCTGTTGACAGGCATTAATAAAAACCTAATCTGAGGAAATTATGAAAAACCTTGCCTTTATGCAATCTGGTTTATGTTTTGGCATGTGGCAAGAATTGGCTGGGTTTTCAGGGGAAAACACCAGTTCCAGCTTCTCCTTGTTCCAACTGGAAGCACCACACATGCATTTTGTTTTATTTTTAGGTGTAACTGACCATGATGTTATAATGTTGCACTAGCAATGAACGACACTCCTAAGGACACTTTTGTTAGCATGGTACGTTGAGAAACTGATCCTTTAATGCTGTCCCTCCCCTGGGAAAAAAAGTTAAAAAAAAACCCTACTCTCAGAAGCATGTGGACTTCAACAGGTTTCCAGAAGACCAAGGCCACTCCTCCTGTGTTATTATACTAATTAAAGCATTATGAATACAGTCATACCTTGGGTTACAGATGCTTCAGGTTGTGCTTTTTCGGATTACGGACCCGCCAAAACCCGCAAGTACCAGAATGGGTTACTTCCGGGTTTTGGAGGTCACGCATGTGTAGAAGTGCCGAATCGCAACCCATGCGTGCGCAGACGCACTGCTGCAGGTTGCGAACGCTGTGGGTTGCGAACGTGCATCTCACACGGATCACATTCACAACCCGAGCATCCACTGTATCCCAAAGCTTTCAGAACATGAGATGAAATGACCCAACCTTGGGAGCTGAACCCTCATCAAATACACTGCTTCAAATATAGGGGGTGGAAATGTGACGTTTTGGCACATTTAAATTCCAATCCACCAATTACAATGGAAGAAGCAATGCCACCACAGATATATGGAAGTTAAGGACACAATCTATGAAGGTCTTCTTTACAGTACCCATCAAACTGAATGAAAGTTGGACAAAGTATGCCTCTGGAGTGTGAATGAGAGCTACCTTTGCCAACTTCCCTTGCACAGCTCCTTTTCCTTTCAGTGAAACTTGCTTCGGGGAATGTCCTACAGGCTTCTGTGTTATTTTAGCTAGAAAGCACCAACTGCGACCCCCATCCCTGTATTGCCTTGCTTTGTGTGTGCCTCCACTGTCAGAAGCAGTATGCTTCCAGTTGCTGGAAAACACGGGAGTGGGGAGCACTGTTGCACTCAGGTCCTGTTTGCAGGTTTCTCCAGGGGCAGCACATCCTGTTTTGCCACCTGGGGTAAAAGAGGAAAGTGTTGTCCCTGCTGTAGCCTTGCTTCCCAAGTTTCATGGTGTCAGGTTCCATCAAGATCTCTTGAGAACGCCACAAGATCTCATGAGAACCCTGACGAGATCTCATGAGAACCCAGAAGCCACTGCCGCTTCTTACTTCTCCAGTGGTGGCACCCACTGGATTCTACCACCTGAGACTGCTGTCTCAGTCTGCCTCATGAACAGGCCAGCCCTGGCTTTCCTCCCACAGGCATCTAGGTGGCCAGGATGCTGGATTTGATGGACCACTGATGCAAGGCACTTCTTATGTTCCTTTGGTCTACCACAATCCCCATGGGTAAGGCTTATTCAGGATATATGTAGCTGCTTTTTGCTGATTCAAGGCATCTGACCATCTAGCTTAGGAGGCCTCTGAATGCCAGTTGCTGGGGCCCGCAAGGGAGTAGAGTAGTGCTATTGTGCTCATGTCCTCCTTGGGGGTGGGGTTCCACTGGGGCATCTGGCGGGCCACTGTGAGAACAGGATACTGGACTTCATGGTCTTTTAGCCTGATCCAGCAGGGCTTTTCCTGTGCTCTTCTGCCTGTGTGTATACAGACGAGAGAGACTACAAAATAAAAAAAAGTACTCCCTAGAAGAAAGGAGACAAGGAGAAAGAGAGCCAACTGCACACACACATGCACACACAGAGCACTCAATGTAATAAAGTCAATTTAAAATTTGTTCTACCAATCTTTTGCATCTGTAATTTTCCCATTAAACGTAAATGCCCATGAGGCATGCCATTTGCATTACATTGCATTTGCAGTCTTTAAAACAAACTATAAATCCCCCCTCCTTGTTTTGTGTGATTGATGTTGTGTGTATAAATACCACCATAAACCTCAAAGGGGGCTAACAGTGACAGTAAATTAAAGTTTTCGAGTCTGCCAGTATCACAGCACTTGAGCCCTTGATCTTAAGCAGTGTTGTTAACCCCCATCTCATTGCCCTACTGAACTCACCTCTCTCTCTCCCTCTTTCTCCAGCTCTGCCCCTCTTTTAAATTTCTTGGGTAACACCTCCACATCCATAGAAGCCACATGACTGGCGGGAAAATGGATTTAATTAAAACAAGGCTGTGCATCTGCTCCAATGTGGCCCAGAATTGTGCAGGTATATTTATTTTTTCTGCAATGGGGGAGGCTGAGTGGAAAGATACGGGTGGGGTGGGGAAGCATGGCTGAGCTTGCCCAAACAATCATCAGCAACTCCTCAGCTCATTATAAAGCCCCCCTGAGAGTTTGCTGCTCTGGTGGACAGCCACCTCTGCTCCATCTCACTTTTTGTACGTGGTCTGCTCAGGCCAAAAGCAAAATAAATAATACCAGTAGAGGCTGATCATTAAGGCTCATGGGAAACTGGCCCACCAACTTTGGTCTGCCATCAGATAGTCCCCACCTGCCTGCCTTCTTACTTATATCCTAAGAACATAAAAAGAGCCAGTGGTGTAGCATGGGGGGGCACAGGGGGGGGGTTGCCCTGGGCACAAAATTGCTAGGGGTGCAAAATTTCAACACCCACTGCTGCCTCAATACAGCTGCACACTTCCGTTGCTGGGCTCTGTGGAAAACAGCTTCTCCATGTGAACCTGGAAGTGACCTCTCCAGACAAGAGAATGACTCTTCTTCTCTTATATCTGTGGCTTTGATCTCCTGGGTGACATGGATGCCATTAGGCAGTTGAATGAGCAGGCATACTCCATCTGTTGCCCTCCCACCCACCTACCTGGCACCACCTACTGTTGCCCTACCAGTCCCAATGGGTAGCAACCACCACCAAAGAATACCCAGGATGGCAGAGCAGATGGAAGGGAGCTAACCTCATCCATTTGTGTTGTATCTGACTTTTTGAGGACATCTGAAGGCAGCTCTGTTTAGGGAAAACTTTAAGGATGGATGCTTTTATTAGATATGTTGTAAGCCACTCACAGTGGCTGGGGAAACCCAGCCAGATGGGCAGGATATAAATATATTATTATTATTATTATTATTATTATTATTATTATTGCATTTTCAAAGCATTTCCTATTCTCCCCTGTCTCATTGGGAAAAGTCATGTGGCCCAACATATCTTTCAGCAATGGACATTATGGTGGGCCTTCACAAAGATTTTTTCACCCATGAGCTATGTTCTCTAAAGGGCAACCTTTGGTTCAGGAGTGGCAAACCACTGGTGTATGGAGTCAGAGGCAAAACCATAGGTGTGAATTTTGTGTTTGTGCTGGAGAGCAATTTCTGCACATGTGCACCCCTCTCTATCTTCCATGAAGGCATGCACTAGGTGCTATCAGAGTTCACACACACATTCCAGATGGGCAAAACCACCCAAGGAATGTATTGATGTTGAGAAGGGATCTCCAAAGGGCCAGATGGAGAGGGATTTGGCCCCTGAGCTGAAGGTCTACCATCTCAGTCTTGGTAAATGCCTGACCAGGCCAGGCCAGGATGCTAGCCTTGAAAGGAAGGTAGAAATGGAGGTTTTGGTTAACTGTGGTTCCATTATAATAACAGCTTTTCACATCACACGGTGAATGATAATGTATAAACGAAAGGATCACAGATGTAGTCACTCATATTTTCTGTGCACACACAAACACAGAAATCCCTTAGAATTATAATTGTACTTATGGCCACTTCACCCCCCTTCTTTTTTAAAAAACACAATCCCATAAGCCAAAAATCAATTTAAAGAAATAACTCCAATCAGTCTTCACAGAGGGTACAGGGATGTGTCTGGAGAAAGAGTGCATTCTTACAGGATTTGTAAAGTCTTCTAGGAAATTATTCTTCAAGACCTAGGTCAAAAGAGGAAAGTGAGTAAGAGAAAGAGATGAAATGAGGAAGAGAGAGGTGAAACCCAGGAAAAGAGAAAGCTAATTAATTAATTCAGGTTATTAATCTACCCCAGATGTCCTTGGAGCAGCTTGGCCATGGTGGAATGTCCCATGTTGATACTAACTGATGTATTGGCTGATATTTGTACATCTCTGAGTTGTTAAGAAATTCATTTTCAGTGCTATAGGGCTATACAACATATGATGCACAAACACCACACCATATCACAACTTAAGCCCAGAGATTCCATTCTAGCCTACAGCTTCTGGATGAACAGAAGTGGAATTGCCCCCCCCCCCTTCTTATTTTATCTGTAAGTTGTCCTGACTTCTTCTTCTCCAACAACAACAACACAAGCCTTCTTTCCTGAAGTTTTATTTTGACATCCTATTTGCACATATGGATATCATTACAGCTATGGCTCCATCTGCACTAAGCATCTTAAGAAATATTAAACCACCTTAAACAGTCATGGCTTCCCCTTCCCAAGAATCCTGGGAGCTGTAGTTTGTTAAGGGCACTGAGAGTTGTTAGAAGACTCCTATCCCCTTCAAAGAATTACAGTTCCCAGGGAACTCTGGGAGTTGTAGCTCTGTTGCAGGAATAGCGGTTCCCAGAATGCTTTGGATGAAGCCATGGCTGTTTAAAGTAGTATGATACAGCTTTGAATGTATGCTACAGACAGGTCCTAAGATCTGTTTTTCTTCATTCTATGTGTTATGTTAAACCAGGAATGGTGGGCCTCTGGCCCTCCAGGTGTTACTGGACTGCAAATCACTTCACCCCGCAACATTGGCCATATTGACTCAGGCTGATGTTAGTCCAACCAACTGCTTGAGGCCACCACACTGGCCACTCCTGCGTTAATAGAGGGGATACTGGCAAATAATTAAGGCTAGGTGGACTTTATCCACTTAAAACACAGTGAGGTCATTTCCTTTCACTGCATTTCAAGTCACATTTGCACCTTGCTGTACACATCAGAGAGGGGATGGGGATGTCTTCACCCAATGCACACCACCTGTTTGATTTCCCCATGCTTGCAACCACCCCCTGTCCCATAACTCCTATTCAGGAAACTGTCTTCTGTGCATGCACGATGGCTGTCTCAACTGTACATACCTGGCTTAACTGCAAAGCAAACATGGCTCAGGTTTTATAGTCAGAATGGAGCTAGCTTGAGGTACAATACACCAAAAACAGCAATATTTGTTTTAAAAACCACAGGACCAGGATCAGTATGGATTTTGACCAGTGCTGAGTGTATGTAGATTCAAAAACCAGCAATGGGAAGGCATAGCATGTGGAATAAATGGTAATGTGCACACAGCCTTATTCTCATGTGCTTCAGTGGTAGAGCACATGCTTTGCTTACAGAAATGCAGAAGGAAAGGTTTGAGAGACGCTTGCAGTTGAAGTAGACAAAACTGAGCTAGATGGATGAGTGAGTGGTCTGGCATGAAATGAGGCAACTTCAGTTTGCCAACTCACATACACACAATTCTAGCTGCACAAGTAGAATAGGGTTTCTCTCTCATGCTAGGTGAGGAAGGCTTCCCAGAGCCTGGCTAGACAAATTCTGAGGCTGCGTGATTTCTTTCTCTGAAGACTTGAGTGTTGAGTGTGCCACTGGTCTGGCCCACCAGTCCTTTGAGCAGTGGCGGCTCGCCTCGGTCATCAGATAGATCACAACCATCCTTCAAAATTCGCACTTCTCTGAATTTTGCAACACGGTATTCCAGCCAGATAATATGCACAAAAATGCATACATTAGGGTAAAGTGTACATACAAATGCATATGTTAGAGAAAAATGAGATGAAGAAACGCATTGCATTAGGGAAAAATGCTTCATAGATATGTGTGGATTAGGCATGTGTATAAAAATGTGCATATTAGAACAAATGTGTACAAAAATGTACATATTAGAAGAATTTCACACAAAAATGCTGATGAATTTTGTCCTGGTAAATGTGGTTTTGTTCACCTTGCTTGGCTGGAGAGCTACACTGCAGAATTCAGAGAAATGCACATTGTGTTGGCTGGCTGTTTTTCGTTCCTTTTGTTGTTTCAGAAAGTGCAAAATAGGTAGGGTCACCTTTAAATGAGAACTGAATCAAATTTCTCCATATATATCAACAATGCTTGTTTAGAGGACTGTGATCTGAGTCTTGAGCTTCTCTGGGGGTGGTGAACAATCAAGATTTATTGGAGTCTTCAGCACGCTGGGAAATGAAGCCACCGAATCTCATTAGCATGCCTATTAAAAAGCAGAGTCTGGGGTCCATCTCAGAAAAGATGTATTCCTTTTTCAACTGTGCAGCAAACTGTGAAGTACAATAGGGACTTGAACTATTTTAAAATGCTCTAAGCTTAAGAAAGGTTAAGGGGGGAAATAATGATCCCTTGCCTCACTGCACCCCAAACTTTTTTTTTAAAGAAAACCTCATCGTTTCACACAGTTATCATAATTTTTTTTAAAAAAATCCAAACTATATATTTACTTTTTTCTAGATAGTCAGCCCCTCTCTTTGATGCCAACGTTGAGGGATCGTGGTGAGTTATTTAGGAGAGAACACAATGGGGGGGACATGAACAATGACCACTTGAATTCAAGTTAACCCCAATTATAAACTTTCACCTTTGTTAATTGGATTAATTTGTCAGCAGGCACAGCATTATGGAAATACACCAATCCAACTTTTGCACCATTTATTAAGAGTTCATGTGTGCAGTCCCCAAACTATTTATGTCAAAATAATCCTGTTTTCGACTGAATGACCCTGGAGTGAACAGAGGCATAGGAGCATAACTGCCTCAGACTGAGTCAGACTTGTACTCTGTCTAACTCAGTGTGATCTACTGTTCATTTATTTATTTACAAAAATATTGCTATACCACCATGTCACGTCACAGTAGAACAATACAAATAATCATTAATGTGACTGGTGAATAAATCTGAATAGCTGCAAAGGCTGGTCTGCATAAAAAGGTCTTCAAGAGATGTCTGAAAGTCAAATGCGAGGGTGCTTCTGTCAAATCTCTGCTGGAAGAGTGTCCCACAGCACAGGACCAGCGTCACTCAATGCCCAACTTCCAGTTGGGCTCAGTCAGGCCTCTGTAACATGTGGGACAACTAATAGCACTCTTCTGGAGGATCTCAGTGATCCTCTGGGATATAAGTTCACCCAAGTTGTTCAGGGCTTTGTATATCAGCAGAAGAGCCTCAAACCTGCCTGGTTCAGTAGCAGCCAGTGTAGATGTTCTAACAGAAGTCTCATATGCTGGTGCACACCTGTTCCCATCAGCAGAGTAGCTGCTGCATTCTGCACAAGCTGGAGCTAAAGACAAGGTCCACATACAGCCCCACACATGTCTTATTGCAGTAAGCCAGAATTTTCACTGGTGAACACTTCCTGGATCTCAGGTTGAGACCTTTTCCAGTTTTCTACCAGAGGTTGTTTTAGTGGAGGAGTCAAGTAGTCAAGACCTCATGTATTTTTTTAAAAAAAAATGTTTTTATTGCATTTGCATCCTACCTTTTCCTCCAAGGATCTCAAGGTGGTATACATGGCTGTCTTCCACCTCATTTAATCCCCACAACAACCCTGTGAGGAAGGTAAAGCTGAGAGGCAGTAACTGGCCCATGGTCACTCAGTGAGCTTCATGTCTAAGTGGGAATTTGAACCCTGGTCTCCTGGGTCCTAGTCCAAGACTCTAACCGCTATACCACACACACGCTAAGCTATGGTCTCTCCCATTGCTTGGAGCAAGTTTACTGTACAATGGGGTGAACAAGGAGGGAGCTCTCAGTTTGTTTTTTATTCCTTGATCATAAGACATATGGGTTCAGTGACAGATTTGTGGATGAGTGTAGACTAGGGATGGTGAACTTCAGGCCCAGGGGATGCAGGTCACCCCTGTCCCAGGTTTCTCTACCTAGTCCTTGGGGCTCTCCTGTTACTCTTTCTGCAATGGGGTCCCAGCAAGGTCCTTGTCTCTACCCTCCTCCTCCACATCCTTCTTCGGATACAAGCCTCTTCAAGTTATCTCCTATGTCCTCCACTGTTTGCTGTCTGCATCCCCATGAGCTCTGCTGTTAGTTTTAGATTACACACCCACCCACCACATAGGTGTTCATCCCCTTGCTCTTTTAAAATTGTATGGTCTCCACATCAGCACGGCTTTGTTCCATCAGGCTGAATCATCTTTTGCCACATCTCCTACATATGCCCATTTTAACTTTGCAACCTTTTGACAACTATACCCAGCATCCTATAGCAGACGAATCAGCACGAAAGAGGAACTTTTTAGCCACTGAGAATAAGTCTTCCTACCCTTTGTATTGATTGGAGTGAAAGTCAGCCACTGAGGATGGCTGCTAGGCTTATTCTGGAGAAGGCACACGGGATGAACACAGAGGAGGTGTTTGTAAAGCTAATCACTTAGGAACACTGAAAAAGCAAGTTGTTCAGTGTCAAGAGAAGGTGTCTTCAAGTTCTGTTACATCACTCTGAAAGAAGATATTGGAGCACTCCAAATTATTTGCTCATGTATGCACACAGAAAGTAGCAGATCTAGCTGAAAGGCAGCACACAGAGATCTGCATTGATCGTTGTGATGAACCCCTAATTACTATTCCTGTATAATTATAAGATTATTGCATAATCTTAGAAGGAGCTGTGGCAGTGATGGCTCTGTGCTACCACGAAGAGACCCTGCACTTCTGAATTTACCACTGTTGCCTCCATATTGGTTAGTGTATACATGACAGCCACTTTTTGTGAGATCCTGCTGCTGCAGAAATATCTATTGTCCATTGTGGGGCAGCCTGTTTACTCAATGAGCACCTCCGTGTGAAAATCATCCAGCAACAACACAACTGTGGACGAGGAATAGGAGAATTCCTACTGTAAGTCTCTGGTACAGTAAATTTTGGGAAACTGCCAGTATAGAGTATCCTATGCATGACATCCATGTCATCAAGGGAGAAACAAAGTAGGACGCCTTTTATGCAGAGTGCAGTAATTTTATTTCTCATACTAGTAAAACTGACAGTACAAGGACCCTCCCAGCCCATCACATGACAGTTTTAAAAAAAATATGTAACAATCAAATATCTGGGAATTATAATCAATTAGTGTTGGTGATAATGCTTTAAGTCATCTCTGTTGGACAAATATGATAGTGGGGAATGCATTCTTCTATACTAGAGCCTTAACTAGAAACTAGAGTTTAGGGGTCACCAACCTTTTTGGACAAATGGACTCATCCGGAATTTTGAGAATGTGTTATATGTGCCAGTCATAATAATGGCTGTTATGGAGGTGTGGAATAATGGCTGCTACATCTGAAGGAGGTATTGGGACCACAAAATGGTGCAGGCTTGCCCCTCCCATCAGCTACCCCATTACTGCCCCTACATCAGTCACCCCAACACTCGCCAACAGAGAGCAGTGATTTGCACTTCTCTGTTCAGAACAGAAGTGAGGGAGGGCGTCAAATTATGGCATCCAATGAAATGTTGGTATGTTAAAGGGGGTACATCTAATTTAGGAGAGGCTGGGCCAGTTCAAAGGGGAGCTGAGTAGGAATCGAGAATAAGTCTAGAAATTGTGACTGTCCAATGAAGCTGAACATTGGGAGACTCAGTTCAGATAAAAGTCCAGCACATTGCTAAACTATGGAATTTGCTCCCACAGGAGGCAGTGATGGGCACCAACCTGGATAGCTGTAGAAGAGGATCTGAGAAGTTCATGGAGGACAAGGCTAACGGCATGATGGCTATGTTCTGTCTCCACTATCAGAGGCAGTATGCCTCTGAATACCAGTTTCTGGGAATCTCAGGTGAGCAGAGTGCTGTTGCACTTAGGTCCTGCTTGCAGGCTTCCTATAGGTCAGCCACTGTGAGAACAGGATGCTGGACTAGATGGGCCATTGGCCTGATCCAACAGACTCTTCTAATGTTTGCATGTTCTTGTGTTAAGAGCAAACAGCCTATTGTGTAATGTGAGTTTTTCAGGTGATGCTCACTGTGACCTTCTTGGGATGCCATAAGAGGTAGTGGTAGACATACTTTTAGGTGCCATCTCGGTAGCTTCCGGTGCATTATGTTAGCTCAGCTGTCATCCTACTGTAGTTCTTGGGCCCTTTGGTTCAGAGTTTGGCTTGTTTAACAGTGTTGCTAATAGTTTTAATGCTGTTCTGCTGCATACTGCTGAAGGAATTGCATCTCAGTTCTCTGAGAACAGAGTGCCTCTACTTATTGACCAGCATGAACAGTTAATAAAATAAAACTGTGAAGCACTTTTGCCGTGAATCCTAGCTCTCTCCTTAGAAATAGTCACCCACCCATACTACTTGGAAGCAGGAGGGATAACAATTAGTTACATTCCACTGAATATTCCATAGGTTAATAAGCAAAGTTGCAGACCCTGATTTCAGTTCATAATTGGTGTGTTATGTCTTCATTCCAGGGGGAGGAGAAATATCTGCCTCAGGGACCAAAACAAACTGCTTAGCAGACTATTATGGCATTAAGCAGTATATGGATTTAATAGTAACAACAATAGCAATAAATATGTTGTTTCTAGATTCAGGTAGGTAGCCATGTTGGTCTGACGCAGTCAAAATAAATAATAATAATAATAATTGTCCAGTAGCACCTTAGAGACCAACCTAGGTGCTACTGGACTATTTATTTATTTATTTATTTAGGTTGTTTCTGTTATACTGTTCTCTAGTTTCAAACTTCTGAATTGTTTCTGATTGCAAGTTTTAGGTGAAAGCCATGTTGATGATGATGATGTACACATTCATAAGCTGCTTTATAGCCGGAGGCCATCAAAGCAGTATACAAAATGATAAAGATAAAATACAATATATATATAAATTCTAAAAGCAATAACAACCATTTCTACAAACTTTAAACACAATAAACCATTTCTGCTATATGACACACTTATATCAGTTTTAAATCCCATCCAATGGGATTTCCCTCAAGAAATTCTGGGAATTGTAGTTTAGGAAGAGATAAATTACTATTCAAGCAGTTTAAGCATGCAGTGTACATATTGTAGTGGCACCCGGAGATGCAGATGAACTGACAGAGTCCCTCCCTGGCCTTCATTGGGTCTTCTTGCCCATCCCACTCACTGATATTAGGCTTGAAACAAAGCACAAAACATATTGTGGTGTGTGTTTGGGAGTGGTGTGTGTGTAGTGCCCACAACTGTCTCTCTGGTTTGCAAATATGCATCAGTGGGCAAGCTCCTTACTGGGATAATGGGGTCCAGGTCCCTTTGTTTGCAGAGTGAGCAGCATTTGGTTAGTGAATCTGGGTTGGAGAGTAGACTTCACTTGTTACAACCACACAAAGAGAGATACAAAGGGCCCAAGAAAGCAACAACGTTGTTCATTGTAGGAAATACATAATCTGGATAGAATAGTTTCTAGTTGTAGCCTAACTAGTCTAGGGTAGAACAAAGCAGCCAAGCATGCTCCTTTGTTCTCCCAGAGGATGGCTAAAGAGGAAGTCTCATCTTGAGGTCTGAGAGAGAAGGGTGAGGAAGAGGGAGTTGTGAACAGGATGCAACCTAAGACATATCAGTCTAAACAACAAGAAGACAGAGAAGTAAGCTGATAGGCAGGGGTCAGCAAACTTTTTCAGCAGGGGGCCAGTCCACTGTCCCTCAGACCTTGTGGGGGGCTGAACTATATTTTGAAAAAAATAATGAATGAATTCCTATGCCCCACAAATAACCCAGAGATGCATTTTAAATAAAAGCACACATTCTACTCATGTAAAAACACCAGGCAGGCCCCACAAATAACCCAGAGATACATTTTAAATAAAAGGGCACATTCTACTCATGTAAAAACATGCTGATTCCCGGACCGTCTGCGGGCCGGATTTAGAAGGCGATTGGGCCAGATCTGGCCCCCGGGCCTTAGTTTGCCTACTCATGGGTTAAAGGCACAGGGACAGTCCAGGAATGTGGAGACCTCTCACTCTATCTGCCATAACCCTATGCAAACCCCTCTTCTGCAAGTTGTACCAAAACTGCTAATACTGCCTTTCAGAATCAGGTCAGCTGTGGTCAAATCTTCAAGGAATGAATGAATTATTTGTTTTTAAAGTTCTGAATTGGTTCCTAATTATTTGCACATGCATGTTCTTGCACTTGGGTAATTGTAGTTCTGTAGATGAATCTGTCAATTTCGGTTTCTCTCAGTTTCTCACTTTTCCCATTTCTGCATCTGTTTGTGATTTTTTTTAAGTGCTTGTGAAAAATCATCAGTATTCAGGCAGGAATTTCTCCTGGTAAACATACTTTTGTTTGCAATTCCCCCATATATACATATTTTTAGCAAAACAACTTTCCCCATTAATACATTTTTGAATGCCATTTTCACTCATATATGCAGTACTTTTTTTTCTTAAAAAATTGTTTAGGGGTACTCTCATTTTGACTCAAGAAAATACCATTTTATACTTCAAATTGGGAAAAATAAATACAGTAAATGGACAAAAGTACAAAGATTCACAAAATGTTTAGGAGTATGTGTCCCCCTGCATCCCCCCAGAAAAAGCACTGCATATATGCATGCTATCGTCATCATCATCATCATCATCATCATCATCAAAATTTATATACCTCCCTTCATCCAAGGATTACAGGGCAGTTTACAGTACAAAAACCTCAAAAATACACAACATAATAAACAAAACAATACCTGCCAGTTTAAATTAGTTTAATTAGCCAAAGTCCTGGGAGAAGAGGAATATTTTTGCCTGGTTTCTACACACTTTATCCTCATATACACATTTTTGTATGCATGGTTTAGTAGGATAACTGCACCGCAAAATTCACCAAACTTTGAAGGATAACTGCCTTTACATATTGTTTCAGGAAGTGTGACATACTGAGTGTTGCAGTAAAAGGCAAACTGAACCAATTTCTCCCCCCCCTTCCCTAGTAAAGAGTTAATGCTGTTCAACGGATTTCTGTGCTCACCCACAACGCAGCTGGCTTTGTAGTTCATGTGGTTTAACAGCAATGAAGGAGAGGTTCGGCCAGCACAAGGGGGTTTAACATTAAAGAACTTTTGCATATGTTCCTACAAAGTTGTTGGATCTGGGTGTGTGTCTGGTCTGTCGAACACTGACTGTCAAGTTACATTTTAGACTGGAAGAGATATTTGGGAGGAAATGGCTCTTGATTCAGAATACAGCTGATTTTTGTGAGCTGGACAAATTCCTATGCCAAGCGAAGGAATGACAAATTTCAGTGGCATTGCTGCTTTAAGTCTTACTTATGGGTTGTAGACCATATAAAAATAATGGACATGACTAACTTAGGCCCATTGATTTTAATGGATCTACTCTGAGTTGAAGTAGTTGGACACACCCAATAAAAATATAATCCAATAATTTGGTGTGTTGATGCTGCCTGGTAGTAAACCTAACAAGCAGCACTCACAAGTGAAAGTTGGGGTGAAAATAAAGGGTTTGAGCCCAAATTCTTGACACATGCCTTATTTTCAGAGGAAGTGTGCTCCAGACAGCAAGTACCACCTACATTAAAGACCCTACACCAAGTCACAACAAGGTGAATGACAGGAGCATGAGGCATCACCAAGTGGGCCTCAGCAAATGATAGCAGTGACCACATGAGGTGTGCAAGGGTGAAATATAGTCTCTCAGGTAACCTGTCCCCAAGTTGTTTAGGGCCTTAAATGCCTGTAACAAAACCTTAAACTTGGACCAGTAGCATATTTGCAGCTAGTGTACTTCCTTTAGCAGAGGAGTTCTGTATTGGTGATTGGTTGTTTTATTCAGCAGCCTAGCCATTGCCTTTCACACTATCCACAGCTTGAAGGGCAGCCCCACGTATAACACATTGAAGTAATGGTGTCTTGAAGTTCCCAATGCATGGACCACTGTAGCCAAGATATACCCTGTCCAGGAATGGTCAAAGTTGATAAAAGGCATTCCTATTGTGGGAAGAGGGATGTGGGTGGTGCTGTGGTCTAAACCACTGAGCCTAGGGCTTGGCGATCGGAAGGTTGACGTTTTGAACCCCAGTGACAGGGTGAGCTCCTGTTGCTCAGTCCCAGCTCCTGCCAACCTAGCAGTTTGAAAGCACGTCAAAGTGCAAGTAGATAAATAGGTACTGCTCTGGCGGAAAGGTAAACGGTGTTTCCGTGTGCTGCTCTGGTTCGCCAGAAGCGGCTTAGTCATGCTGGCCACATGACCCAGAAGCTGTATGCCGGCTCTCTCAGCCAATAAAGTGAGATGAGCGTCGCAACCCCAGAGTCGTTTGCGACTGGACTTAACTGTCAGGGGTCCTTTACCTTTACCTTTTTATCATGGGAAGAGCAGTAGCATCTGGCCCTATCTGAACTTTGCATTAGAAGAACTACCAGACACAGCTACTTCTAAAGAATCATTGGAATTGTACTTTGTTAAGGGTGCGGAGAGCGACAATTCCCAAAATTGATTGGGAACAGGAAATGGTTTTTAAACAACTCTGGGAATTGTAGCTCAGTGAATAAGGAGACTCTTAACAACTCCCAGTCTTCGTTTCAGTCCCTGGCATCTCACAGTGGGACTGGACCAGGAGATGTGGTGGTTGGTGGAGCAGTGGTGGTCACCTGACCTCATGACAACTGCATTGTTGCTGTTTACCCTTGGAGGAGTAGGGGAAGAATGAGGCGCTGGGGGCGGGGAGTCAGCACAGTGCAGTGGCATGCAGGAGCACCAGATTGGCTCTGCCACTGCATTTGCACCACTCTGACCTCCGCACATCCCTTCTCACTCCTGGTATGCAGCAGTGAATGACTCAGCTGTTATGCAACCCACTACTGTAGGTCTGGGAATGTCCCCTGTCTGAAAACACTGGACAGCTGCTGCCAGTCAGTGTAGTCAATATAAAGCAAGGGTTTGACTCTGTATAAGGCAGATTTCTCGGTTCCTTTCTTAGTGGTAGATACTTGCCACCCTTGAATCCTTGTGGAGGAAGGGTAGAGTATAAATTCAAAAAACAAATAAGCAATAAGTAATGCTGTTTTTCTCTCTCTCGTTCCGATTCACCAAATGCCACCCAAGCTGTGACCTCAGAGTTGTCCCTGAGCCATCTAGATCCCCTAGTTGTCTGTGGGAGATGGCAACACAACCCTTGTTCTGAAACAATCAAAGCCTCCCATGAAATGAGCAAACAAATTAAACCCAGATTATGGAAATTACAGAAGCCTTGCTGTTTTATGCAATGCTTATTAGAGATCCAATTATTTTGGGGATAATTTAAGGCTGCCTCTTTCCCTGTTGAACTGGCTCACCTGTTGAAAGCTGATGAGCTCTTGAGATGGATCAGACCCTGCTAATGTACGTTGACAGTAAATTATGAAAACAATAATCGTGGTTCACCGGCCCCCTTTTGTGGAAAACTGTTTATTCTGATTTCAGTGCCAGCTGTCTCAAACTTTAATTTAAGTGCTAGCTCGAGGCGAGACATTTGGAATACTAGTTGAGAGTGTTTTATAGCCCCAGCAATATGTTTTACTAACCTCAAATACTATGGTGATGATGATTTTAATGGGAAGTATAATTTGTGTGCTGGGGTTTTGGGGTGAGCTTTGATTTACCCAGAAATAGGCACATGGTTGTGGGGTGGGGAAATACTTCGTGGTTTCTGACTTAACTAGCTGCCAAATCTGAGATCAAATGAAGGAGTGAGCCACAGGGGGTGGTGGAGGGGGTGGCAGAAGGAGAGAGCTTCAACCTGAAAAGCAAAGGCATAGCAAATCATTTACCATACTACCTAGAGCTTAATGATAGATGGCTGTGCAAGCAGGACAGGTGGCCACGAGGGAGGGGGAAAGCTGGGCGGAGGGGCCATCAAAGCAAAACTTAAACTGGAAAGCCTGAATAAGTGCTCCAATTCAAGACTAGGAATGTGGGAAGTCAGGCCAATGGCCCACCTAAGCTCCATACTGTCTACACTGACTGGCAGCAGCTCTTGTAATACCAGAGCCTGGGGGCATCCACCAAAGCTGAATGCAGGAAAATTCAGGAGAGTCAAAGGAGGCATTTCTTCACATAGAACAGAGCCAAACTTCCAGGAGATGTAGTGTTGACTTGAAAAGAGCATTAGACAAAATCCACAATGTATTCTGTTTTTCAGTATTCAATATTGGAGACAATAGGCCTTCCAGTACCAGTTACTGTGAATCACAAGTGGGGAGAGCACACTGTCATACTCTCCAACATTCCTCACTCCCACCCCCCAACTGACCCTCCTCAACACCCCCATTTTTTGTCCCCACCCTTCAGAAGAAGGGTGAGACACAATGGGACACAACACACATGCCCTCCAGAGTCCTGAGTAGACCCCTTAATCCTGATTTTATTTTATTCCTTGGTAGATTTACAAAAAGAAAAACACAAACCGATAAGCAAATTTTAGAAAGGGGCAAGATTAGACATGGACGTACAAAGTATTAGAAAAAAGGACAAGACTACTTGTGCTCCGCTCTAGTCCCCCTTTCTGCCTGCCCCTCTGCCTGCCCCTCAGAGTCATTGTGCCACACGGCGCTGGGCCTCAGCAGCAGCAGCAGCAGCAGCAGCAGCCTCTCTTCCTCCTCACCTGCTCTCCAGCAACCGCTATGAGCTGCCCAAGATGGAGGCTGGCAGCAGTGGCCATGGAGACGCAACAGGATGTTCCCTCACAGCCACGGCCACTCTGGGCAAGCACTGGTTCATCCTCCTCCCCAAGCTCAGCGCTGGCGCTGGCAGGGGAAATAGGGACATAGGGATATAGGGTTCTCTCCAAAGTAGAATAGGTGGCCACACAAGACTCTTCTGTACCAGATCAATGAAAACTATAATTCATATTTTGGTCTTTTTTATAGGGTTCAGGTCTATGCTATGATCCGTCTATCATACTTAGAAGTTGAGTAGTGGGGTGTCAGTTTCATCAGCCCTGTGTTTGAGTATGCAAGAAGGTGGATCCTTTCTTAAATAATCTTGTTTCACCAGACCAGTGGACTTTGTGGACTCTAGCCATTCTTATTTATGAACACACTGGGTAGAATGTTTGATCACCCCCACCAATACATTTTGAGTTGAAACATCCTGATGGGAACTTGGAGTGGGGGGAAAAAACACACTTAAATCAAAACCACACCTCCAAGGCACCCTGAAAAGGCAATTAAAGTCGTTTCCCCATGTACAGCAATGATAATGTTTCCTAAATGCTCCTAATTTTCAACATCTGTTATGCCTTGTCAGGAGTTCTGCTCCCCCACCCCCAAGACAATTTTAAAGATTTCTGCCAATGTAATTTAATTTAAAGCTTTTAATGTCAACTCAACGGGTCATGCAACTTTCCCCACGTCTGGGTTTGCCGCATGGAGACAAGGCAAGAAGTATGATGAATGCTTTTCGGCGGAGGATTTTTATTCAGAGCAAATTGCAATGGCATCTTGTTTCATTATTTGCAAAGCGTGCTTTGAAAACATTGCACACTTCCCCTGTTCTCTTACATGTGCACACAGCACCCGATATTTGCAAGCCGTTTTATTGGTCTGGTGAGTTATTTGCAGTTCTCCTGCATTGCAGACAGTAATTCTCAACCAACGGCAATTATTTGCAAAGTGCTATTGTAACTGTTCCTCCGCTGTCTGCGGAACTGTTTGCTAAACAATAAACTCAATCATGCATTCATTTCGGCAAACGTTGCCCTAAGCGAGTGAGCGGACACAACATTGCTCCTCATTTCAGAGTCGGCCACTGAGAAATGTGTCTTGGTAGCCTTCAAACCACCACAGAAGCGATTAAACCAATGACCACCAAGCGTGCTGAACACTATTTGAAAACAAAATGTCCACTGCTCACAAGAAACTTGGCTGGTCTTCTGAAGTGTCTTTCAACTTCCATTCTCCTAAGATGCCTCAGATGTTTCACCTGAGGAGCAACCTCCAAACAGCAAATTTCACTTGAAGCCAAATTTGTAACAATCTTGACCCCTGCAGTCTCTCCCTGAGAAACATCTCTGGTCTTATCAAAACCCATTACTGTTATGACACCCAACATAGCTCCACCCTCGAAGCAGCCCATTGGTCTTCCCTCAGCTGGCCTGGCTATAAATACACCCAGGTCCACCTGACCCTGGGTTCAGTTTCCTGACACCCAACCTGTGTTTGTTGTCTGCTGAACCTTGGTTACTCATTCAGGCTCCACACACTCTGTGGACAATATAACAGTTTTATGAAACAAGGTTACATCCAGCTTCTAAGCACCAGATTTCTCTTAATCCAGGGGAAGAGAGGGAGACTCATTTTTTAATTTCTTTTTTGGTGGTGGTTTGTGTGGAAGTCATCCCACGTTCATATCATGTGTGGAACTTTGATGACTCATTCAAGCATTCCCTACTGAAATTGGGGAACCCTGTTACAGACCTGTGCTTTAGAGCCCTGACAGCTTGTTGTAGATACACTGGCGGAGGAAGAGGAGTGTGGGGGGAGCGCACTACCCCCGGCAGCGTGATCCCGGTGGGGTGGCATCGTGGTTGCTCCCCCACCTGTGCTGGGCACCATGCCCCCGCAGGCGGTGTGCCACGCACCCAGGATGCACACCACGCCCCCAGGACACATGCCACGCCCCTGTGTGCAGCACACCATGCCCCCGGGACATGCACCAGCCCTGCCCCTGCCTGCTCTCCGCCCCCTGGTGCCAGAGCATGAAGCTCTGCCACTGTCTAGATATCCTTGTCTGATGTCATCAATGCATTTGTAGAGCACAAATCCAAAGTCAAGACCGAGCAGAGAATACTCCATGTTTCCCACAACTTACTACACCACCCGCAGCTCCGCTTCACTTTTGGCTTGGAATCTCTCTGAAATTAGTTGCCATCAATGGAGTGCTAAGTTGGAGACAGCTTCAGCCACTCCTGATTTCAATTCTCCCTAGAAGAGGGCAAGGGCCCTAGCTCAGTGGTAGAGCATCTGCTTGGCATGCAGAATGTTCCCAATTCAACCCCCTTGCCTGACTCCCTGACTGACACCTTTGAGAGCTGCTGACAGCCATAGTAGGCAGTATTGAGCTAGTTGGCCTGACATAGGCAGCTTCCTATGTTTCTGTACTCAGAGAGGGGTAACCATCACTAGGCAAAGAATCCAAATAAAGCTGGCAATGTCACAATGTTATATAGTACGTATGCATGGTGCAATCATTCTTGGATTAATATGTGTGTTTCTGGTTGCCACATCTTAACAAGGATATTGTAGAGCTAGGGAAGGCCTGCATCTCAATGGCAGAGCATCTGCTTTGCATGCAGAAGGTCCCAGGTTTGATCCCTAGCATCTCCAGGTAAGACTGGAAGAGATGCCTGTCTGAAATTCGGAGCTAGATGGACTCATGGTCCAGCTCAGTATCTAAGGCAGTTTCTTATATTCCTGGAAGAGAGTCACGCCAATTTGCCTTATGGCTAGCTCTCCCTCCATTTTGGCTTTTGTGCGGACTGGCCTTGGCACTCTCCCCAGCTATCAGTCCTTATTCAGCCAGGATTTTTGCTTCAGCTCCTGCATCCCCAGCATGGAGAGAGAGAGAGAGAGAGAGAGAGAGAGAGAGAGAGAGAGAGACTTTGTGGGGCCATTGTGTGTGTCAGCACAGAGGTGGCCCATCTTCTGATGTGGTGACAGGGAATGAAGCTGTGAACCTTTCAGCATCAACCACGCCTGACATCCCTGACCAGCACAGGCTACCAAGGAGAGTCTCCCCCCACCCCAGACGCCTCTTCAACCCGGCAGTCCCTCTCCACTAAAAGAACTCAAAGGTCAATTTTCAATGAAGTTCTTACTTACTTGAATCAATGTCGCCTTGATTCTTTGTGAAGGGTGCAGCAGGCATAAAATGTGATATTGATTCTCGAGATGCAGAGCGTTCCTTTGTTCCTGGCCGTTTCAAAAAATGCAAAGTATTTCTTTCATCCCACTGCAGAGCATGTCACCTTAAACAAACTTGAGGTCAGCACCCTTTCCTGCCATTTCATGTTGGCTTGCACTGGCTCCTTCTCAGCCCTCCCTCTTTTTTTATATATCAACTCTCTTCTCGCTTATATCTTCCTCTCCTCATTTTATTAAAGACAGACTCTCTTCCTCTTATCTTCTATTCTAATTTCTGTATTGCCCTCCGCCTCTTGATCTCTGGAGTACTCTTTGGATTCTGATCTAATTTACATTATCCACCTCTCTCCACGATGCTGTGGCTCTTACCCATCCTTTGACACAGAAACTCTTTCCCACCTGATTCCCTGTTGAGTTTTAACCATTTATTGCCAGCCTCTCCACAAAATCTGCTTAACAGTAAACCCAGAAAACTTCTCCCCCCCCCCCACTGCAATAGGACCTCTTTGCACAGTTTTTCATGTAAGGTTCTCAGTTTTGTTTCTCCAGGTGAAAAGGCTTGGAGACAAGGCATCAAAAAATCACCTTTACCCATGTGAAATTGCCCACACCTTAAATTAGCATCAGAGGCTCTGCTGGAGAATCCACAGTCTTCAGAGGGGAGACAGGAGGCAACCTTTGACAGGGCCTTTTCAGTGGTAGCACTCTGCTTTTTCTTAGAGTTCAGTTTCCATCCCTAACGTCATCAGGAAGGGCTGGGAAACGCTGGAGAGCCTTTGCCAGTCAAATCAAATCAAATCAAATACCCTTATTGGCATCACAGTATAAAACATTTCAGGTCACCGGGATATCCTTTGCCAGTCAGTGTCGATAATACTGA
Organism: Podarcis pityusensis; assembly: GCF_964106645.2. NCBI lineage: Eukaryota > Metazoa > Chordata > Lepidosauria > Squamata > Lacertidae > Podarcis > Podarcis pityusensis. Next base: position 31,242,471 of record NC_138039.1, on the reverse strand, counting down.
GCTAGATAGACCAATGGTCTGACTTGGTATATGGCAGATTCCCATGTTTCTAAATGCAGGTGTAACCTGATCTGATAGGCGCCTTCTAGTCTAATGTGCAGGTCAAAACTTAGGTCACATTTGCACCGTACATTTAAAACACTCTTGTACCAATTTAAAAGTCATAATAACTGTCAGGATAGGACAGGAAACTACTCTCTGCACTTTCCAAAAGCAGTTGAATACAAATTTGTTCTGCTAGGCATTCCTAGCTGGATAAAAAAAGGGTTCTTCACCATGAATGTACTCTTGTTAGGCCTTTAGCCTTGGGGTTTTTTTTTTGTTCTTGTGTTTTTAACTGCTTTTAATTATCTGATATGTCAGTCGCCTTGAGATGGTGGTTTAGAAGGCAATTAATAAATCAATGGTAATAATAAATAATGATAATAATAATAATAGACCCAACCAATTCTGGTTTAGTCTCCATTCACCTTTCTGCCGAGTTATGCAAGGGGTGGAAATGTGACCAAAGGAACAGGGCTGGATCAAGACATTTTGCTGCCTGAAGCAAATGATGAAATGATGCCCTGCCATTCTATATACAGAAGTGGACTGGACTGGCAGTTGCAGCAGCACTGTGGTGGGATAGCCTTCTTTACTACCCCTGAGGGCAGCAGGCTGACTTACTGCGTTCAGGGCAGGACACACAGCACATTTAACTCTTTCCTCAAAAATCTTGTTGCTGCTCCTTGTCACCCACTTTCTTCCACCTGAGGCAGCTGTCTTATTCTGCCTCCTGGCGGGGCCAGCCCTGCTGAGGATGAGGAAGGAAGCCAGCAGACAGTGCCAGACCCTGGGCCGGTTGTAAGTAGGAAAGCAGGCAGGTGGAGAACTGGCTAAAGGCAGACCGAGGTTATTGGGGCAGTGCCCCATTTGCCCTCTTGCAGCAGCCTCCACCAAATGGACTGATGCACCCTTTCCTACTTAGCAACTCAGTTGTTTTTTTGCTCAGTGGTTTATATAAGGTTAACATAGTAGGAAAAATAAAAAAAAATAAAAATGGATATTTTATATATAGTGGAATTGGGTAGTTAAGGAAAGGGTACAGTTTGCTTGCTACCTCAGGCTTGAAAATTTTTCTTACATACTCCAGCACGAAGAGTATTAAAGCAGAATGTAGTGGAAATGCAATATATGGCAATGAATGTCTCCCAACCAGCAATTTAGCACTGAAGCTGAGGGCAAGCTGCCTGTGCACCGACTTTTAATACCCAGACGATTTGTGGCTGCGCACAGTTCCTGCCTTAGGCCAGAGTTGTGCTGGTCTTCTAATGGGTCTAGTTTGTTTGACTGTCAGAATCGCAGAGGAATGGGGAGCAGAGAGAGGCCCTCATCTTGCAAGCAGTAGAGATAATTAGAAGGTCTGTCACGGGGAGAAGGGGGCCGGAGCACTTCATGGGCTGTCAAAGGGCGGCACTGGCTTGGGAGAATGTGGAAGAATCTAGGGCATGCAACTGCGGTGTCTTACACTTTTGCATTTGTGAGCTGCGCGTTACCTACACAAGTCACTGGCTTGCGTCCCTTTGGTTTCGGGAGAGGGCACTGCCACAGAGACCAGGGCAGTGTCCAGCTGCTGCCACTGGACAACAGCTAAGAGAGGGTGGAAGGGGCGATGCATGGATCTGCTGCCATGAATGAGCATTAGGCAAAGAGTGGGGGACCACCTCGCTTGCCCAAGGTGGTTCCTGCAATGCCTCAGAGATTTGTGCTTTGTTGGATCTTCAGCCTGTGCCAGCCTGATTATAAGTCGCTTCTGTGGCAGATAACATGCATAAGAGAATGACATGCACCTATGAGTTATAGGAACACAGGAATCTGCCTTATACTGAGTCAGACCTTTGGTCCATCTACCTCAGTACTGTCTACACCAACTGACAGCAGCTCACCAGGATTTTAGGCAGGAGTCTTTCTCAGCCCTACCAGGAGACGCCAGGAATTGAACCTGCAACCTTTTGTAAGCAAAATGGATGTTCTATCACTACGCTATGGCATTTAATATATTATAACACACACACACACACACACACACACACACACACACACATTTAAAATGTACCTATTGCAAGCAAATCTCTAAAGCAATTTCTGAACATTGGCTTACCAATGTCTGTTTTGTGAGTGACCACTGCTATGCACTTAATTATGGCTGCGCTTTTTACATTTCGTTTCATTTCATTTTTTACTGTCTCCCCTCCTCGCCATGTATATATATTGTTTATTTATTTAATTCATAAAATCTACACACTATTTGATTATGGGTTTTTCCCCCTTTTTTAAAAAAAAACACCCAATAATATTTAAATAGTTAAAAAAATTAAAATCCGCAATCAAATTAAAATCAAATTAAAACACACTTCAACATTCTGCATATCTGGGCAGGCTTGCCTTACTGTATATTTATTATATATTTATATATGTGGAACTGAATAAATATAGCACATCACATAGGGTTGCCATATTTCAAAAAATGACATCAGGACACAAAAGTTGATGAGCTTTTTTGGCAAAGTTGCTGAGGTTTGTTTTGTTTTGTTTTATTTTGTTTTGTTTTTTAGTTTTGCCAAATTCTACACTTCTGACATAGTTGCCATACGTCCGGATTTTCCCGGACATTATGTGACGGTTCCTGCCCGGACACTGTTTCCTACAGACAAATCCTAGCTATGTCCAGGAAAATCCTCTGATGAAGTGCACTGTAGTCTATTAAATCTAATACAATTATGAATTTGTTAGTCTTTAAGGTGCGACAACACTCTGTCATTTTGATTCAAGTCGTGTAATTTTATCAGATTTTTTTTTTAATGTGATTGCGCTTTTATTAAGTTCGTAAGTTTTGCTGGTTTCTGGAGGTCTGCTCTAAGCATGACTTAGGACCCAACAATGTGGTACTCAGAGTACAACTCTGAGTGGCCCATTGAAATGATCAGACCTAAGTTAGTTATATATGTTAATTTCAATGGGTCTACTCTGAGCAGGACTAACACTGGATACAATCCAGTATCTGGATCCAAACCCTATACTTTTGCAAGATGCACAAAAATCTGCTTTCCTTTTAATATATTTATATATATAGAGAGAGGAAAAAACCTGCTTCTGCCATGATCAATTGCAATGCTGCCTTACAAGCTGACCATTCACTTGTCAGATCTAGGATCATGGTTTGTTGATGCTGTAATTGATTTTTTTTTTTTTTAAGGAATAAAATACATGGCTCATATTAACGGATAAAATATAGCCTCCGCATGAGAAAACATTACCTTGAAATATTAGCAGTATAATATGTTAATTTTGATGGGAGGATGTGACTTCTGATATATATGGGGAGATGGAAATTTCCCTGCACATTTCCTGGCACTTCCTGTGTCAACATAATTCTTAGGAACTTGCCTGCACTATTTTGTGATGACTTATATGATGATGTATAACAGCTTAAGAGGGTTTAAAATGCAGTATTTTGACTAATGCAGTTTGGTAAATAGCTCACAAGACAATTTTTTCACCACCTTCTTAGTTTTATGAGACAGTCCCGCTAGTCTCCAGTATTGATAATAGCAATTGCATAGTAAAAAAAAATCAGAAACATTCAGGAATGTTGGCAAGCATATAGCCATATGAAATGTTATTAGCAAATATAATTATCTTTCTGGATACAGTTTGTTCATTGTTGTCTCCCCATCTGTAAAAAAGTGATTGTAAGATCCTGAGGGCAGAGACCTAGCTGTGCACACACACACATACACACACTTTTTTCTTTCTTACTGCACAAAACACTATGTGCATAGATAGACCTATATTCATCATCATCATAGGTGCTAAACAAGCTCATATTATCTACAGACTGGAGGGTTATGTAATGAGTATGGGTTGCTCGTGCGTAAGTTGCTGCCTCTCCTGGCAATGTTGCCTGGTTAAACCTTTCTGTCTGGACAGCCCTTCACTTCGTGGCTGCCTCTGTCACTAGCAGAATCCGTCAGTGGGCGTTTCTTAAACCTTTTCCAACATAAAAGTTGTTTGACGCCAAGTCTCCTCCTACTCTCCCTGCGCGGAAGTCTTCTGCGCAGGGAGGGCGTGGGTAGCGGAGGACCCGTGCTCTCCCCGCTGGTGTCCGGTGAAGAGTCCTGGAGCCCTCTCGCCAATTCCCCCATCTGCCCCCCTTTTTCCCTGGTGTTGCGCTGATTTGCTTCACCATCTGCTAAGCTGCCTCTCTCCCTGCTGGGCCCTTCTCCAGCATCATTTGAGAGCCTTCCCTCCGCCTCTAGCTCCTATGTCAGTTCCCTGACAGGTTAATAGGGTTTACATTCTTTTTTGTACTTCAGCATTTTTAAATTAATTTTTTTGCCCACTGAATTTCCATGAAGACATGCCAAATTTCTGTTAAAGGTTAAGGTGCCCCCCAAATACAGTGGTACCTCGGGTTACATATGCTTCAGGTTACATACGCTTCAGGTTACAGACTCCGCTAACCCAGAAATAGTGCTTCAGGTTAAGAACTTTGCTTCAGTGAGAACAGAAATTGTGCTCCTGCGGCGCGGCAGCAGCAGGAGGCCCCATTAGCTAAAGTGGTGCTTCAGGTTAAGAACAGTTTCAGGTTAAGAACGAATTAAGTACTTAACCTGAGGTACCACTGTATGGCAAATAAGACAAAAAGGAGGTGATATGAAATTGAACCAACTTAAGATATTATACAGAAACAAACACACACACTGAGAAATCAGAAACAAACAATAACCATGTCTTAGTTTTTAAAACCAGAGGCATTTAAAAATTCATATCTGAAATATTCCCACCCTCTATCCAGCACCAAAAGAGGTTATTTTCCCCTTTGAGCAAAACTACTGTGTGTGTGTGTGAACACTTTATATTCTGAAAACTTTTGTCATTGTTTTCTTCAAAACTCCTTGAGAAATACTGGTGTGCATAATATTAAAGCTATATTTACCAAGTTAAAATAAAAAGGAGGGTGCTGATAATGCCAAGGTTGCAATTTGATCCCCGTTTGGGACAGCTGCATATTCCTGCATCACAGGGTGTTGGATGAGATGAACCTCTGGGTCCCTTCCAAATCTACAATTCTGTGATTTTGTGATTCTATTTCTTTAGAATCGCACTTTGAGACCATAGTGCACACACAAAATATGAGACCATAGTGCGCACACAGACACATACACACACATGCCAGGGTGGCTATGTTCTGCCTCCCCTGAATGTCAGATGCAGTTGCTGGCAGTCACAAGTGGCGATAGTGCTGCTCTTGCACTCATGTCCTGCTTATGGGCTTTGCAATGCCATCTGACTGACCACAGGAAGCACGAGATGCTGGACAACAAGGCAGCAGATAGTGAGCTCCAGCTTTATGGAGGCATTTGGAGCTGATTGGCTCAGTATATCACCTGGCCAGCCTGTAAATTCTGGCTGGGTGGAGCTTCTGGTCAGTGCAGCCCAGTGCATGCCTCCTTTATCTGACCAAGCTGGACTATTCAGATGTTACACTCAGTCCACGTCCAAGCTGTCTCAATAGCTGTACAAGTATTTGTGTGAAAGAGTGTACACTTTTTTATTTGTACAGTTCTGCACACAGATTGTACACTCATTGAACATCACATATGAATCACTGTCTGAATGTAGAGCTCAACTATTTGTGTGCGTAGTTACAGATCATGCACTTGTTGAATATAATGTGTGAACTAACACAGGGGAAGGTGCAGAGAGCTGCTTATCGGGGCTCTTTGTTCAAGATCCTTGGAGTCTTCTTACAGTATCCATACATTCCCCTGGTGTTGTGTTATGTTATGTTATGTGATATATATATATGGAAGTAAGTTTTCTCATACAAACTTGAAATGGTGCCTTTTAAAAGAAATGTTTCTATACCCTTTAAAACTAGGGGCAGGGAATAACACAAACTAGTACATAACCACAATTTAGCTCTTCTTAATTTAGCTCAGTGTCATCTGTAAAGTTTTAATGGTAAGAGCAGTTATCTAGATGCGACATTGCTGAGAGATACTAGTCGGTGTCAAGCCTGACCTGAGCATGAAAAGCCTGAACACTCTGCACACTTTTTGAATCTGGTCCTGTTCACTCCCACGATGACATCACCACCGGAGGTCTGCCCACAGCGGAAGAGGCGGATTTGGTAACGGTGTGCACACCTTAGTTAAAGATGAATTTGCATTGTCTTGTGCATTCCAATCACTGTGAAGCTGAAAACAAAACAAAACACGTCAACTGCTTTGCTTCTTCTTCAAAAAGAAACAGGACACACAGACACACACACACACACACACACACACTACTGGGAACTTCTTTTGGACATGGGTTAAAAATACAGCACCGGAAACACAGTGAGTGCATCTTAAATTAAGTGTGAACATACCATTAGTCTATTGAAACAGAAAGAGTTTTCTGCCACAACTTTGTTGTGGTATAAGCATCTGAGGCTCCAAGGCCACTTTGCCAGATGCATGATGTGAAATCTCAGCTGGCAGGGATATAAGGCTGGCGAGTGAGGCAGGAGCTCAGTGGCAATGGGATGCAAACATTAACAGCCAGTGACAGTTAGCGCATCAGTGTATGTTAAATAGGTGCACCTATGAGTGATAAGTGATGGGAGGATGTCTCTTAAGTCCGCTGTTGAAACTGAGAGGGCCTACGAGTGAGTGCATTTAGCTGGACTGTACTTTCAGCACCATTGTGCATGTTTTATTAAGTTCACCGGTAGTGAATCTCTCAAACATCATGAAATCTACTTTTTTTTCCTAGCATGAAAGGAAGGAAGGAAGGAAGGAAGGAAGGAAGGAAGGAAGGAAGGAAGGAAGGAACTAGTGGAGTTATTTCATCCTTTAATGGCCTCCTCAGATGCTCCTGTTTAAGCCAGGGAATGGCCCAAAGTAACATGGCACCCTTAACATAACAGAAACGAAGGAGCAGGACTGTGTACTTCAAGAGGTAACCGCACAGAACCCCACTCTATGCTAGGCCCCTGCAATCAAAATTCATTGGGGTCATTTTGGGCTTTGATAGTCAAATACAGCCAGAGGGTGTGGGCCTGAAGCTCTAGCTGAACAAGTAGTCCACCCCCTCTCTCTTGAGAGAGCCATTCCCTGTCCAGCTATGGCCAGTCTCATTTGTCTCCTGCGCTGTCATTCACAAATCCACTCTGTGAATCTCTTTAAATGTAAAGCAGCTGCTGCGTGCAGCAGGGCTGGCTTAGGATCTCTCAACAGACAGCGGCTCAAAAGCCGGCCCTGAATGCTGTCCATCCCATAATGCTCCTCATTTGGAAACAATTAAACCCTCCATTGGAGATCTTCTCAAAAGGACCCCATTCCATGAGCCCTCTAATCTGCTGAAAAACCCCGTCCTGTTTTTCCCTCCCTCCCTCCCTCTTCCACCCCCAGCCTTTGCTTTTGGTCAGGGAATAGTCACCGTCTCCTTTAAGAACATCTGAGAGCTGGCAGCTGCTTGGCAGACAGTAACCATATCCGTGGTGGGGGAATTTGCCATCTTAATTTTATTTATTTTGCTGCACTCATCCGTACGGCTCAGAGAAAGTCAAGCCAGAAAGAAAGAAAAAAGCAAAGAGAAAGCAGGCCGGCCTTTGCTCACATGCGGGGCGTTCTTACATGAGTCCACATTTCCTTGGGCTCTTTCCCCGGATCATGGGGGTCTTGTTCATTTTACACATGTTTGCCATCAAGCGCAAGGCCTCGGTATCGCCGTGTCTCAAGTGATATGATGAACTTGAGATTAATCTCTTCTAAGGAGAAGCATCTGGCTCTGAGCTAATAAAATCTCAATTTGTAACAGGGCAGGGGAGCTCACAATCAGAGAGGCCTCACTCCATCACTTTGAGACCCGAATTGGCGTGAGGAGCTGAATCTTCCTTCTTGCCTCCCTAGGCCACAGCCTTCGCTTCCTCGAAAGCCTTGTGGGTTTCTTTGGAATGCCACCCTTCCCACTGTTAATCACATCGCAAAGCGCTGAATCCTGCTGGTACAAAACCTTTCCTCCCTGCTCTCCCCCCCAACCAAACGGTTTGTTAGCCAGATGTGGCAGACCCCTTGCTGGGACGTTAAACTGGCAACACTCTTGATCCAGGCAGACAGACACTCAATCGGCAGCTTCTGGAAAACTTCCCTCTACACTGGGAGGCTTCTGACACAAACCAGCTGAAGACATTGCAATACCAGAAAGTGCGGCGGCTTGACTGTGTGACAGATTGGCAACGCATAGCGCTGACTCGGAGTCCTTCACGGAGGGAGGAGGGAAGGAGAGGGAGGATTGCAAAACTGCTCATTCACTGTCCAGGCGTTGAGCCACTAATCACAGTTTACATTAGGCAATTGGATACTATTTCACTACAGAATGTATCTGCTTACTGGTTCCCTCACCTTCCGAAAGCATGCATGTGTGAATTAGTGCATGGGCGGATGAGGGGCCTGGGACTGGCTAAAGGGCAGCACTGGGCCGTCTTTACCCGGGGGTGCAAAGGGTGTGAGGCACCCAGGCACCGAATTCTGGGCGGAGCCAGGCGCCCACCGCTAAAGCCACCTAAGCTCTAACTAAAGGTAAAGGTAAAGGTAAAGGTAAAGGGACCCCTGACCATTAGGTCCAGTCATGGCCAACTCTGGGGTTATGGTGCTCACCTCACTTTATTGGCCGAGGGAGCCGGCGTACAGCTTCCGGGTCATGGCGCACGGAAACACCGTTTACTTTCCCGCTGGAGCGGTACCTATTTATCTACTTGCACTTTGACGTGCTTTCAAACTGCTAGGTTGGCAGGAGCAGGGACTGAGCAACGGGAGCTCACCCCGTCATGGGGATTCGAACCGCCAACCTTCTGATCGGCAAGTCCTAGGCTCTGTGGTTTAACCCACAGCGCCACCTGCATCCCCCACAGTGCCACCTACGTCCCCTTAACTATCTACCTGTTATGAAATAATAAATAATTTTGATCAAGCTAGAAAAACAAAATACATATATATCTAGGTATTACCGAAATGTATACCTACTGTTTCACCAAAGGACTTTCGATTTTGTGCGCTCATTTACCAAAGACAGGCCGCGCCAGCAGCGGTGCTTGTCATTCACAATGGTGGTGCTTGACTCAATGTATTGTATTGAGCTATGCTACTATGACACGACTGATGTTTCTCCTAAGTAGGTGCCTAAACAATAGTTATAAGTTTAAGTGTGGTGGTGTTGTATACTTAAGTATAAGTGTATTGTAAATAAATGAGCAAATTTAAAAGTTTGTTTCTTTTTCCTCCCTTCTTTCGTAAACAAGAGATAAGGCTTAGGCGTGGTGTTTGGCATAAGCATAATAAAAGTTAATTTGGGAGCTAAACTAAATTTGGGGGTGCTGGGCAGATCTTTATATTCCGATGGCGCATATGCTAAAGACTGCGCTGGGGCTGCAGTTCTGTGGTTCCTAATGTGGGGCATATGCCCCACAGGGGAACAATTTGATTTTTAAGGGGAGCAATTCAAGAAGGAGTTATTAACAGTGAATGGCCGTTTAGGCTTCTTCCATGTGAATAGGAGTTCACTTTTTGAATAATAAGAATTATATGTCACTGGGGGGGGGGGGAATCAGGATTTTAGAGCTGCTTAGGTGGGGCATGGCCAAAAAAAGGTTGGGAACCACTGCTCTAGACTTTCAGGGCTCTCCACATTGCAGTATCAAAGAATTTCTGAACCATCTGGGGTACAAAATAAGCAAGGAAGCACACTAGGTCTGATGTACAAGATGAGAGAACACTTCAGAGAAGGGATGAGCAGATCTCACTGTTTTGGTTCTTTCAGTTTCTTGTTTTCTAATCATAAAGGTAGGTTCTCTACATTTCCAAATCTGTTTGTGATTTCTTGTAAATAATCTTTATTGGTTTTACAATTTCAGATTCAACAATTATTTTCCATCAAAAGAAAAGAATGAGAAATACAGAATATCCAACATGAAATATAAGAACTAAAACAAAAAAAACATACTTTCTGAGGTTCTCTTTAACCTCCTGACTTCCCTCCATTTCCTTTCCTGGTTCATTGAATATATATATTTTCTGCATAATTATATTTAAACCTCTTTTTTCTTATCCTTGTTATTTTATCTTAATTACATACCATCAGTTTTTATTGTTTCAGTTCATATTTCCTTCCATAAACTTTATCTTACTTTAACTGCTTGCCTGCCAATGTTTCTACTTATTCACAATATTTTTGTACATATACAATAAATGCCTCCCATTCTTTTTTTACATTTCTCAATGTCATTGTCTTTGAGCTTTTCTGTAAGTGTTGCCATTTCTGCATAGTCCATCATTTTCAATTGCCATTCTTCTTTTGTTGGTATCTTATCTTACTTCCACCTTTTGCACCTTTTCGTTTCTGATTTCTTTAAATGAAGTCATCGTGAAATTTCATCCTCATCTTAGTGCAAATTTCTCCCGTTATACACATTTTTGCATGCAGTTTTCATTATGCACATTTTTGCAAGCAATTCTCCCTTATGAGATGGAATATAGAAACTTAAGGAGTTGCTTTATAACAAGCCAGACAATTGGTTCATCTTGCCAAGTATTATCTGCACTGGCTAGCAGAAGCTCTCCATGGTTCCAGACACAGGGTATTCCCAGCCCTACCTGGAGATGCTGAGGATTCAACCTTCTGCATGCAAACCTCTTACCACTGTGTTATGGCTCATCCCTTGAAGGGGAGGAATTTTGCATTTTCATAAATATATGCATCTATATCCCCATTTTGCTGGAGAACTGCATCAGAAAATTCAGAGAAGTGCAAATTTCAAAAGGCAGCTGTGTTTGGTTTACAAATTGTTTTGCAAAGTGCGAAGTTCACCTTAAAATCCCAACCAAACTGAATTTCTGCTCCATCCTTACATATCAAGAACTTTAGGAACATAGGAAACTGCCTTATACTGAATCAAACCATTGGTCCACCCAGCTCAATTTTGTGTGCAATGGCTGGGAGCAGCTCTCCAGGTTTTCCTCACCCGGACTGGAGATGCAGAGAAATGAACCTGGGATTTTCTGCATGCAGTGCAGCCACTCAGCCACTGAGTTTTCTTAAGATGGGAGCTTAATATTAAAGAAAACAGAAATCCTCTCTGTAAGCAAAAAAGAAATAAAATAACAGGTTAATATAAAGATATAATATAATATTTTATTATTTATGCCCTGCCCATTTGGCTGGGTTTCCCCAGCCACTCTGGGTGGCTTCCAACAGAATATTAAAAACACGATAAAACATCAAACATTAAAAACTTCCCTAAACAAGGTTGCCTTTCTTCTAAAAGTCAGATAATTGTTCATTTCCTTGACATCTGATGGCAGGGCATTCCACAGGGTGGGTGCTACCACCAAGAACACCCTTTGTCTGGTTCCCTGTAACCTCACTTCTCACAGTGAGGGAACTGCCAGAAGGCCCTCGGCGCTGGACCTCAGTGTCTGGGCTGAAAGATGGGGATGGAGACGCTCCTTCAAGTATACTGAGCCGAGGCTGTTTAGGGCTTTAAATGTCAGCACCAACACTTTGAATTGTGCTCGGAAATGTACTGGGATCCAACGTAGGTCTTTCAGGACCGGTGTTAGGTGGTATTGGTGGCCACTCCCAGTCACCCGTCTAGAAGCCTTATGAAGAAGTCTCCCTTGCTCATAAGAAAATAAGAAGAACCCCATGAACCAGTCCAATGGCCCACCTAGTTTAACATCCTGTTCTCATAGGGGTCAATCAGATGCTTGTGGGAACCCCACAAGCAGGACCTGAGTGCAAGAGCCCTCTGCCCTCCTGGGGTTCCCAACAACTGGTCTTCACAAGCATTCTTGCCTCCAACTGTGGCTAGCAGCCATTGATAGCCTTCTCCCCCATGAATTGCTCCATTCCTCTGTTAAAACCATCCAAGTTGGTGGCCACCACTGCCTTCTGTGGAAGCACATTCCACAGTCTAACTATGCACTGTCTAACTAACTAACTAACTAACTAAGTAACTAACTAACTTTATTTTATGTGTCCTGAATCTTCCAACCTTCAGCTTCAATGGATGTCAATGAGTTTCCATGTTATTATTTACACTTATATTATTTACATTTATATTTTCTAGCTCAAGATTGTCTACACTGACTGGCAGTGACTCTTGAGTGTTTCAGGTAGGGGGCATCCCAAATCCTACCTGAATAAATTATGGGTCGAACCTTCTGCATATTCTCTATAAGTTGCAGCCCCTTCCCCTTAAAACTTTGATTTTAAGGATTCAGTATGAATTTTCAAAGATACGGAGAGCACCCAGAAAAGCATATTTAAATTTAGCAGCAGCTGGAGTTAACTTTTTCTCCATTAATAAGGGAAGCAACAAGAATATTACAAGAATAGACGCTTCCTTCTCTGAACCTACGGATTTAAAACATGCACACACCAACACAGAGACAGAGATAAATAAATCATGATCTTGACAAAATGGGATCTTGCTGAGGATAAAAAGACATTTATTAGGTAAATAAACTGTATTAGTCTAACAAGCTGGCATGTAGAGACTTGGTGCCTGAGAGGGAGGAAAGGGGAGAGTTGAGGAAGAATGGATTACTCATTGAGGCAACTTGCCTGTGCCACTAATAAAATTAAGTGTTGGAACAAATGTTTTAATTTCAGTGCAAATGTTCCAAGCTATACCAGACCCCTCCCCCCTCTGCCCCCTCCCAGCCTAGACTAATCCATTTAGAGACAAATTTACATTTTATTTCCCCAAACCCATTAGCATTAATATAAAGGTCAATGCTGAAAAGGCAGCCTCCAGAGCTAACATGCCAGTTTAAGGCACTCTCTTACCAGAGGAGGCCACAGCAGGTCTCTCACCCACTGAGGCTGACAAGAATTTGTAATTTAAGAGGTTGCGCCTTCCTCACAACACTCTGGCAGAGAGAGGGTGGAAGCACTCGCACTGCTAACTCCGAACCAAGATCTGAACTTTTTATTTTTATTTTTGCAACGCGGACTTATGAAATTTGGTTATAAAAATGCATATAGAAATAGGCCATTCTTGGACCGTCTTCTCTATGTGCTTAATGGCAGCCCTGCATTCTCTGTCAGAGGCATTCTCTGTCAGTGGTGGAGTGTACGCTACCGCCTGCCAGGGCTGGGTGCACAGCATGCTGGGTGTTCAGGGGGCAAGGGGAGCCTGCTACGGCCGTGCCACCCCAGCCCTTGCCTCTGCTTCAAGGGCACACTCGCAGTGTCCTGGCAGCCCTAGGCAGCTTCATGAGGCTGGTGTCGGACTGTTGGAACCCAGCATGGGAAAGCGGCTGTGTGTGTGTTTATGTGTGCACAAACATGTGATGGAGCCCAGTGGAGGAGAAGGGTGGTGATGCCAATACCGCCTCTCATCCTCTCTGCTGCTTATGTCCCCAGGCGAGGCCTGACCCAGGAGTGGAGTTGTGGTCAGCTGGTGGTGTTGGGACATCGAGCCTCCGCAGCTCCTCTCGTGCCGGAGCCAGGCCCATGACAGGCTCCAGCCACAATAAGGGAGCCTGTGGTGGGGGTGCACCCCCTCAAAGAAATTGTGCCTGGGACCACGGCCGCCCAACTCCCCACACTACCCAGCTGTTCTCTGTGGCAGCCTCTAAGGCTGTTGAACTCCCTCCCCAGCCTACGCTTAGTTCGGAAATGGCAGTTAGTGCAGAATGTGCTGTGCAGTTATGCAGCACAATTGTTGATGGGTGCGAGAGCCTGTCAGCATACTGTAACCCTGCTCAAAGATCTGCACTGGCTGCTGATTTGTTACTGGGCCAAGTTCAAGGTATTACTATTAGTACATGGAGCCCTCAACAGCTCTGGACTAGTTTACTCAAGGGATTGTCATACCCCAAACATGCCCACTTATCTGCTTTGATCAGCAGAAGTGGCACTGTTGCAATTGCCACGTAACATTGGTTCCACCCTTTTAAACCTACAGGTTCAAGGAAGTAAACAAGCATTCTTTTAATCTTTTTGTCGTTTACCTTATTAGCAGAGAAAAATGAACTCCAGCTCGTGCCAGATTAAGTATAATTTTAATTTGTGCAGCTGTGAAAATGGGTATCTGCTCCTTAAACCAGGAGACCCTCAGGCTGAGGGGCCAAATGTGCCCCCCAAGCCCCCTGTCTCTCCAGGCTGACCCCCTCCCACAGGCTACAACCTCCTTGAGTGTTTTTGCCTGGGTGGCATGTGTCCTTGAACTATGATAATACCTTTCTTGCTGTCTGTAAGTTACAAGGTGGTTATTTGTGTGTGGAAGCTAGCCTACTGTATAAAAAGGTAAGATTTGCATTCTTTGCTTCACCAACCTTTCGTCTGACCCTGCCCACCAGTGGCATGCAGTCCTCAGAGTGTTGCCTAGGAGGAAATGCAGGCCTTGGGTTGCAAAGGATTCCCCACCTCTGTTGCAAGGAAAGAAGAATATGGACCACAGAAAACTGAGCCGCCTGCATCTGGTACACTGGTTTGGTTCAGAAAACCCTTTGAGACCCCGTTTAGTCTGTGCAAGTTCAGAGTTTACTGCAAAAAAACTTAACAGGCACCTTTCAGCACTACCTCAGTCTCTCAACTTTCCCTCACTTTGGGACATGACAGGTTTTCTTGAAGTGGACATGCACAGAACTTACAGCCACTCATTTCTTGCAATGGCCTGTGGTTACAAGAAATAAATATTTATCTGATTTCAAAGAATGAGACTCCATAGTTGTGGCAATAATTTGCCCACCAGTAGGACACGGACCCCAGAAAGTAGTCCAAAAGAAAAAGTGGCCCTGAATCTGAAAAAGGTTCTTCACCCATGCCTTAAACCATACCCTCCAACATTTTTCCAATGAAAATAATGATGTTCTATTTAATAATATTAACAACACAACAACAACAACAATTTTATTATTTGTACCACGCCCATTTGACCGGGTTGCCCCAGCCACTCTGGGTGGTTTCCAACATATATATTAACAAAACATTAAACTTTTAAAAACTTTCCCATACAGGGCTGCCTTAAGATGTCTTCTAAAGGTTGTATAGTTACTTATCTCCTTGGCTTGGGGGGGGGGGTCATAAAACTCCATACCCTCCAACATTTCTCTGATGAAAATAGGGACGTCCTAAGGAAAAGTGGGACATTCCGAGATCAAATTAGAAACTGAATGGCTTCTGTAAATCCGGGACTGTCCCTGGGAAATAGGGACACTTGGAGGGTCTGTTGAAGCAGGCTTCTTGATATGGCCTGACACTAATTTTTCCACACCAAATTGCAAAGGAGGGTTTGATGATCCACTTTTTTGGGATGACAAGGTTAATGTCCCACAGAGCGATCTTCCTTTGCTAGTATAAGATGAGAAAGTGCTGCAAGCCTCCCTCTTCTTCCCTACTTGTTCCATCTATCAGCCATTCCATTCCGTTAACCCTTCTTAGAAAACACACAATGTATAAAGCAATCAATATTTTCCGGCATCCTTCTCTTAATGTCCTGCCACTCAGCTGGTTGAAGAGGGCTGGGGCCGAAGAAGCAAGGGGCATGGTGTGCGAGAGGGGTGGGGGGGAGGGGGAAGCCGATGGGTGGAGAAGAAAGCTGTACGCGATCCTTATGGAAGCCCGTTAAAATTAATTGGAAAAAGCTTTTAAAGACCCCAAGACGAAGACCAAATGGATCTCAGGCACACTGCCTCATCCCTGACGCCAAACGGGGGAGGTCACAGTGAAGCTGTAGATTTATGCGGAAGGCTACAGCGATGGAAAATTGAGACAAAAGCGTTTGGATTTTATTATTCCATTTACTCTGACCCGGGGCCAGCGAGGGGTTTGGGGAGCCTGGTTTATGTATTCAGCTGGTTGCCACACCGACCAGCATTTGGAGGCACTTAAACACAACGGCCGCCACACACACCCAGCTCACAGCTGTAACAACACCGTATCAAATACAGGTTAGAGTGGAAATGCAGGCCCAGCGTCTCCAACAGGTGCACATGGAAGGCCTTTTCCGACTGCCTCGCCCCTTGGAAATGTTGATCTTCATGCTGTGGGTTTTAGAGAACCCACAGGAGAACTGTCACTGGGAGTCTGCTGCTCAAAAGGCAGATTTGTCCAACAAAAGAGAGCCCTGGGTGGGCAGATGTATCTGAGTCTACAGTTTGAAGTGAGCCAAGGCTGAAGGACTGGTCATGTTGCCTCTGACCAATGACTCAGTCCAATCCCGGGGGAACCATGTCAAGGGAAATGGATCCTTTAAACCCCCAGTACAAACAGCCCGAGAGGCTAGGCAGAGCCCTCTCCTTTACTGTGCAGCTAAGATTATAGGGAAGGGCCAGAGCCCAGTAGCAGAGCATCTGTTCTGAATGCAGAAGGATCCAACATTCATCACTGACAGCCTCTGTAGGTAGAGCTGGGAGATACTCTTGCCTGAAAGCCCAGGAGCTGCTGCCAATCAGTGTGGACAGTATTGTACTAGATAGACTGGGGATAAGGCAGCTTCCTAATTCCCTGTGTTGGCTCACATTGCTCTATTCCCCCACCAGTCTAGGCAAAGGGAAAGAAGAAAAGGGGTGCATTCTGGGAATCACAGAATGCGGGCAATGGAATTTCCTCCTACTGAAAACAGCAGCTCAAAGGAGAGATTTTCACCTGAATGTAGCAGACGAGGAGGTGGTTAAGCCCCCAATTCCAAGCAGCCACAACCCTAGAAATTGTCAGTCAATTGGCTGCTAATTTCATTTTTCCTAATGCACACATTAGATGCATTCAGGGCTAGCTTGGCTTCAGGTAGAGGGGTACCGGTCTGGGATGGTAATTTTGTTCAGGGCCCGGTAATCATGGCAAAGGCGGAGCTCCCCACATTTCTTTTTAACAAAGAGCACTGGCGCAGCAGTGGGCGAGGTCGAAGGCCTAATGAACCCACGCTCCAGGTTCTTGCGCAAGAAGTCCTGCAAAGCCTCGCGCTCTGGCTCTGTTAAAGAGTATAAGCGACTCACCGGTAGGGGCGCTCCGGGCTGGAGGTCTATGCCGCAGTCAAAGGACCGATGCGGCGGCAGCTGGTCGGCCCCCCGTTCCTCGAACACGTCGTGATAGTCCCGGTACTCAGCGGGGAGCGTTGCAGCAGCCTCCTCAGTGGGCGCAGCTGCTAGCATTTCAGTCTCAGCAGGAGAACTTGGGTCTGGGAAGTGTACAGTCCGTTTGACCCAGTCAATCTGCACGTGAGCCTCCAGCCAGTCCATCCCAAGCACCAGGGGGAACCGGGGCATGGAGGCAATATCCAAAGTTCACATCTCACGGTGCTGCTGGAGGCACAGGACCAGGGGCTGAGTCTCCTGAGTAACGGCACCCGAACGCAGGAGCCGCCCGTCGATTGCCTCCACCTGTACCGGTTCTGGCTTGTTCTGAAGTGGCACCCGATGATGGGCAGCAAAAGCAGCGTCCATATAGGAGCGGGTTGCCCCCGAATCCACTAGAGCATGGGTAAGAATCCAGGGTCCACGGGTAAGAATCCAGGAGGGTATAGACGTACCGGAACCATAAGGTGTTGTAGTTCAATTGGTGCGGCCCCATTCTGTGCTGTTTGGGACCCCAGGTAGCCAGGGCCATCAGCTACTGGGGTTGGCGGTTTCCCTGTGGCTGGCGTTTCTCAGGACAGGACCGGGCATAGTGTCCGCTTCCGCCACAATAGAGACATAAATTCCCCTCCCGACGCCGCGACTTCTCTGCGGGGGAGAGGCGTGGCCGCACTGCCCCAAGCTGCATAGGTTCCTCCAATGACTCAGCTGTGCCTGTGGGGCTGCTGGTAGAAACTGGTGCCGAGAACTGAAAGTGCCGGCGGCCCCGAGCCTGACGACGGTCCTCTAGCCGATCGTCTATCTGTAGACTCCGTTGAATGAGGGTGTCTAGCGTGGTGGGGCGTTCCATTGTGGCCAGCTGGTCCAGTATCTCGTCTGAAAGCCCCTCGAGATACTGGTCCCGAAGAGCAGAGTCATTCCAGGTCAAGTCCTGTGCCAGCAGCCGGAATTCCGTGGTGTATGCGGCCACCGTGGACTTGCCCTGTTTCAACCGCCGAATCGCCCGGTTGGCTTGACTCCCCTTCTGGGGGTTGCCGAACGCGGCCTCCAACAGATTGCAAAACCCCACATAGTCCACCAGCAAGGGGGAGTCTTGCCTGAGCAGCGGCAACGCCCACTGGGCCGCCTGGTCCTTTAACAAACTAATCAAAAAGTGCACCTTGGTGCGGTCGTCAGGGAAGTTCCGGGCGCGCCCCTGGATATACAGCTTGGCCTGGGCAAGGAACATGGGAAAGCTGGCCGGGGCCCCATCGAATTTCTCAGGCAAGGCCACTGGGTACTTGCCAGGAGCCGGGGCGTCGGCCCCAGGAGCCGGCAGGGCGTCCAACCGCTGCTGAAGTGCCGTAACCGCGTTACTGAGCTGCTGCACGGTGTGCGTCAAGGCCTGGTTCTCCTGGGCTATTGCCAACAGTGTAGCCGCTTGGTCGGCCATGGCCTCTGACTCTTCCCGAACGCACCCCAACAAAGAGGGAGTGCGGGTGTGGCGGGAGCAAACTGTGCTGGTCCCGGGGGGGGGAAGGTACTAATACCGTAGCCGAAGTTCAGTCCAGAGTCACTAGCAGGGTAGACAATCACTAGATGGGACGCGAGGTCCGAAACAGGGAGCCGGGCGGGGGAGCAGGAACGCTGGTAGGGCAGCAGCAGGAAGCCAGGCGGGTAACAGGAACACTGGTAGAGCAGAAGCAGGGAGCCAGGCGGGGAACAGGAACACTGGTGGGTCAGCAGCGGGCAGCTGGGCGAGGAACAGGAACACCGGAGAGTCAGGAGCAGGAAGCCGGGCGTGGAACAGGCACACTGGGAGTGCAGATCTAGGTCTGGGTAAAGCAGGTACTCCACAACGACGTTGCTCCCGCAACCTGGGACCGGGCTGCCTGACCTTTATCTTCTTCTAAGGCCGGGGGCGGTCCCGGCCCCCAGGAGCCCCGCCTCTCTTGGCCTTAAGGCGAGCACTCCTCCAGGGAGAGACCAGTTCCCTTCGCCTCTCTGCCCTAAGCCTCTGCAGTTCAGGAGAGGCCGAAGGGTTACTGGGCCCCGGGGGAGGCTCACCTGTAGCCACTGAGTCCTCCAGCACCTCTGGGGCCAGAATGGTCTCACCTGGTGCCTGCCCCTGAGGATCTGGCACAGGTGCAGGCTCCTCAGCATCTAGGCCTTGCCCCAGTTCAGCTGGCCCTGGAGGCGGGGACTCCTGTGCCGGCTGGGATTCCTCCGGTTCACTCTCAGACTCGGAATCCCAGGCCCTCACACATACCTTGAAATACTGGGCATTGAACCTGGTACCTTCTGCATGCAAAGCAGGTGCTCTACCACTGAGCTTGGGCCCCTCTTCACTATAAGTTATAACAGCAACCTGCCCCCTCCTGTTCCTATACAGTGGTACCTCGGGTTAAGAACTTAATTCATTCTGGAGGTCCATTCTTAACCTGAAACTGTTCTTAACCTGAGGTACCACTTTAGATAGTGGGGCCTCCAGCTGCCACCGCACTATTTCTGTTCTCCTGAAGCAAAGTTCTTAACCTGAGGTACTATTTCTGGGTTAGAGGAGTCTGTAACCTGAAACGTTTGTAACCCGAGGTACCACTGTATATGGTCTTTCTAACCCTCCCCTTTAACTCTTGTTTCTTTCCTGTCTCTTAAGCTCCCCCATCAGTGCCCCCCTCCCCGCCACAACCCTGTGGCTTCAAAGTTGTTTAGACAACAAATGGAGTGAAGCACTCAATCTTGTATGACAGGAGCTCATTGTATGCAATTTTGCTAGTCGTGCTTTATTTTGTGTGTCTTCTGGAAAATAATCCCCGTCCTCAAGGGTGGAGCCTGTGATGGGCCGAAGGAAAGATGGCGTGAATCCAGAGACCGCTGAGTGGGGAAACCGGTGTTACTCAGGTCTGCAGAAGTCACTGCAATTTGATCCCTGTCACAAGGATTAGACTGACCCTCATGGGTTTGTTTTTATGAGCTGGCTAGCCAACTGTTTGGTTTTCAAAAATAAATTAGGAAGGTAATAGCAGGAGCATATATTCTGGCTGGTTTTTTTGCCTCCTGTTAGTGATGTTTCCAAACAGGTATAGTCAGGTAAGGC
Source organism: Podarcis pityusensis (assembly GCF_964106645.2). NCBI lineage: Eukaryota > Metazoa > Chordata > Lepidosauria > Squamata > Lacertidae > Podarcis > Podarcis pityusensis. The sequence continues at coordinate 31,222,287 of NC_138039.1, read as the reverse complement.
ACCACAATATGAACAGCAGCTAGTGGTCTAGTACTTAGGAAAGGGCTCTAGCTCAGTGCCAGAGCATCTGTTTTCCACACAGAGGATTACAGGCTCAATTCCAAATAGAGCTACGAATGTCTCCAGTCCAAAATCCTGGAGAGCTGCTGCCAGTCAGTGAAGGCAATAGTAAGCTCAATGAGCCAATGGTCTGATTCAGCTTCCTATGCAGTTTCTTGGTGCTGAAATATACCCATCCCTACATCCGTTTATGGCAGGATATTATTTCAGATATGCTTGATTAAAATGAGCATGACAACAAGTGTCAGGTGCTGCTTGGGTATAGCTCAGAGAAGTTCCTGTCCTGGCAGCTGAGAACCTAAGAAGAGCCCTGCTAGAACCAGCCAGTGGCCCATCTGGTCCAGCGTCCTGTTCTCACATTGCCCCATCGGATGTTTCTGGGAAACCTGCAAGCGGGACCCAAGCACAAGAGCACTCTTCCCACCTGAGGTTTCTAGCAATTGTTATTCAGAAGCATTAATAGCAGGAAGGGCCCAGATTCAGAGCCCTGCTCATCCATAAAGTGCACCTAGCCAAGTCAATGTACGCCAGCAAAGCTACAAACTTCTTTGTCAAGATAAAGTTGCATGATGTCATGTATATTGCCCTGAAGTTCCTGGAGGAACCTAGGGATGTAATGAAATGTTTATTTTCTTCTGTTTAATGTATCTGTATCATGTCACTTTTAGCAAAGCAACCTCCTCACCAGGACAAATGAAAGCAAAGATGCATAAGAAACAAAAAAGCATTGTATAATAATAATAATAATAATAATAATAATAATAATAATAAATGTACCGGAAATAATAATTTATGAATTGGGGCAAAAAAGGAAGACTTAAGAGAGGTTGCCTCTGGTTTTGTTATTTTTGGGGTTTTTTGGAGCGATTTCTAAATGGAGGATGAGGGAGATGATATTTAGAACAACTGTCCTTTGCAAAAAGGAGAAGTAAAAAGTTACACTTTCATTGCAACTTCCTTCATATTCTCTCCCCGCTGCTGCAGTTCTATAGACATGCAGAGGACAAACACAATATCCACCTCTGTTAAGCAAACCGGTGTCCATTCCTGCAAACAAAGAGAAGGGGGATAATATGTAAATTTCTTTTTCTTTCAACTCTCCCCTTTTCCTTTTTGTAAAAGAGAATCGCCCTCCCCACCACATTATTTGAAAATAGCCAGGCTGCTGCTAGAGTAATGTTCTTAGATATAAATTGAAATCCTTTTTGATATTTACACTACTGATTTCTGCACTTTCTTTAATCTCCTCTTTCAAATTAATAGACAATAACAGCAGATTCTTTCTTTGGCTGGCCTGCCGCTTGTTCATATTTACCCAAGTGTCTAGAGAGGAGATTGTACACATTGCTCTAATCCACCTGGCTGTGTTAGTTAAAAGCCCAGATAAAATCAGCTGCACTTAAATCTTAACCTTTTAAGTCTGAAATGTTTTTGAACGTCTGGGATCATGGCAACTGTCCGGAGGGAGGGAAGGAAGGGGACAGAAGGAAGGGGAGCCCTCCAGCATTGGAGGGCTGAAACAATTTGTTTTTTCTCTCCCCCCACCCCCATGCTCTTAACTTGCATGGATAGTCCACACAATCAAGTAAAACAAAGAGGACTGCAACACTTTATAAGCAAGGGTGGGGCAACTTGAGGCCCTTAGCCTAATTTCATGTGGTTGGCAAGGAAAGAGAGATAAGAAATAGGAAGAAAGGGGGTGGCAGAAAGAGAGAGTGAAGTGGTGGTGGAGATGGGGTAGCAAAACAGAGAGCAGAAAGGGGGGTGTTGGAGACCAAGAAGAATGGCAGAGACACCCAGAGTAAAGGGGGTGTTAAAGAATGAGAGAGGGGGAGAGAGGCAGAGCGAGGGGGGCAGAGAAGGGGTGACAGATGCACAGGGAAAGGGGGTGTCAGAAAGCAAGAGAGAGAGAAGGGGGTGTCTTGCTCACATTTAGCCATGGCCCCACCCACTTTAGATTTAAGTCCTGCTGGCATGTGGCTCCCAACAGATTTCCTTCAAGGGAATGTGGCCATTGGCAGAAAATATAAAGTTTCCCCACCCGCTGTTCTTAAAATTCTGATATATTTATTGTGGCAGAGGCTTACAGGAAGATGAAGACCATGATATATAGATGTCTGAGGCCATGGGGAAGGGCACCAATGGGCACCAATGCCACAGGGAATTTTGTCAGGAGACACCACTTCTCTGCTTCCTGCTCCACAGGGTTACAGTTCAGTGGATGTAATCTCACCCATTTCAGGTCAAGATACAAACACAATGGAGCAGAATCTTTGTGGCTGAGGGCACTGGGGGTGTCACCTTGGAGAGAATAACTCCTTCCTCTTTCTGCTGTTGAGCTCCCAGGTATACTGTGCTCTCATCCAGGCTTCCCCAGTTGGACTACAGCACAACCATGTTACCTGGGGCTGATGGGAGTCATAGTCCAGTCCAGTGGTACCTCAGTTTAAGAACAGCCCTGTTTACGAACTATTCGGTATATGAACTCCGCAAAACTGGAAGTGGTGTTCCGGTTAGCATACTTTACCTCGGTCTACGAATGGAAGCCAAACGGTGGAAGAGCACTGGCAGTGGGAGGCCTCATTAGGGAAAGCGTGCCTCAGTTTCAGAATGGCTTTGGTTTAAGAATGGACTTCCGGAACGGATTAAGTTCATAAACCAAGGTACCACTCTACATATAGAGGGCACAGTGTTCTTGATGGAAGATACTGGGTTTCCCCATTGCATTTGCAAAGGCCCAACAGCAGTGCACCAAGGAATGCTAGTTTCTGGGCAGGGAAGGAGCGAGCGAGTGAGAGTGCTATTGCCCTGTTTCCAGAAAGCCAATTAGGATGAATGAAACATAACCGATTTGTTTTATTTTATTTATTTCTAAGATTTCTTACCCACCCTTCACCATAAGGTCGCAGGGTAGGTTACAACAATATAATATACAATTAGAAGAACAAGTAACTCATAAAACAAGCAAAACCATTCCAGATGGAACAAGATAGTATGAATTTAACAAAAGAGGCAGGTCCCCACAAAACAAGATACCTTAACTTCTAGAGGTCAGGGTGAAGAGGTGCCTATTCAGCACATGGGGAAAGCTGTGCAATGAGGATGCTAGACAGGCCCATCTCTGTAGAGAAGGAGTTCCACCACTTAGGGGCTGCCACAAAGAATGCCTTCTTCTGGGCTGCACTTCTGAGTGTGGCAGATTCACTAAGAGAGTTTCTAATCTTACAAGGTTGGTAGGGATTTTATTCCATAATTGTTGAATCATTAGGAGAAATATTTCTTTGCTTCACTCAGATTTAATTCCATTTGGGACTTTTGATTTTTGGAGTGTAGATGGTGGAGGTTGTAGTCAAAGTAGGTCTAGGCAAGCTTCCTGTCACCACAAGGGTTTCCTGTGTAGGGAAGTTTTTAATGGTTTATGTTTTGTTTTGTTATGTTTCTGTATATGCTGGAAGCTGCCCAGAGTGGCTAGGGTGACTCAGTCAGATGGGTGGGGTACTATCACCATCATCATCATCATAGAATTGGGCAGAATCTGATTGAGGTGAATTCCATAATGATTGGGTGTAGTATGATGTTGTAAGTGGATCAGTAAAACCAATAAAAGTCCTAAGAAAGTTTTTGGGAGAAGGGTCTCTTTCTTCTACCTGATCTCTGATGAGTTAGTAGGTCATTCATTTCTTTCCATTTCAGACAATCCTTAATCTTCCCAGAGTTCTTAAGAGCAGTGTCATAGACTACATCATAAATGCTTCTAAGTTTACTGAGCATGATTTCAGCAAACATTGCTTCATTGATGCCATGCATGAGCTGGCAGTGCTTCAAAAGAATACTTGGAGATAGGAGTTTGGACTCCTTCACAGTGGCATAGCGTGGGGGGTGCAGGGGGGCCGGCTGCACCGGGCGCAACATCTGGGGGTTAGGGTTAGGGGGCACAAATCCACGGGTTAGGGGGTGCAAATTACTTGCCTTGCCCCGGGTGCTGACAACCCACGCTACGCCACTGCTCCTTCATGCTTTGCTTTGGCAGAGGTCAGCAACACACACACTTTCATAAACAGTAACTCTAAAATTATTGTTGTCCTCAGTTCATGGCACCTTGGGTCTCAGGTTTAGTTGGCTTCCTCGTTCAGCTTTTAGAATCCTGCATCCAAATATTCATGTACTCTTCAATCAGGGGAATTGTAGTATAAGTTTGGTCTTCTGTCCTAGTTACAAACTTCATGGCAGTCTATCTCTTCTCTGTCCAGATCCTCCAGCTGATCTTGCTTACAAAGTAGATCAAAGGTGGAGAAACCTTTTGAACCTGGGAGCCACATTCTCTTCGATGCAACCTTCCAGGGGCTACATGCCGGTGGTGGATAGAGCCAGAAGCAAAAGTGAGTGGAATAGCAAATGTCAATGTTATCTTTGTGTAGGTGAAATTTCTCTACGTACTTGCCCACCTTTCTCTATTCTCCATTAAGAAGCATTATTCGAGTTCCACAACACATTATAGCCAGGCAAAAACACACAAGGTGGGTGGACAGCCTAGCTGGTAAAGGGTGTGGCCTACAGAGAAACCTGAGGGCCATATAGAATACTCCAGAGGGCCACATTCAGCTGCTAGTCCTGAGGTTCTCCAGCACTTCAGTTGTGGATTGACATATAAATCTCTCCTGTATTATAGATTTCTATTGCAGTAATAATTTTCATAAAGCAGCCATTACTGTTAACAGACATGTTACCATGAAGCTTATACTTCCAGCAGTGGGCTTAAATCAGTTACGTTTTATATACAAGACTTGAAATAGATCCATGCAGTGGTTCGCCATGTATATAAGACAGTTAATTTGCAAAGCACTCTGTAATAAAAATATTATCTATTTTATGGCTTTTCACATAAGAAATAAGTCTAATCTTAATCATAATGAATGCTGAATTACTCTGGCCGTACCTAGATGATGCAAAGCACTTAGAAAGGTAGCTTTTTAGTGGAACAATCAAAGGTCATACAAGTAATAATAACATTTAACACTTACTGTATATAGCACATGTTGAGTATTCAAAATGCTCCACATTCATTCGTCACACCAATAATACATAAATATATATATATATACCAATAGCATTAGTGTATGGTCTCCTGAATCTTTCAAATACCCTCAACATAAAACTTGCATCATACTACACTAGGAAATCACAGTAGAACGAGGTGGCATTGTGTGCATGTGTGTGTGTCATTGTGGTGGGGCTGTTGCTTGGTGTGACCTGGCCTGGCTGGGTTGAATAGCCATGGGCAATGGCCACACAGTGCGGCCTAATGAAGCCCTCATCATGTCAGGTAAGGAACCTGGGGGTGGGGCATGGGTGAGCAGGGGTATGATTTCCTCAAGTGGGGGCATCTGTGGGGGAGGAATGCTCACCGAACTCTCTCTTTCCCCTTCTGCATGTCTGCACCCACCTCCCATGGCTCCTCTTCTGCCTTGCAGGGTTGCATCGCCCTCTTCTTCTCCTTCCCTACTTCCTCCTGTTCTCCCCCTTCTTTCTCCTTCCATCTCTGCTTTTTGTGTGGGGGAAGGTCTTCCTTCTTGAACTGGGCAACCCCTGGGAGGGGGGCTTTATCTCTTCCATTCCCACCCCTCTTTCGGTGGTTGGGTGGATGTGCTAGATGCATGCAGAACACACACACACACACCTCAGCATCTCCTCATTGGGCTTGGAATGTCCTTTGCTTGAAACCCTGGACAGCCACTGCCAGTCAGTGTGGACAATAGTGAGTTAGGGCCTCTTACCAGCTCTTAGCACCTTTGCAAACCACAGCTCCTAAATTTGTTTGAGAGAAGACATCACTGTCTAAAAACTGTATCATGAAATGTATTGTGTGAATGGGGCCATTGTAAGGAGATTCCTGTTCCCCTCACAGAGCTACGGTTCACAGGGTGAGCCCAAGGAAGAAAAACTGATTGTTAAACTACTCTGTGAATTGTAGCTCTGGAAGCACCCCACAGCTCCCAGAATAGCACCCCACAGCTCCCAGAATTCTTCACAATGAGCCATGACTGTCTAATGTACCACGGCAGCACTTAAAATGTATGGTGCAAATATGACTCCAGTCTTGTAGACCCTTTGTCATGCCATTGATGACTCCAACCCTAGATGTCGCTGTTCGAGACTATTGCGATGTGACTATTTATAGCATATTATTATTATTATTATTATTATTATTATTATTATTCTGAAGTTTCAAACTAACATGACTGCTGAGAAAAATATTGGGAAGGGGGATGTATGTGCACACCATCCCCCTGCCCCATTTTGGGTTCTTTCTCTCTGTCTCAATCTAGCTTCAACAAGGGTGTTTATAGAACACAGCATAATGGAGCATTGTTTGGCTCGGGATTTAATTTCCCTCCATCACAAGCTGCCACGGCAGCCCCTGTCATCACGATTGGTCACACTTTTTGTGCGCGCTATATCTCGCCGAAAGTCACAGCCCCTCCTGGGTTGCATAATCTCCCTCGTCTGGAGCGGAGCTCCCTTGACATAATAAGAAGCGGAGACGGGGGAAGTCAGGGGCCACCATTGTCAGCAGAAGCCTCTCTGTCCTCAGGCTTCCCCCATGCCCCCATCGCTCCACAGATTCACACACATTGAGCAAAGCAAACTTAAGAGCCGAAGCACATGCAGTGCTGTGTTCCTGCGTTTTCTATCTTTTTGAGTCTAGAGGCAACCCCATTGGTTGATGGGAGGTGTAATCCAATCCTCTCCAATGGTGGGCCACCAACTGGAGCACTGCTGAGGGATGCCACTCAGTCTCACCAGGGAGCCAAAAACCCTCTGAAAGGATTTTATAAGGAAGTGAGGGGAAAATAAGAGAAAGGCCAGTTTGGATTAAAGGAAAGAGCTGACCCTAATCTTGACCCAACCCTATACTAAATTGATGGGCTTTTTTGGGGTGGGGGGGTGAGATAACCCTCCATGAGTGGCCATTGAAGCTCAGTAGGCAAATCCCCTCCTCCTCCCATTGCCCCCCCATCTGTCAAAACTGACAGCTGGTAAAATAAGACAATTTTATTTTTAACCGTTGTGTGATAAATCATTTCTCCCGCTAATGCTTCATAAGTGAGGAGCAGGTTGTTGGAGAGTTAAGGTTTCCACACAAATTCTCACACCCACAGGGAAGGGCATTTTATTTGATCTAGACACAAAAAAGGAAAGGTAGCGGTAAAAGCTTGTGCAGGGTTTTTCCCCTGGAGATGAACTGAAAGCAAAATTTCACCCCCCACAGAGGGAGGATTCAGCTTGTCTGTGTTCACCACAGGAGTCATCGCTTGGATGATATGACTAGAATCTGGGTGGCTGTGCACCAATCCATTCCCAGCATGCCATTTTCCAAGCCTGCAGTTGGTGGTTAGAGCAGCCTCCCCCCAACCTGATGCCCTCCAAGTGTGCTGGGTGAAAACTTCCATCAGCCTCAGCCAGCCTGGCACCACTGAGTCCAAACTGGCTGTGAAGGCTGCAGTTGATGGGAATTGTAGCCCATACTGGCTCTGCTAGCTGCAGTTGGTAGGAGTTGGAGTTACAAATGGCCACGCTGGCTGGGGTTGATTGGGGTTGTAGTCCAAACTTGCTGTGCTGTATGGCGTAAGGTTCCCAGACGTCCCCGTTTCCCGGGGACAGTCCCCAGATTTACAAATCAGTCCCCATACAAAATCCATTGAAGTTGAAAAGTGTCCCCGGATTCATTGAAAAAAAATCTGGTAACCTTAGTATGGGGTGGTGGTGGTGGTCCAGATGGTCATTCAACATAGCTGGAGGGCAACAGGTTGGTAAAGACTGGGCTAGAGTGAGGGAGTCAAAGTGTTGTCCTATTGACCAGACAAGGGCAAACAAGGCTAGGTTCCTACTGTAGTCTACCACCTGGCCTGGCCATTCCCCAGACTTTGTATTTTCAGCCAGTAACAGAGCCTGATGTAGAACAACCCTGTTCCCTTCCACAACTGGAGAAGATTTCAGGGTCTGAGCACAGTCAGAAGTGATACACTTATTTTAAGGAATTTACTCTTTATCACAGAACTTGAATATTTTGACACTAAGAATGAATAACTCAAGTGAACAAATGGAAAGGAGATGAATTTGATCTCTCTCCTTTCCCTGGAAATAAAATTATCTTTGATGGCCTTCAAGCATACTATCTTGCACTGGTATAATAATAATAATAATAATAATAATAATAATAATAATAATAATATATTTCTACCCTACCCAACTGTCTGGGCTTCCCCAGTCACTCTGGGTGGCTTTCAACAGAACTTTAAAAACAGAATAAAACTTCAAACATTAAAAACTTTCCTAAACAGGGCTGCCTTCAGATGTCTTCTAAAAGTCAGATAGTTGTTTATTTCCTTGACATCTGATGGGAGGGTGTTCCACAGGGTGGGTGCCAATGCCGAGAAGGCCCTCTGCCTGGTTCCCTGTAACCTCACTTCTCGCAGTGAGGGAACCGCCAGAAGGCCCTTGGAGCAGGACCTCAGTGTCCGGGCTGAATGATGGGGGTGGAGACGCGCCTTCAGGTATACTGGACCGAGGCCATTTAGGGCTTTAAAGGTCAGCACCAACACTTTGAATTGTGCTCGGAAATGTAATGGGAGCTGACCTTTCCTTTTCTTATGCAGGCATACGTCTGCATGTCTGAAAGCCAGATTTCAATAAACCTTCAAAAGAAGGAACTTAGCCAGGAGAAGGCTGCATTGCAAAAACTTTACAGTGCAAGATTTGGCTGACAGTGGATACAAGTGGGAAAAAAAGATTTTAATAGGTTATGGCAATAAGACATCTTTGGCTTCTAGTACCCTGGATGAGGTCTTGCTTCCGATTTAAGTTTTCCTTGGAATACTCTCCAAGTTATTAATCCTTCTGTGCTCTCTCTAAGCCAGGGGGAGCAGTTGTCAGCATGCTTTGGGGGCCATCTCTGAACATGCTGGCCTGCTGCTTGGTATAGTATTTCTCCAGGAAGATCCCTGGGTGGTCTTGTCTTCTGAAGGCAGAGAAGGAGAGATAACAGAATCCTTTCAAGCATGTTGTTGCTGGCCTCTGTCCTTGGGAGGGGCACAGATTCACCTTGAAGGATACAGATTGCCCCCCAAAACGCAAAACAAGACGTAGGAAGAGGTCGGGAAGAATTTTTTTTACCTTCTCCTATAACACTAGAAAGGGACGTGGGTGGTGCTGTGGGTTAAACCACAGAGCCTAGGACTTGCCGAGCAGAAGGTCGGCTGTTCGAATCCCCACAACGGGGTGAGCTCCCGTTGCTCGGTCCCTGCTCCTGCCAACCTAGCAGTTCGAAAGTATGTCGAAGTGCAAGTAGATAAATAAGTACCGCTCCGGCGGGAAGGTAAATGGTGTTTCCGTGTGCTGCTCTGGTTCGCCAGAAGCGGCTTAGTCATGCTGGCCACATGACTCGGAAGCTGTACGCCGGCTCCCTCGGCCAATAAAGTGAGATGAGTGCCGCAACCCCAGAGTCGGTCACGACTGGACCTAATGGTCAGGGGTCCCTTTACCTTTATAACACTAGAACCTAGGGGCATCCAAGGAGGCTGAATTTGGGAAAATTCAGGACAGACAGAAGGAAGTCCTCCATACAGCACATAGTTAAAACCATGGCACTTGCTCGTACAATATGTAGTTATGACCTCCAGCATGGATGGCCTTAAAAGAACATTAGAGAAATTCATGGATAAATCTGTTAGTGGCTACAAGAGACAATATCTATGTCTAGCCTTCACTGATGGAAGCAATCTTGTTCCTATATAACAGTTGTGGGAATTAACGAGTGGGAAGAATGCTACTGTGTTCATGTGTTTCCCACAGGCGCATCTGTTTGACCACTACGAGAATAGCATGCTGGAGTAGATGGCCCTTGGCCTGACCCAGCAGGCTCTTCTTATGTTCTTATACTGTAAGCAACAAAACAATCTAAACATGCTACCCCGGGTTTCTTTGGAAGGAGAGGTGGAATATAATATGAATAAAGAAATGTAATTAAAACATCCCAAAATACCACCAAAATCTAAAAGTATCAAGAACTTCTAAAAAGTCTAAAAACAATTCCAATACAGATGCATACTGGGAAAGAGCTCAACCTGAAAGACTCATCGGAAGAAGACCTTCAGTAGATGCTAAAATACAACAGAGATGGCAGCTGTTTAATATTGTTATGGGCCATCCCAATCTCAGAGTGGTGTGAGATTCCAGGGGTCCTGGCACTCAAGCAGGGCTTGTGTTTCATTTTGGAAATTAGGCACAGCGGAGACTGCAGTGTCTTTATGATATATGGTATATTTATACCTATTTATACATACCTGAGTCAACAGTGGAGGGATTTCCAGCGTTCAAATCACAGATGTGCAGCACTGGATTCAACAGCAGCCAGACAGCCATCTCTGTGTCTCTTTTTAACAGCTTGCACCAGTCAGTCCCCAGAACTTCTGCCCCTGCTCTTCTTCCCAGAACCCCGTGCCAAATGCAGCTTCCCCTTCTGCTGACATCATCATCCACTGTAACCCTGGCAACCTCCTCCAATGTGCCCAGCAGAGTCTTCTGCCTTGTTGATGGCTTCCATTGATGGGTTAAGGACTGGCTATTTCAACCTTTGTTTCTTAATTGATTATTCCCAGCACCCACAACTCTGGAATGAGAACACATAACAATATTTAACAAGAGGGAATTCCAAAGCAGGGGTGTCACCACACAAATGGCCAATTCCCTATATTCTGTGGAGGGAACCTCTGATAAGTTGGTATCTGCAGGAGGCTCTTACTTGCAGAGCAGAGTGATCGATTGGTTTTCTAAGGGGTCAGATGATCTTTTAGGCATCCTGGTCCCAAGCTGCATAAATCTTTGTACACCAGCACTTACCTTGAACCTATCCCAGTAGCTAATTGGCAGCACACACAATTATTATACTACATCTCCCACCATCCCTGACCACTGACCATGCTGGGTGGGGCTGATGGGAGATAGAGTTCAACAACACGCAGAGGGCTGCCCCTTTTCTATAGTGACACTCATTACCTGCCCTTCCTCAGGTCACAAGTTCAAGATCAGCTGTGGGTATGAGATGCAGTGTGTGTGTGTGTGTGTGTGTGTGTAAGATCTCAGATCTTCACACCATTACCTCCACTACCAAACATCCCACACTGAGCAGTAATGTCTGAAGGGGGTCCTAAATGTGTTACTGAGTGTGCTTGATCTGAAATGCTTCATTATCAGGCTCCATGATCACAAGGAAGCTTCCAAGTCTGTCCATCTGTCTAATCCCACTTCACTGGGAGTGGCTTCTTGGATTGGGGCCACCCTGAAGCTGGTGTGCTATCGACTCCTGGCATTGGCTGGCAGGTGGTTGCTTCTCCTCTTGGCCACACTGGAGGCTGAGGGACCACACTCAAACTCGGGAGTGCACACCATAGCTGTTCCATCTGTAATCAAAGTTGTGGCCTAATTGGACTCCAACCCCTTTTTTCTGCCTTCTTTGCCATCCGTGCACCCACCACAACCTCTCTGTGCCTGAGTGTATAAGCATCTTCAGTGGAATGCATTCAGAATCCCCTTTGAGGCGTTTAGGGTTGGAGTAGGCTTGTTTGCATCCCCTATACCCCCATTCATGTTGGCTTTCTTTGTTCAGACATGATGCCCAGGCAGGACTCTTATGAATGTGGCTTGCCAATACATTATGTTATATTCTTAGATTTCTAGAATTGATATGAGTTTTTCTCGGGGGGGGGGGTATGTTAACACATTTGCTATTGTTTTGCTATATTATGGAATTGTTGCAATGTCATTGTTCTGCTATGTTATTACGAAATTGTTTTTGTAGTGCTTATTTGAAATGCACTCCTCTTTCTCTGCTGTAAGCCACCTTGAACATGATTTTTGTTTGCGGAAAAGCAGCATACAAGTAAAATGAATGAATGAATTTAGCATCCCAGGGCTAACAGTTTGTGGAAGGACTGTAACTCAGTGGCAGTGCATCTGCTTTGCATGCAGAAGGCCCCAGTTTCAATCTTTGGCAACTCCAGGTAGAGCAAGGAGAGACTACTGTCTGAAACCCTTGAGAGCTGCTGCCAGTCAGTGTGGACTGTACTGAGCTAGATGGACCAATGGTCTGATTCAGTGGATGGCAGCTCCCTATGCTCATATTGCACACTGCAGAAATCTGACTGAAGCATTTGAATCTCAGAGGAGAATGTGAATAAAAACCCATTGGATATGATCATTGAAAGCCTATTCAATACCAGACCTTGTTCTCTAAGGAGTTAATGGCAGGCAGGGGGTCTGAGAGGGGTTGAAGTCCAAAGCTGATGGAGTCAGGAACAGGGGGAGGGAGGGAAGGAAGCGGAAGAGTAGATGAGCTGACCACGACAGATCCCCAAAGTGCAACAGCTGTTCCTCGTCTTTGAGGAGCGAGGATCAAGACGAGAATATGAGATAGGCAAACGTTGGCTTAAACTTTCTTCTCCCTTTGATTGTCCTTGGACATCTGCCCCCATCTCCCATCAAGAATGCTTGCCAGCTGGTTGCTCAGAATAACAGCCCTGCTCACTCTCCGAGACCTCTAATACTTTAAGCCAACGAGTCGCCACTGTGTGCCTCCCGACTGAGGCGGAACTATGCTAATGCCTCCAGCTCATTTCGCCTTTCTACCCTCTCCAGCCAAACACCGTTGCTTGTTTGCGCGATTTATTTGGCTCACGTGCTAATTGGCTTTAATTTGTTGGCCAATTGGATTTTTTCACGTGCCCCCCCCTCCCAAAAAGAAGAAGACAGTTGTGGACAAAAGAAGAAGCTTTGACTGAAGAGCGTGGGATTCAGGGGCTATTCAGCCTGGTTTCTCATGCCACTGGCTCTTTATGCAGATGTGTTAAATCTTTGGGCAAAGGGTGTCCTAGAAAGATTGCTCAAGCATGTCCTTTTCTTCTTCTTCTTCTTCTTCTTTCAAATAATATTCATTCATTCATTTTAAAAAGCACTTTATTGCCAATCAATCTGTATTGCTGTCAAAGACCAGACAACAGAAATAACATCAGCAACATATACTACATCAGCACCCAAGGGGCGGATGCGAAAGACAAAATTAAAAATTCCCCATATACTTATTTACATTAAAAACAACGCTCCTTCAGCTAAAATCCATTATCCAGAGTTTAAGATCAGTATTTATTCACCAACCATCGCTGTCACTGCAGGATCTTTATTGCCGTATAAAAGGCACCTGGTAAAAACATAACTTTTTCGTCCATGCTTTTGATGGGCTATGATGACGATGGATTTGGTTTTAGAATGGCTGTTATTTTGTATATTTTTAAAGAAGCCCGTGTGTTTCTGTATGATTGTATCTAGAGCATGGACACAATAATACAGAAACACATCATACAGAAATATAATGTATTTATTACCTTATATAGACATATATTGCAAGTCACTTGGAGACCTTGTGCTGAAATAGGTACTAAGTATAAGGCCCCCAGCTGCACTGTGCATTTAAAGCTGCATCGTGCCACTTTAGATAAGATGGCCCCTGCCTCCCCCCAGCTGTAGAGCAGCCGAGGGCGCGTGCAGTCAGTATGGGTGCCGCTTGCGCAGTGTCTGTACAGGCAGCCACTCTCGCCCGCTGTCCATACGGGTGTCCATATGGCCTGTCTCTCACACGTCGACCGTTCGGGCTGCCACACGTGTGCTGTCTGTACAGACGTCGTGGTGCAACACTGGGCAGTTTACCCCGCCCCTTGGCGTCCCGCCTTGGGTGCCGGAGAGGGTTCCTTCACCACTGCTATGAACAGGGCCTCCCCAAGCAGTCTTAACATTGGGGTGAGTTGATAGTCCCCATGTACCAACAACTGCATCAATCATACGTGCACATTGCTGTCTGGTGCTCAACTCTGTATCCTAAACTTCATTAAAAACATGGCTCTTGATCTTGTGTGAGGCTGAAAAATTGAGACTATCATCTGATGAACTTTTGGCACAGGACTTGTGTGGGAGAGAAGGCTGGAGAACTCCTTGGCTGGCTGCTCGTACAACTAAAAACATATAAAGAGCCTTGCTGGATCAGGCCAAAGGTTCATCTAGCCCAGCATCCTGTTCTCACAGTGTCCAATTACATACCCTCCAACATGTTGAGTCCCAAACTGGGATGCACATCTTCCCGTATGTGTTCCTGCAGGAGTCACATGAACTGTGCAAGACCATGGAGCTCAAAATGTGCACTTTTGCTTTCAAAGTGCCCCAAAACACACGTTTTTGGGGTGCCATGTGAGATTGCGGTCCTGAAAAAAGCAAGGGAGAGATCTGAGCATGAAATCACATGAAATCACAGTGACCAAAATGGCTGCCATGCTCACATGGGATTTCCCAGTTTTTCTGGGACACTTGTGGGGTATGCAATTAGTTGCCTATGGGAAACCCGCAAGTAAGAACCCCAAGCGAACTTTCCCTCTGCTGTTGTTTCCAGCAACTGGTATTCAGAAGCATTACTGCCTCCAACCCCAGAGGTAGAAAATAGCCGTCATGGCCAATAGCCATAGCATTCTACAAGAAGTAGAACAGCATTATGCAGATTAAGCGCATCTAGAATAGCATTATGCAGATTAAGCAGACCCGGTGCACCATCTGGCCCACTTTTTGGCCACATCAAAGAGGAACTCTCCATAAACGCCTGTTAACAATGTAATTAATTCAGACAAACAAACCATGATGCCTTTTTCAGAATGGAAACAACAACAAGGAACATTTCAGCAATGTAAAAAAGTATTCAGAGGACAGAACTTCCCAATGCAAAAATGTCACAGTAGAGCCCTGTTTGGCATCATGATGTGTCTTATTTAGCTTTTTTATCAACAATTTGATGATGATGATGACGACAATAATAATAATAATTCTCCTATTGCAGAGTGGAGAGAAGGCACGGCAAGGCACGGCCATCCTTCAAAACCTGCGCTTCTCTGAATTTTTCAGAGCAGAACTTCAGCCAAGTAATGTGTAGAAAAATGCATATACTAAAGTATGCATAAAAATACATATATTTAGTGAAATTAACATGCAATAATGCATTATACTGGGGAAAATATAAATATTACGGAAGGTGTGCTTTGCACAAATGTGTGTGTTAGGAGAAATGCGTACCATAATGCTAGCAACTTTTCATGAGGCGTTAACAAAATATTTCCCTGGAAACTGTTTTGGAAATGTGAACTAAAGTTAAGATTGAAAAAAATGAGAGACTGATCTGGATTCCTATCTGCATGATTGTCTAGAACAGTGATTTTCAACCAGTGTGCTGTGGCACCCTGGGGTGCCTTGAATGATGGTCAGCGGTGCTGCGGGCAACACTGTCCCCTGTCCCTCTTCCTTCCCTCCCTCCTCTGATGCCCTCTCGCATCTCTGCCTCCCAAAGGCTTCCACAGCTATTTGTTGCAGTAGTCCTGGCTACAAGCTCCACAGGTGAATGGTGCCTCTGGGGCTAGTCAAGGGGTGCTGGTAGCCAGGACCTGAAGCAGCCTTAGAGCAAGCAAACAAGCAAGCAAGCAAGCAAGCAAGCAAGCGTGTGAGGCAGCCCAGCCAGTCAGTTCACCACCCCTTGCTGTTGGGAATGGACAGACAAGTCCCAGGCCCCTGTGGGGCAGTGTGAAGAGGCACCTCTCTTTGGGGTGGGGTGGGAGTGCAGGCCAGAGACCAGGGGCAGCAGCAGCACCTGCCCAGAGGACTCCCAAGGAGAGGAGAGAGGAGAGGAGGCTGAGGGAACACTCTACCAGGGAGGGTGTTCGAAAAAGGGTGAGAGGCTGCCAGCTCTGCAGGTGAGGGGTGACATAACTAGGTTCCTGAGCCCCCCGGGGTGCCACAGAAAGAATGTAGTTGATCAAGGGAACCATGGACTTAAAAAGGTTGAAAACCTCTGGTCTAGGAGGTATGGATCTTGGTCAGTTTGTACCAGAATTTGCCAGGACTGAATTTCTTAATTATCTCCACTTCAAAGCTCAGGTTTCTTTACTGAGTCTGCTCCACCAGGTCTAAAGAGGAATGTAAAAGTTTGCTCCTTCTCATCTGTCCTAGCGAGGCTAAAGAAAAGGATTAGAGGCGACTGGGTGGTAGTTGTTTCAGAGAAGGCAGTGCAATACACTCCCCCGCACACATTTCTTTCCAATCTCTCTCTTTATCATGAAGCTAATGGTCTATTTCCAGCTCATCATGAGCTTTGCAGACAAATGGGGAGCACTGGGTTTGAAGAAGGTCTGCATTTGTTAGAATTTGCAGCTCAGTTGAGCACTTCAGTCTGCTAGCTGATGTTATGTAACACGGGTGACTGAGAGGGAACATCAGACCAACATCAGGGTGACCAGATGCAAACCTAGAGGGGAAATGCTGCAATCCACCCACCCACCACCACCCCTTCTCACCTGCCTTTCCTGGTATGAGGATCCCAGGGTGAAATAAAAAAGAGCATTTAGAAAGTTCATGAGTCATGCCACAGTAACATCGGGCATTTTGTTTCAGCAATCCGACTCTGGGAACTTCCTTGCAAAATTGCTTGGGGTTGACTCAGAAAAACTACATCCTCTGGCCTGATGCTTGGAAATTAGAAGATGGTTCTCTGAAGTTTAGTGCTATGTAGAAATCCATCCTCTGGTTTCTTGGGAGTTTTCTTCTTTTTCTGCAAATGAGGCTGCCATTTCTCTTTCCTTATTCTCTTGCACTTTGCATGGGCACAAGGTTTTGAGCTTACAGTGCCACTGTGAAGTGGTTGAAGGTGGTACCCTGCCCCCCCCAAAAAAACCTATTTTCTTCAGTGCTCTGCAGCCTCACCAGCCCCCCTTCATGTCCTTTGTGGTCTGACTGAAACACAGTCACCCAGGGAGGCTGCATAGTGCAGAACACCTATGAGACAATTTGTAGAATGAAAGGAAGAACACTCCCAAACCCTTCTCAGCCACCTCAGAAGTAAGCAAACCATGACAAAAACAAAACAAAACACCCTGCACCCCACCCCTGAGAATTTCACTGGAAGTTTCTCTCCATTTGGATAATTTCAGAATGCAATTTCTTTTCTCATTAACTGATGGGTGGTTAAAAAGAAGCAGGAGAAATTTCCAGCACAGAGCTTCCAAAAATAGCAGGAGAGGGAGTCCTACGAAGTCCTCCTTCAGCATAGCTTAACAGTCACTCATTAAAGCAGGAGGAGATGCTTCTGGACTCCACTCCACCCCCCCATGAGCCCCAGCCCATATGGCGAATGGTCAGGCAGGGATGGTGGGAGTTGTAGGCCAAAAACATCTTGTGAGTCATAAATTCCCACCCACTGTCATTAAATTGACTAAAACTAGGTATCTCAACATCCCAAGGTCCTGTTAAGTCCAATAAGCACGGTGCTGAGGGGATCCTGTGGGTAGATGCTTGGTCACGAGATATCCAGGGTATACATCAGTGGATTTCACAATGCTGTTCTCCAAACAAACTGTGTAGAAGAATGTATATACTCTAGTTGCAAATGGGATCTGTTCTGGAGGCCCGTTCGCAACCTGAAATGAACGCAACCTGCGTCTGCACGTCTGCTCATGCGCGGGTCATGATTCGCAGCTTCTGCGTATGCGTGTAATGTCATTTTGCGCATCTGTGCATGCGCGAGTGGCGAAACCAGGAAGTAACCCTTTCTGGTACTTCTGGGTCGCCGAGGGATGCAACCTGAAAACATGCAACCTGAAGCAAATGTATCATGAGGTATGACTGCATGGGGGGGGGGGGAGAAGTAGCCATAAAAATGAACTTGTTAATGAAAATAGCACACAGAAAAATGTGTGATGCGAAAAACTGGTAATAAAAATGTGTATCCAGCTGGAGAAATGCACACTAAAAT
The DNA here is from genome assembly GCF_964106645.2 of Podarcis pityusensis. Lineage (NCBI taxonomy): Eukaryota > Metazoa > Chordata > Lepidosauria > Squamata > Lacertidae > Podarcis > Podarcis pityusensis. The sequence goes on along the minus strand of NC_138039.1, from coordinate 31,204,340 downwards.
GCTGAGGATTTTCGTGTGGAAGTTTTTTTAAAAAATTGACAAACTGAGGTGGGAATGTGGCGAATGGAACTGAATATTGGGGGGAAATGAAAAATGAAGACCAAAATAGATTCATCTTGTTCATTTATTAGGTGGTATCTTAACTGATTCTCCCGCCCCCACCCCAAAAGCTGTACACCCCAGAATAGCAATCCCACCATCATTAACCTGGCCAGGGTGTAAGAGGGTTGAAAACTGACCTTGGGAAAGCAGAGCAGCAGAGAAGCATTCCCCCCCCCCGCCCCGCCGCCATTAGCTCTTCACATTGGTATTTATGCCTCATTTTAACTAGGGTGCACAGCCGGCCATATTCATATCCTTCATATTTAGCCAGAGCAACCTTGCATATGTTAATAGTAACAACACAGGAGAGTGTTGGTGTGTTTGCACTATATCAGTTGACACCTCTATAAAATTTTATATCAGATGCCTTTGGCAACAACGTCTTTCGGGGGACGTGAAAAAGATTTGCCCTTTCACCATTGCTTGCTCTCCTCATTTTTGCAAGAGAGAATTCCCTGCTAGGCCACTCACTTCTCTCTCAGGACAGGTCCAAATCAAGGGGCAGCTTAATTTCCCAATGTTGACTAAAGTCTGTGACCTGGCTGCATCCCACACAGGGGCTTTGCGAAATCTGTTCCAAGGTGTTTCAAGGGTTTGCAGCCTTTGGATCGTTTTTGTCCTGCTGAACTTGGTGTGAGGTTGAGGAAAGGAAGAAGAGTCAGAGTGTTAGATTGTGACTGAATGGATATGAATTCAATCCTCACTCTGCCATAAGTCACAATGAGAGATCTTGATCTAGTCTCTCTCCCTCCCCCCATCTCTCACTCTCTCTTTCTCTCTCTCTTCCCATAACCTATCTAACAGAATCGTTGCAAAGATCATGTGGAGGGAGGAGGAGATAACTATGGACATTGCCTTCAACCTTTTGCAGTTGGTGGGGTGGGGGGAGGGTGGATGCGAACGGAATAAATGGAGAAAAAAGGATAAAATTAACTGCTATCATTAGACATACAGTGGTACCTCGGGTTACATACACTTCAGGTTACAGACTCCGCTAACCCAGAAATAGTGCTTCAGGTTAAGAACTTTACTTCAGGATGAGAACAGAAATCGTGCTCCGGCGGCATGACAGCAGCAGGAGGCCCCATTAGCTAATGTGGTGCTTCAGGTTAAGAACAGTTTCAGGTTAAGTACGGACCTCCGGAACGAATTAAGTACTTAACCCGAGGTACCACTGTATTGCTCTAGAATGCAACCAAGTGACTCAGACTTCAGCAGGATGCCAGGAGGATTACTCTGAGGTAAAGAGCGGATGAAGCACAGCCTTCAATGAACTTCATCCACCTCTCTTTCTCTCTTATTCACTCCCCCCTCCCCAAAAAATTAAGTTGGGAAAAAGGTGTCTTAATCATACAAGAATGGCACCTGCATCGGCTGATTAACCCGGCAAACTTTCTGTTAGTAATTTAATAAGGGCGTATGGACAGGGGGGGAAAGGGCTGCCAACACTGCTGCTAAAAATAAGTGAATGTTGTAACAACAGACTCTCTCTCTTTCCCCCAACCAGCTTCCAGGCACAATGAATGTGCTCATAGCAGTTTCACATTTATGGAGCCACGCATCTGAAATATGCATTACTGCAAGGGATGCTGGAGGGGGTCAACTTTTGCTACCAGTTTCTTCCCAGGCACAAATCAAAGCATCATGCTTGACAGGCGAACCCCTAAAAAAGGGTTGGGGACCTCAGGCCCCAGGTCCAAATATGGTCCTCTAGGTGTCTCTTTCTGGCTCAAGGCTACACCCTCTTTTAGGCCACACCCCTCACATGTCCTGTTTTGTATCGTCCTTGAGTGTTTTTGCCTGGGTGGCTGGAGGATGGAGAGAAGTGTGTTGGAGATGTAGAATCGTGTGGCTTTTGTTCTGCTGGAATGGAACCTGCTGTTGCTTTGCCCACTGGCATGAAGGAATGTGGTCCTCAAACTGAAGATGCTCCCTGCTCCTGCAGTAATGGTTCAAGAATGAGCCATCAGATGAAATCCCTGCTCCCAAACAAATCCACCCAACTGTTCAAAACTTACTAAAAAACAAAGCACGAAAAAGTGAGAGTAACCAAAATTGACAGGTTTGCTCATCTCTACTTGTGGACCTCTACTTGGCTTCCTTCTGAAATTGGGACCCATGGAATAGCTTCTGGAAGGAATTGGATGGCGAGATAAGAAGGAGGGGCAGCCCCAGCTGTTTAGGTCTGTAAAAGTTAAAACCCAGCTCCTTCAATTGGGCTCAAAATATGAGGCTCTATAGTTGTGACAAGGCTACATGAAAAATAAAAATGAAGGTTTTGTGTTTGTCTCTCTCCGTCTGCTGTTCCTCCTTTTCTACTGGGAAATCTCAGGGGCTTGGCTTAAACCAGAGTTTGTATTGGGGTAATGGAAAATATGACCTCATTAGCACCAAGTTTGTCATTTGTTCCATAACAAAAAAGTAAATTACAGTATATTAATGCAGTTTGTGTTGTTTTTAATGTGCACAGAGACACAATAAAACTTTTTTATTGGGGAAGTGTGATGACATGTTCGCACTTCAGGACTACCACCGGGGCTCTGATAGGGCGCACCAATTGGATGGCTCTGTGGAACACTCTTATAATGATGTAGTAAAATTTGACTCTCATGTAGTAAAATCTGTTTATGGCAAAGCTGTTTTCTCCCTGCAGAATCCTATCGGGCTAGGCCGGGGAGCTGAGTAGTGGAGTCTGTATGTGTGTGTGGAAACCTCTAGAACTGTATTTCTTTAAAAGGAAATGACTTGGATGAAATTTTTGAATGATTTGGATTCCATCAATAAATCCTCCCATCTCACTCAACTCTTCCCAAAGATGCAACTCATGTGTTGTAGTGGGCAGTGTACTCCCAAGGCCTTCCCTTAGATGGGTTCCCCAATATTTTGTAGATCAAGCCGATTTAAGTACAGTGGTACCTCTGGATACGCACACCTCCGGTTGTGTATCCTTCAGGATGTGGATGCAGCAAACTTGGAAGTATTTTTCCAGGTTTCGCTGCGCACGCAGGCACAGAAGCGCTCTACTGCCGCACGCGCGTGCGCAGAAGCAGTCCCTCTGGTTGTGGAAACCTTGGGATCCGACCAGAGCTCTGGAATGGATCCCATCCACAACTGGAGGTACCACTGTAATACATTTCCAATCCATGTTTTCCTTTGTGTATGTACCCAAATTAACTTCCCATTCGAAGAGCAGGCTGATACGATCTTTCTCTTCATTTGACAACCAGCTAGCAGTGTCCTGGTCAAATCTGTAAAACGTTCTTCTTGTTAAAAACCAGAACTGGGATGCAAAAAGATAACAAACTCCAGATTCTGCCAGATTTTGCCTATATGCCAGACTTAAAATTGAAATGGAGAGAAACCAAAACTGAGAGATTCTTCCGCTTCTACTTGCAAGTTGTTGATATTTGTGGAGGAGAGAAAAAACCCTGAATTGTTTGAAGCATAGTGTGAATGTTCTTTTCAGTGGAAGTCCATGGAGTCAGTTACTCCAACCAATCACTTTCAGTATACTTGTGATGCACTGTAATAATGCAGAGTACTTTTCTTTGCCTACACAGAAATGCATCCTTGAAGCATCACTGACTTAGCAGAGCAACACAAGTTCAGTGGTTATCAGAGGGCTGAAGAACAGGAGGTCGCCGAGTGCAACATTGCTGAAGTTCGGATGACTCTTCCATGATCTGTTCTGAGTGGAAGTGGCTTAAATAGCTTTCCATTTTGTCTCTTTGTAAGCAGAACACTCTGGGTAAGGAAGTTTTTCCTTTCTTCTCCACTTCACAAGAAAGGGAGTAGATTTCTCTCCCCCAATAACTTCCCACGGTGGTTCTTTAATGAAGCCATTAAATGGGTAGGCTTTGTTTTTATCAATTCAATCACCAAAATGAAAATCATTATAGTTCCCTCCAATTTATTAGGTGTCGTTATTTGCCATCATGTGTAAATTCATTTAACGAAATAGCCGTGCTGACTGCTTTGGAATCACACTGCTGGTGCTATTGGAAGTGTAATTCAGACTGGCGGATGGTTGCGTTTCAGGGTTTGTCTTTAGATTCTTTAGCGACTTATTTTTGTAGAAAGTCACAAATGAAATTACCAAATGAAGAGAGCTTTATTTTTAAAAGGGAAAGCTAGAAGGGCATTCCAGGCTCATTGGAGTATGTATGGAGTGCAGAGTATCCCTGGTGTGCTTTCAATGCCTATTAAAATGGAATGTAAACCCTAGCTGAGTGTGGCTTTTTAATATCTACTAAGAGAACACATAGCAGAGAAAAGAATTGACTTGATGACCTCCTGGATCACAGTTCATCCTTCTTGCCACTATGCCATGCTAGCTCTCTTCTATTCCCTGAATAGTCTCTTCCTGATCACCTGGAGTCTATTCTGCTCCCTACAGGTGAGCAGGTGCCTGGCTGTTTACAAGCCCACACAGCTATCATCTGCCTAGTTAACCAACACTATGCAAGTATTCCTGGGATTTTAACAAGCAGCCCCTCTCTCCACTAATTTGGAAATGTCACATTGAAAAGGTATCCATCTAATGAGAATTACAGCTCCCTGCTTCATTGATCCTTTGTACAGCTCCATACGGCATTCCTCCCAAATGGCAGAGCTTTCTGATAGGCAGAGAAGAGTATTTTTGGCTGAGTTTTCAGCAGGAAAAAAAAAATCCCAGCAGTGAGGACAATAAATCATTGGGTTTGATGGAACATTGTTATATAGACAAATAACTGGCATGCCAGGAAATAAATGATGTGCGTTTTCCAAACATCAATAGATGCCTGGGCAAAAGCCATTTAAAATGGGAACAGATTGTGTGTGTGTGTGTGTGTGTGTGTGTGTGTGTGTGTTGTGGACATCTTGCAGCTCCTAGTTCTGAAAATGTACCCCATACATCTCCACACAAATAATTCTCTCCTCTAAGCAAATGCACACCAGGTTTATGGATGCTCTTGAGTGCTCCCAGTCCGACCATTATAAATAATGATGCTTCCATGCCCTCGGTCTTATACTGCGGAATTCACTAAACTAAGCTGACATATAGATTCTCAACACAAGTTCTTTGCAGCAAAAAATTCCTTCCATGGTGCATAGCCACTAAAGTGATGGAACGTGTCATAGTTCTGCACCAAATCGCACCCCTCCCCCCCCAATTATCCTCATTTGACCTTCTCCCCAGATTTTGGAATTCTGAATAATGTGATCTTGTTTCCAAAGCAGAGCTGGTGCATTAGGCAGGTGTGGCGAACTGGATATGGCCAGATGGCAGGATACAGAAGAGACCTACCTTTTGCAAGCCACTTTGACAAGTGGGGAGGGCCACTTACCTGTCAGCCATCTGATGTTCAAGCCTCAGCCCAGTATACCTGAAGGAGTATACTGGACAGCCTGGACACTGGGGTCCAGCTCCGAGGGCCTTCTGGCGGTTCCCTCACTGCGAGAAGTGAGGTTACAGGGAACCAGGCACCCGCCCTGTGGAACGCCATCCCATCAGATGTCAAGGAAATAAACAACTATCTGACTTTTAGAAGACATATGAAAGCAGTTCTGTTTAGGGAAGTTTTGAATGTTTGATGTTTTGTTGTGTTTTTAATATCCTGTTGGAAGCTGCCCAGAGTGGTTGGGGAGGCCCGGCCAGATGGGAGGGATGTAAGTAATAAATTATTATTATTATTATTATTATTATTATTATTATTATTATTATTATTATTATTCCTGCAAAGGAAGGCTTTTCTTTTGCTGCCCCAGCTCTTTATTTGCATCCCTGGCTTGAAGACACACTTGCAAAGGGCAATTTGAGCTAGGGATGCAACACAAGGCTCAGGAGTGCACTCCTTCTACCTTTGCAGCCAAAATCCAGTCCTTTTTGAATTTGGTGACTTTTTCTGTTGCTGTGCAGGGCAATATATAAAGATACCACTTTTTATGCCCTGCAAAAGAGCATAGGAAGCTGACTCTTGCCAGGTCAGACCATTAGACCATCTAGTGCACTGACAGGCAACACCTCTTGGCTCGCCAGGATTTCAGGCAGGATTCTCTCCCAACCCCGTCTGGACATACCCTCCAACATTTCTCCAATGAAAATAGGGATGTCCCATTCCATAATAATAATTTTACTATTTACACCCCACACATCTTACTGGGTTGCCCCAGCCACTCTGGGCAGCTTGCAACATATATAAAAACATGATAAAACATTAAAAAACAACCTTCCCTATACAGGATTGCCTTCAGATGGCTTGGGAGTCGAATAACTCCATAACCTCCAACATTTCTCCGATTAAAATAGGGACGCCCTAACAAAAAGTGGGACATTCTGGGAATAAATCAGAAACTGAGACGGCTTCTCTAAATCAGGGACACCCCTGGAGAATAGGGACACCTTGAGGGTCCGCCTGGAGATTGGATCTGCAACCTTCTGCATGCAATATGGATGTTCTACCACTGACACATTCCAGTCAGGCAAAAGCAGTGTGGAGCAGAGCTGATGAGTGTCACCTGGAGAGATGGGGTGTGGACTGAGTCGTGGGTGTGGTCTAAAGAGAGTCCCGAGGGCCAAACAGAGTGCCCCAGAGGGCTGCATTCAGCCAGCGGGCCTGACGATCTCTGGTTCTGCCCAGTGGCGTAGCATGGGGGGTGCAGGGGGGCCCGGCCGCACCGGGTGCAACATCTGGGGGGGGGACACACGCTCGCACTCGCAGTGCTAAAATCAGTGCTAAAATCCACGGGTTAGGGGGCGCAAATTACTTGCCTTGCCCTGGGTGCTGACAACCCACACTACGCCACTGGTTCTGCCAGCTCTTAATAATCATAGTGAGCTGTCCAGAACTGTCTGAGAACAAAGCACTTGTAATGTGCACACCTGCCTTTCTTTCAGGATGTTAAAGGCCCATTGTGGAGCGGATAGGGGCAGGAAGAAGGAAAAGAATGGGGGCCATATCTGCAAAAGCCTGCGAGCAGATGAAATCTCAGTTCGATCTGTTATCTCCCGGCGCTCCAAAGGTCTTCCAGTGGGAGATTAAAGAGCAAGGTTACTGTGACAATTTGTTTACATGCAGGGAGAGATTAAGATCTCATTGAAAAGGAATAAAAATAACATCATCTCAGGCTGTCACAGCATGAGCCCCATTGTAATCAACACTGGTCTGATTTCAGGGATAATTTAAGACCAATTTATTATCTTAATTAAAAAAGAGAGAAGGGGAGGGAGGGAGAGGAAGGAATTCGTGTTTCAGATGCCAATCTGTTAGCTATCGGATAACACTTTTGGATGACCCAAACACCATAGCATATGCACAAGAGGAAGAAGAACTTTTTTTTTTGCTTTAAAATAAACAATGAAGCTAGCTGGATATTAGTTTAAAAATGTCACTTGTTTCCTGCACGAAGGGGTGTGCAAGGTTTTGCACGGTGGACAGCAAGACGTCTTCTTTCCTCATATTAGAATTCCGGGCCTTTCAATGAAGCTCATTGTTGGAAGATTCAGGGCAGACAAAAGAAAGGACTGCTTCAAACAACAGATACACTAGAGGTAACACTAGAGGTAGTGATGGCCACTGTAAGGTTATCAATGACTACTAGCTACAATGGCTGTCCAGAGGCAGTATGCCCCCAAATGCCAGTTGTGTTCATGTCCTGTTTGCAGGCTTTCAATGGGCACCTGGTTGCCCACTGTAAGAACAGGATACTAGAAGAGATGGGCCTCTTGGCCTGACCCAGCAGAGCTCTCCTTGTATTATTAAGCTCACTGTCAGCAACTGCCTCAGAACTAGACTCAGAGGCAAGCCAGAGCTCAGTGGACAGGTGGCCTAACTCAGAATAAGGCAGTTTCCTATGTTTTAAATCAGCCTTCCCCTCAGGTATTGTTGCAGTCCATAAGAACATAAGAAGAGCACTTTTGGATCAGGTCAAAGGTCTATCTAGTCCAGCATTCTGCTCTCATGGTGGCCAGCCAGATGTCGGTGGGAAGTCCGCAAGCAGGACCTAAGTGTAATAGCAGGCATAGGCAAACTCGGCCTTCCAGATGTTTTGGGACTACAACTCCCATCATCCCTAGCTAACAGGACCAGTGGTCAGGGATCATGGGAGTTGTAGTCCCAAAACATCTGGAGGGCTGAGTTTGCCTATGCCTGGAAATAGCATTCTTCCCACTTGTGATTCCCAGAAACTGGCATTCAGAAGCATATTGCCTCCAATGGTGGTGGTAGAACACAGCTATCCTGGCGGGTAGCCGCTGATAACTTTGCCTTTCATGGATTTGCCTAGTCTTCTCTTAATGCCACTCAAGTGCAGAATGGTTGCCCTCTTCCCCATGAACTTCCAAAAATAGGTTTATCCTTCCTGCTTTGATTCACCTTTTTAGGAACTCTGTTCCATAGAAAGAATGCTGGAGAAAGTGTGGTGGTCCATTTGGAATATGGCAGGGCAGTGCAGAAATCTGCCCCTGGTTTATTGTAAGTTTTCTTTCCATGACAAAAAGGCTTCAATTTTTCTATCTCATTCTAAAGACACATTAGAATTTACGTAGAATGTCTGTGGGCATGGGATTTTGAGCTGACTTTAGGAATATATGTCAATTTTATATAATCTCAGAATCTCATTTTCCCCAATTAGTTTCAATTTGAATTTTTTTAAGGCAGTCCCACATATCTAGGTAAAGATAGAGATAGATATTGATATAGAGTTACTTTTTTTACAAGGATGTTTAGAAAGATCATAGCGAGGTACAATAAAATCATTAAAACCTTATAAAATCATAAAATTCAGAACAAGTGACCAACAATTAAGCCATATATAGGACTTACAATAATTTAAAATGCAAGGGTACACAGATAGATTGATAGAGCTATAGATCAATTTATAGATTGCTGCTTCTAAAGGATCTCTCTCTCTCTCCCCTTCCATTTCACTCTTTCCCCAAAAAGCAGCCAAACCATCAACCTAGAGTGTCATCAGAATCTGGACCAAGAGTCCCTTTGAGAACCACTCCCCACACCCCAAAAAAAATCTCTGCAGGAAGGAAGTTGCCCAGCAGGGAGCCAGGTGGATGGCAAACATGTGTTTTTCAATTACAAATGACTCAAGGGAAAAGGTTGTTGTTGTTTTGTTTTTTTAAAGAAGAGTCATCCTGGCTGTTTTGACCAGATTAAGACCCAATGCAATGCCCCTTGGTCAGCTCCAAGCCCAACGTAAGTCCCACAAATCTTTCCCGCTCTCCACTCCCCCCATTTTTTTTGTTTACAAACATGTTTACAAGTACTTGATAGGTGACCTTATTTACTTAGCAACCTGTGGATTCATTTATCTTGAAATTAGTAGGTAATGAACTGGAAAGCTCCAACAACCCTCCCACTAATTAACATGATAATGGGATTGTTTTGCTACAGAGGTACAATTAGCATGGAGGAGCTAGAGGAAGAGAGGGAGGGAAAATCAATAATGTGTCTGAAGGGTACTGCCAATCCCATGGCTAGAAGGGAACCAAGGGGAGACCTCTGTGATGGGGAGAGAAATGTGGGGGGGGGGGAGTTGAGAGCCTCCCATAATGATGTTTTGTAGGTGATAGGAGAGTGAGATTACAAATCCCCAGTTCAAATCTTGTCTCAACCAGGAACTTATGAGAAAATATCAAAAACTGTGCTTAGAATCTATGTGCTTCATTCACAACACCACAAAACGGATCCTGCCATCACGGACCAGATCTGAACCATGATAACTTTTTAAGTGGCCACCTGTCAGATTATTTATCGATGGTGGTATTGGAGGTACCAGAGGGGGGAAATGATGTGCATACTATTTGCTAGTCATCCCCATCTGAGTGCTGGAATTTGTGCAGAGGAGGGTGACTAAGATGATGAAGAGTCTGGAAACCAAGCCTTAGGAGGAACAGTTGAGGGCATTGGGTCTGCTAAGCCTGGAGAAGAGAAGACTGAGATGTGCTATGATAGCCATATTTAAATATCTGAAGGGCTGTCCCATGGAAGATGGAGCAAGCTTGTTTTCTGCTTCTTCCAAAGGGGAAGACCTGAACCAATGGATTCAAATTGCAAGAAAGAACTTTCGAGTTGTTCAGCTGCAGAGCAGGCCACCTCAGAAGGTGATAGAAGGAATTTCATTGGAGGTTTTTAAGAAGAGGTTGGATGGCCACCTGTCAGGAATTCTTTAACTGTAATTCCTGCCTTGCAGGGGGTTGGACAAGAGGCATTTTGGTGTACCTTCTGCTAAGTTGTGGGTGAACATATCAGACGACACAGCGATTCTTCAAACAGCTCTTGTTTATTCACTGGCCAGAACAGAACTGAACTGAAGGGTTCAGCCAGCCTGCTTATATAGAGCTCCAGTACAACGCAACTGTAACAACTTTCTGTAACTATCCAATCCCTGAACGTCACTTTCAATACCTTATTTGCATATGTGGACCTGAGTGAAAACTATCTACAGTATCCCCCTGCTGGCCCAGGGTGAGAACTTCAGTACATAATACCTTCTAATTGTACAATTCAATGGTTTTTCTCCTAAACAGCACTGCAGTGGGGATGAAAATACAGATTTCATCACTCTTCATATAGATTAGTGCAGAGAGGACTTGATTTTACTCCCTATTCTGTCTGCTCAGCCCAGTATGGCAATGAAGAGGAAAATATTTGGATAGCGTGGTTGCAAAGTGAGGCTGTGTGTGTGTCTTTCCCCTAAAGATGTTCCCACTTGCAGCCCAAAGTGGTACTGGTATGATGTTTTGCCTCATTGGGACATAGCCACCTCATTTTTCCATATGTGCCAATTCAGCTCGATCTGGTTTGAAACCAAGAGGCAGTGTACAGAATGCCTAAAGCTGGGATATTGGTGCTCCACTTCCCCACCCATAAGAAGAAACCAGGAGACAGAACTCACAATGCATGAGTCTTGGGTTTTAATGTGGTCAAATGCAGCCATTGCCTGTGTTGGTGCAAGCGCAGGGCAGAGGGCTATGAACAAGCCCTGTGTTCCAGCTGAGCAGTCATTTCATTACAGGTCCTGCCACCTTTCCAGGCAGGGATCAGTGCCTAGTGTGGGAAAATAAATGTGGGAAGAGCTTCAAGCTTGGGAAGAAGAAAAAGGGGGAAGGAGGGAGGGAAGGAATCTCTGTCATTATCAATGGGCACCAACCCTAGGGGGAAATCATGATATATGCTTTAACTCTCTCACCCGCTTCTGCCCAGCACACACCTGGTCTGCTCATACTTCCTTGAGAGTGTCTTTTGTTTATCGTAGCATAGGGGAGTTACCAGTAGTTCTTTCAAATGCAGGAAATGCTTCTAGGTTCCATTCCACCATTCCACCCTCCTTCCTGGTTTGCTGTTCAGTAATGGGGGAACCAGCACTTTGTTAAAAACTCTCCTTGCCTTCTTTGCTGGGAAATTTGTGTGCCCCAGTTGTCTTTCCCAGTTGCTTCTAGAGGTGGTGGGGGATAGGCAGAAAGTAAGTGAATGAAGCAAGAGAATTTCCTGATACACCTATCTTCAGAATTACTTCTGGCCAGTCTGTGCAACTCTGAAGGCCAATTTTAGAGCTGTGTTTTAGTATCCATCAGTTTTAGGATTGCAGACACAGATTTATATAGACAATCTCAGTTTCTCATTTTTCCAATCTTAAATTCAGTTTGATCCATTTTTGCATAGATATGCATTTTTTAAAATGAAATCTGCATGGAAATTTGTATACATTGTTGTGCACGTGCTAATAGACACATTTTTTCTTGCAATCTTGGGTAGTATATGCATTTTTTGCAAGCAATTCTCTAATATAATGCATTTTGAACATTATTTTCACCAGTGTACACATTTCTGCAAGTTAACTATATCATTTAGTTCAGAGAAGGACAGATTGCGAATGAGAGCAGTGTTTGAGATCCTATGTTGATTTGGAAGGTGTGCAATTAGTTGGTTTGAATTAAGATGCAAGCTGAATGAATTCATCCCCCACTCCTAGCTCCTAGAAACTCAGGTTGCAGCTGTCTCTCAGAACAATTTTTTTACCAGCTTCAGCTGGTTTGCCAGCTGCACTCTCCCCTGGAAAACGGGGACCTTGCAATTTGAGGTATGCAGTGTACTTCTCTGTGGGGCTGCTCTTGAATACAGTTCAGAAACTGCATCTGATCTACAATACAGCAATGAGCTGAGACACATGGGTAGGAAAACTAAGGCCTGGGGGCCGGATCTGGCCCAATCGCCTTCTAAATCTGGCCCACTGACGGTCCGAGAATCAATGTGTTTTTACATGAGTAGAATGTGTGCTTTTATTTAAAATGCATCTCTGGGTTATTTGTGGGGCATAGGAAAATTTGTTGATAATTTTTTCAAAATATAGTCCGCCCCCCCACAAGGTCTGAGGGACAGTGGACCGGCCCCCTGCTGAAAAAAATTGCTGACCCCTGGCTGAGAGTCATGGGAACATAGAAAGCAGCTTATAATGAATCAGAGCATTGATCCATCTAGCTCAGTGTCATCTACATGGATGACATTTCATGGAGATGCTGGCAACTGAACTCAGGACTTTCTGCCTGCAAAACAGATGCTCTTATCACTGCGCCACAGCACTTCCTTGTTAATGATGTCTTCTCAGATCATATTATATCAGGGCAAAGAGTACCTTGGGGAAAGGTTATAATTTTGCATGAAAACGACTCCAGGGCAGGTTCAGTGTCCCGTTCATCTTCAGATTGGGCTGGAGAAAATCCCCCCTGAAGCCCCAGTGAGCTGATACTGAACTAGATGTTCTGACTTGGAATAAGGCAGCTTCCAATGTACACCTGGATGCTGGTTAACCTGTGGGTTAAATTTTGGTGTTGACCCAAGCCTTAAATGGATCAAAGTATCCTAGAGAAGGCCAGCTCATTAAATTTTAGGTAGGACTTAGCTCCAGGGGCTGTATTTGTTAGAATGATGTCCACTAGGGAAATGTTCCTCCTTTCCTTGGTATTTTCTTGTGGGATGCTATTCCGGAGGGAGAATCAACGGGACTAGCTGCTTGGTGTTTTTTGTTTGTTTTAAAGAACTATTTCCCCTGTTAGCCAGACCTTTGGGATACAGCATCTTTGCAGCCTCTTGTTTCCAAAGGATAGTAGAAAGAATCCATAATTAACCAAACTGGGTCAAAGAAGTTTCGACTCTTGCAGAGGCTGGTTTCTTCTAAAAATATTTTAATTTTCAAAGCCTACCCACCTGTCTTGAGCTAGGAATAAATACCTCCAAAGGGTACAGCAGAGCAGATCCGTAGAGTATTTTGGAGTGAGCAATCTTCATATGGCCTAGATCTGTATCTTCCTTGAGAATATCTATAATTTTAGATCTGCTCTGTTGCTGCAAATCCCCCCACCATTAACCAAGCTTTCCTTTTCAGCCCTGCTCTGTAGAACTTGTCATGGAATGCTGCCTTATTCAAAATCAAAGCAAGTCTCTGTCATTGTCAGTGCTGACAGCTAGCAACTCAAAAGGGTTTAATATAGGGCATTCCCCAGACCTACCTGGGGGCATTGAGGATTGAACCCAAGGTCTTCTTGATACAAAATGTGTGCTCTGTCATTGAGCTATGGCCATGTCATAGGCTGCCTTAGGGTGTGAGGTAGGGCAGTGCACCAGATCTGGCAGAATCCCAAACCAAATTGGGCCAATTTGGGCAAATGCAGGTTTTGGCCAAATTGGGTTGAGGCAGCCGTGACTCACCCCATGTTAGGTTGGATGACCTGGAGGAAGCTGAGGCTGTTAAAAGGCAGAATGGTCAGGTGATGGGGCGGGAGAAGGAGTGGGCATGCAGTCTTACTAGAAAGTAAACCCCTTTAACTTATTGGGCTTCCTTTCAGCAGCCCTGTCTAGGCAAGCCTTCTAATGTGTATTGTTTTTATATATGTCGGAAGCTGCTCAGAGTGGTTGTAGTTTCCAGGTCACCCTCAAAGGTAGTCCCATGTAGATTGCATTGCAGTAGTCCAAGCTGGAGATAACCAGAGCATGCACCACTCTGGCGAGACAGTCCATGGGCAAGTAGGGTCTCAGCCTGCATACCAGATGAAGCTGGTTGTTGCCCTGGACACAGAATTGACCTGGGCCTCCCTGGAGAGCTGTGAATCCAAAAATATTCCCAGGCTGCACACCTGGTCCTTCAGGGGCACAGTTACCCCATTCAGGACCAGGGAGTCCCCCACAACTGCCCACCCTCTGTCCCCCCAAAACACTATTTCTGTCTTGTCAGGTTTCACCCTCAATCTGTTAGCTGCCATCCATCCTCCAACTGCCTCCAGACACCAATTGCTCTTCCTAGGAAACTCTAGGAACTGTAGCTCTGAGAGGGGGGGTAGGGGTCTCCTAAGAACTCTCAGCACCCACAACAAACTACAGTTCCCAGAATTCTTTGAGGGAAAGCTTGACTGTTTAAAGTGGTATCATGGTGCATTAGCAGTGATAAGATTAAAGAACTAAATGGAACACCCATAGCCAGGAGAAGTCTTTCTTTAAAATCAGGTGCTGTGGCCAAGCAAGAGAAGGAGTCTGCTATCTCCATACCCTTCCAACTATCCAGTGTTGAGGGCAAAATAAACCAGGCTACGTTGATGCTTGGCCTGATCCAGCCAATATTTTTTATGCAGAAAAAGCAACTTCAGAGGGGTCTTGAGTGGGGATGGATAACATGTAGCCATCTAAGAGGTTCTCGGTCCACAACTCCCATAATCCCTGACCATTGACCATAGGCAGGGGTTGATGGGAGCTGGAGATCAACATCTGGAGGGCTACAGGTTCCCGACCTCTCTTCTAGAGAACACTGCTGTTTGTTATATAGACTAATGTGATTTATACAAGTCTGTTTGAGTGTCGGCAACATCCCAATGACCCCTTTTTAATGGGTGAAATTCCTGATTTGTTTTTGTTCTATTTATGTGCTTTATTTTAATTAAACGTACCTCAGCAACAGTTCTCCAGGTGAGAATCATTCTTCCTAATAACAAACAACTTGCATATTAACGGTGCTTGAAATAAATCTTTGCTCTGACTAGTTGGGTGCGGGGAATGGGGCGGGGGAGGAAATTGCCATGATTTGTTGATGCTTTTTGCCTGTCACTAAGCTTGGAATAAATATAAATAAGTAGAATTGCATTTAAAATATCTATCACATCACAATATGGACTGTGGCAATGAGTGAGCTGTAATAGGAGAATATACTTTAAATGTGTCATAATCATTCAGACACCAGGAACTCATAAGCCTCTGGTCCAAGAGCCAGGCAATAAATCACAGGGCTTTTTTCTTTTCTTTTCTTCTTCCTCCCTTCCTATCCTTCCCTTTCCCTCAAAGTCACATGTCTCTTTTCCCACGTGGACTTTGGGAACTGCAGTTTAAGGAATGCCTGCTGCAAAAATGGCTCCAGAGTTCAATTTTACACCTTGCAGGAAGATGAATGCTGAAAGATTCGGGACAGATAATGTCCTTTTTAAAATTACATAGTGCATAGTTAAACTGTGGAACTCCCTTCCACAAGAGACAGAGATGGCCTCCAACTCAGATAGTTTTAAAAGAGGGGTGGATAAATTCATGGAGGATAAGGCTATCAAAGGCTGCTAGCCATGATGGGTAAGTTCTGCCTGCATTGTGCATGATCCCCAAGACAGTGATGCTCCCAGCTATCAGCTCCTGGAAGCCACAGTTGGGAGAGTGCTCTTGTGCTTGGGTCCAGCTTGCCAATTTACCATGGGCATGTGGGTGGCCACTGTGAGAACAGGAGACTCAATGATCCCCAAAAATTCAAGAGAGATATTCTTGTATGCAACTGTAGCGGCTCGAATACTAGTTGCCAAGGGATGGAAAGATCAGGAGGCTCCAAAAATAACAGACTGGCAAATTAAATTAGAGGAATTTGTGGAGATGGCTCAATTGACCAGCAAACTCAGAGGTAACTCAAAGCAAAAATTTGTGGAAAAAATGGGATGGTTAGAGAAGAAATGTTCAAAAACACAATAATAGTTTTGACTCCGTGCTAGCATTCGAGTGACAAAGGAAGTAAAAGGAGGTGGAAAACAATTAAGGATCTATTACGTTTTCTGAATGTACTGGAAAATCTATATAGAAAGGTTTATTGTTTTGTGTACATTCAATTATAAGATGAAATATATGTGAAGAGACCTGAGAGGAAGTCAAAATTGAAGAAAAGATTTTGTAAGATTTTCATTATTATTACTATTTTTTATTTTTATTTTTTGTGTTTGTGTGGGTGTGGGTGTATGTTTTGTATGGAATGTTTGGGAGGAAATAAGATGGTAAATAACAAACAACAAACAAAATATTGATGTATGTAATTTTTATTTTTCAATTATATTTTGTGGTAGTATGGTTGTAATGTTTTTTGTAACATAAAATCATTCAATAAAAATTATTATTATTATTATTAAAGAGAGAACAGGAGACTCAATGGACCACTGGGCTGAGCCAGCAGGCTGTTTGCATCTTCTTATGTGAACTCCCCCACCCCAAAATTCAGAGCTTCCACATACCCACCAACATTTCACCGATGCAAATAAGGACCTGCTTACAAAATGCCTATCTTTATTAACAATGATTGCTGCCTAGGAATGGAGGAGAAATTTGTTTCAGTTCATGTTTAGAGGTGAGCCTACCTGCTTTGCAGTTTCTGAAAACAATCTGTAAACCCAAACACAGTCCTCTTTTGTAATTCATAAATTTTCAAATTTTGAAGTGCAGTTCTCCAGACAAATAATTTGTAAATAGAGGCAGACACACACGTAAAGTGCACATAAAATGCACATATTAATGAATATAATAAACAAAATGCATTATTCCAGGAGAAAGTGTATCAGGAAAAATTGCACGCAAACCTGTGCATATTAACAGAAATTCACACTGAAATGCTGGTGAATTTTCAGGAGGATTTTTTATTTTATTGGAAATAGCATAATTGGACACCTGGAGAGCATATATTAACTTACATGTTTGATTTAAGAGTCATATACTGATTGTCACTTTATTTGCAGTGTGAACTGATGGCGGTCAGCTGTTGCTATTTGTATTGGTTTTTCCTCCTCTTCTTCTCTCTTTCTCCTTTAATTCATTTTCTTCCTCCTTTTCTTGTTAAATTTGCAACTATAAAAATCAATAATGATTGGAAATAACATGCAATCATGCATTATATCCAGGAATATAGTTTTGCAAAAAAAAGTATATATCTGGCAAAATTACGTACAAATATGTGTACAGCAGGAGAAATTTGCATTAAAATGCTGATGAATTTCCATGAGGGTGCCAAGCAGGTCTGGTGAGGGGGTGTGGCTTGTGGAGAGAGGTGTGGTTAAGAAGGAAGTATAACCTGGAGAGAGTCCCAAGAGGACAGATAGAGAGGCCTGGAGTAGGGCTGTATATCGTCCCCAGGTTGTCTATCCCAGTGACATAGCATAGGTTGCCAGAGCATGGGTGGGTGGGAGGGAAATGGACAGAGTATGCATGCACATTCAACTGCTTAATGATGTCTATATCATGCAAGAGACAGCAGCCACAGATATAAGAAAATAAGAGTTGTTCTGTTGTTTGGAGAGGTCACTTCCTGGTTTGCATGGAGAAGCCCAGCAACAGAGCCCAGCAATGGAAGTGTGCAGCTGTATGGAGGCAGCACTGGATGTTGAAATTTTGCACCCCCTAAAATTTGTGCGCCCCTAAAATTTTTGCACCCGGGTCAACTGCCCCTGTGCCCCCCACCATGCTATGCCACTGGCCCATCCCCGACTTAAGGTAAGGATTTGTTACCATGATCCATTGAGCAGGTATTCCATTGACTTCACTGGGGACTCCTAATGAGTCAGCAGTTGTGGACCTGCCAAAAATGCTAGGACGAAATGGATTGCACAATGCAGCAAATGTGTCGCTCAGCAATACACACACACACACACACACACACACACACACAAAGGGCTAGGAGTAAAATTCCAATTGAGGGTCTCGGTGCCATCATCAACCCTCTGGAGATTCACTCGGCTGATTTACGGCATCTCCAGCAACCTTCAGCGGGATCGTTTCTGCCGAAAACCCTGTCGCCAGGCGCAATAAATAAATGTGTTTAATATACATGCACTTGCTTATGTTTGTTTCCATACATATTAAACAAGATTAGACAACCCTCTTGGGAGTTCCCCTCCTTGGGTTTCAAGGAGCTTGAACTTGGCGATCTGCGAGGCCTCTCGATCTATAATTCGATATGAATTGTCGCATATGCTGGGTATATAATTATACACATACCAAAATGAAAGCCGCACGCATCATTAAGCCACGGAATTGAAGTATTATCATCTTATCGGCATAACAAAGCTAAGATTTACTGGCTCCTTTAGGGGACCAACAGCAGATCTTCCACAAATCATGCCTCTTAGCCCTCAAGTTGATAAACTTTTGGTGCTTTTGACAGGTAAAGTCTACTTCAGCCCTCTTCATCCTGACAAAAAGGACGTAACAAATGGATTTCCAGTCACCCGCCAAATGTAGTTAGATGACAGATATATACAGAGAGAGAGAGAGAGAGAGAGAGAGAGAGAGAGAGAGATATTTTCCTCCCCTTTTTTCTAAAAAAGGAGAGCAGCCTTTTAACTTGATGGATGAAATTATATCTAAATCTGGTAAATTGGGGACTTCAAAGGCATTTTTCCTCTACTCAGGGTGTCCCTAGATGAGAGGGGTGCATGCTATTTGTACCAAACTCCTGTGCTCAAGTGGTTTGCTAATTGACCCCTTTGTAACAGGTTAAAGGTTCCGCACTAGATAACAGCGCTTCGTTTTGATTAATTATGTCAGGGAATTAATGTATGATTACTAACTTTTAGCAGACCCTGCTCCTTCTGACCCTGAGCTGCTTGTTTGTGTGGCTGGTTGTAATTTTCGACCGATGGGTTACGAGAGGTCACAGTGTGGTCAGCGTACTTTAAACAAAGAAGAAGGGATGGTGGAGGGAGCCCAAGAGAGAAAGGATGGAGAGAGGTATCATATCTGGGAAGGCATGCCTTTATTTACAGCCTGACAGGCAAGATGGGATCAGTGTTTTTAACAGTGGGCGTTTATACATTTAGCCTTTCTAGTGAAAGATTCTTCCCAGAGAGAGCAGAGACTTTTGAAGCTAGGAGGAGTATAGTGGAAGAGCTGAACTTTATGTCCATAATTCCAATTCATACTGAAATTCAAAAGCAGAGGACCTTGTTAAATTGAACTTTAAGCAGGGCTATGGTGAATCTTCCCCATTTGTGGGGAGAGATGTTAAAGGAAGACTTTTCATTAAGCTAATGAGAATGAAAGAGTAGTTAGAAATTACAACAACAACAACTTCTGCTTAGAAAGAAGAATAGAAATAGAAAGGACTGTCTCTTTCCATATGAACCTACCCAGAACCTGAAATCATCTTCTGAGGCCCTTCTTCATGTGCCGCCTCCTTGAGAGGTCTGGAAGGTGGCAACATGAGAACGGGACTTCTCTGCAGTGGCTCCCCATCTGTGGAATACTCTCCCCAGGGAAGTTTGCCTGGCACCTTCATTATATACCTTTATGTGCCTTTTTAACCAGGCCCTTGGTTGACCTGCTTGACATCCTGTATCCTTTTCAAACATGGCTCTTTTTGAGGGGGTATTATTGGGTTATTGTTCTTATTTTGATTTTATATATTGTGATATTTTCTGTGAACCACCCTGAGACCTCTGGGTATAGGGCAGTATATAAATTCAATAAATAAATAAAATAAAATAAGAATTGTTCCTCACTCATGCATACACCATATGCAAAACCACATTTGCAACTCTCCAAAACAGGTTCTCACTGCTTGGTGCTTTCAGTAATGCTACATGAACCTGGAATGCTTCATCCCCCAAAATGGATATTGTGGAGCTGGAAAAGAGTCAGGAAAGAACAACCAAAAAGGCATTGGAGCAACTCTCCTATGAGGAAAAGTTACAATATTTGGAGTGCAGTTTTTTTTTTGGGGGGGGGGGAGTGTTTTATTTTAGAAAAAAAGCAAGCACAAGAGAGGCGAAGTTCTACATGGTGCACACAAGGTAGATAGAAAAATGTCCCCCCCCCCCATAGGACTACAATGTGGGACCATCAAATAAAGCTGGATGATGGGAGAGTCAAGAAAAACAAAAGAAAGACTTCTTCACACAACACATAGTTAAACTGTTTGTTTGTTAAACTGGTGTTTGTTCCCATAGCAGGCAGCGATGGTCACTACCTTAGATGAATTTAATGAGAAGTCCATAAGCAGGACCTAGGCACAACAGTTCCCTCTCCACTTGCGATTCCCAGCATACTGCCTCCAACCCTGAAGACGCAATATAGCCGTCATGATCCGGATGCCAAAGGCTTTCATGAATGACCACCAGCTCGCCCTACCTGCATCAGAGACTGGAAACTTGAATGAGGGACTTGAATGATTGTCTCAGGCAGGGATCTAATCAGGTAAGAAATTCAGAAGGTGATGGGAGAGGGAATTGGCTAGGCAATTCACTGTCACCTAGAACCCCTATATTGGCTAGGTTGGGATAAATGGGTCTGTCCTGGTCAGTCTTCTGCCTTGGGCTTTAAGCAACTCAAAGAGTTCCCTGGAAAGAGCGATTTTCAAACCAGTCAGAGAACTACTCTCTGCACCCTTAACAAACCACAGTTCCCAATATTCTTTGAGGAAAGACTTGACTATGTTCTTTCATGGGGACAGAAAGCTTTCAAGAAACATGAGGACGGGTTTCAGCATAGCAATAGTCAGCACCTGAATACTAATTGCAGAATATGTGCAAGGAATCACACTGTGTGTTTGTGCCGTCCCCCCACCATGGGCTGCACATGCTTGCTGGACATTTTGCAGGTGTGCTGACATTAAGTATTTTGAGCTGCACTATTAATTTGCACTTAATGAGTTATAGCGGGGCTGGGGGGTGGAGGTGGAGGGAAAGTCCTGAACAATTGTACATGTTTCAACCTGCACCATAATTAGAGGGGGCTATAAAATCAGTAGGCCAACCAATTTTGTGCGTGTGTGTGTGTTTAAATGAGATCAGAGGTGATTTCTCCACCCCCCTTTTCTTGAGGGGGGAAAAAACACACCAACAAAACTTCAAAACCGGCCAGGCTAACAATGAGCATTTCTGAGCCCTGTTCTCATTTAATCATCAGCGAAATCTATCACACATGTTCTTTCAAGTAAAGTTTATTAGAAAGGAATTGCTACTAGGGAGCCACATGTGGGCTCCAACTTGGCAAGGTCGGGCTGGGGCATAAAACCCTTGAACTTTACAAATATGCAAAGCTGACATAAATAACAAATTAAACTTAGCCAGGTGTAGAGCTGGGTTGAGTCACTTGCCAGAGAGAGAAATTTCAGGTCTTGTTAGAATGACCCAGGTTAGCATGAGTGCGAAGGCTGGCTTATCTCATCAGATTGCTTGCTGGTAGGTTCACATCAGAGGGTCAGGCAGTTCCTTGGATTAAAAAAGAACATCTGCCCATTTTTGAAGAATATCATTCGTTTATTTACTTATTTCTATGTTCGTTTTGCTTCTGTGAGTAGGAGATGGGATATAGCACAACTGCTCAGTGACATAACTGCAGACCGAAAGTATGATTATTTCCATTTATAGACTGCTTGCTACCTGAAAGACCTTGAAGTGCTTTACAACACATATGTATATATGCACACACACATCTGCACACACAATACGTAAAATAAAACTACCGGTATGTCAAATGTTCACATAACAAAATACAAGCAATGCACATATACAAATGTATACAAGCAATACATAAACGTAAAATAAAAATAAATAAAATCAGAGAGGCAGTACAATATAAAATGTCAAACTCAACATGCATACAACCTTTCAACCATTCATTCAATCTCATTCACCATCCATTTCACACAGACACTATAATAATTCACTACCTCAAATATTACCTTTATCAACCACTTATGCATAAATCACTCACATTCAGCTGTATTCTAATTCAAATAAAAAGGGTCATTACCAAGCATACACATATCAGATACACTCCTCATACCTGAAGCAGAAATGGACTCATGCTCCATCTCTGTTGGACCATCTAATAGTCACCTCTCCCATCTCTCACCAGAAAGGGTCCCAGATCTCACCTTGGACGGTTCCATCCACTCACTCCTAACTACAGGATCATAGCATGTATGGTACTATACAAGCTGAACACCTGACAAAGAAACCATCAGCATGGGTAGCAGGCACAAACATTGGTCTCACACTGAAATTAACTTGTTGCAGCCAACCCATTGCTAGGTTCTCATTCTCCACCAGCAGCTTGGCTTGTTCTATCTCATGTGTCATTGATGTCTTGTTGGCCAGCAAATCTCACTTCCACTATGAACTTACCAAGTAATCGCTAGGTCCAAAGTCCCTTTTCTTAGTTCCAGAGATTCACTTGCAGTGTGAGAATAATAACAATATAGATCTATAGGAAATTCAGTTCAGTTAGGTTTTGAACCTTTCCAATTCCACTTTCTAAAACCATATGTGCACTGAAACAAAGCTATCCTGCAAAATTCACACCTCTCTGAACTATGTGATGCAGGTCTCCAACAAAATACTGTGTATCAAAATACATATAATTAGGGGCAAGTGTGCCTGAAAATGCATCTCTTCCTAAAAATAACAGACACAAAAAAAGGTATTATGTTAGTGAAAATTGCCTGCAAAATTGCGTATGTCAGGAGAAATTTGCCCTAAAATGTTGACATGTTTTCACAAGGATTAAAAAACACAAATTTGCAAACTGATGTGGAAGTATGGCAAATTGAATTTAAGACTTGAAAAATGAGAAACCAATGAAAGAAATTGAAATTTGGCCATACCTAGCATTTAAATTGCTGGATTATTTATAAGGATTGTGATCAGTGCAGGTGAAATATTTTGAACATTTAAAATGAGCCAGCAGCTAAATTTCTCAGTGCATCCTCACCTCTTGACATAGTTCCAACCAGTCAACAAGGATGACTGCCTCCATGATACATATAGATGTGAGCAAGGGAGGGTCAGTAAGGAAGTCGAGAAGGCTTAGAACCAAGAAATGGGGATGAGATAGAGGCAACATCTGCACCATGCAGCATACATTAAAAGCACTATGAATCTTAAAACCAAGAAATCAGGTCAAATAGAGTAAGCAGCAGTGATAACAACACTCTCTGGAAGAAGAAGAGTGAGGAACTTTTTTCACTTCAAGGACCACACACCAATGGTGAGCAGCGCCAGAGGAAAAGTGGGTGGGGCAACACATGCAAATTTTGCCTCTGTACTGGAGGCTAGTTTCCACACCCACACCCACCTATTCACCCACCCTTGTCTTTCCTCTATTGAGACACACAAGGGGTTGGCCTGGGGAAAGTTCTGAGGGCGAGCTAGAGAGGTTTAGAGGGCTGCATTTGTCCTTCCCACAACCTTGCTGTAAAACTACATCATGGAAATAATATCGTCAAGATCCAAATCCTGGGCAAATAAAAATGCACCAGGGTAGCAAAGGCTGCTGCTATGGGTCCCAGGTGCTTGAACAAGAATGAGCAAGAAGGACTTTGCAGCTTCAGCATCAGCCATGCTTCCTAGCAAATGCTTTAGCTGCTTTTCATAGAAGAAGAAAAAAAAACCTGTTGAAGTGTGGTAGGGTGAGGGAGACTGCTTTGGCTGCTGCTGAATGTTCATCCCAAATCGGCTCTGCTCTGTTTAAACAACAGGATCTCAGGCTCACCTGGGATTTATTGTGTGTCCTCAAGTTGTCCTGCGTCCCCAACTCACCTCCCTCCCCTGGGTGGAGGAGTGAACACGGATAGTGCGTTTGACCCTTCCCTCCAAGGAGTCAAAGGATCTGTTGTGTGTTTGTGTGCCATAGCGGCAAAGAAGTTGGACGACTTGTCATGACAAATAATTAAAAGTCCCTGTGGGAAAGACTGTATCATGGAGAGAAAACAGAGAGCTGACAGTTTAGGGAGGAAAGCGCCGGGTCCCTCGGGGGAGATAGAGAAATAGATCATGTTTCTTTGCTTGCGGTCTTAGATCTGGCAAGTGTAACTTTTCCTGAAAGGTTGATAGGTAGGTCAAATGGTAAATCAAGCTGAGATAGAGTTAGGACTTCTACTTATTATATTGTTAAAACACAGCCTGCTGGGGCGGGAGGTGGGGAGAGAGAGGCAGTCCTACAGAGGCCCATTGCTTGGTCTAACCTCAAAATGTTTGGGGAAATATGGTTATTGTTATATCAATATATCAATGGCAGGCTTGTGTTCTGTTCTGCTTCTGAGGATTCATTCCTTGCAACAACTCTCTGAGCAGCAGAGGCAAGGAAACTCAGGCCAAAGACCTTTGCACATGGCACAGGAATATATCTTCACACAATCTTGGCCCATAATTCCTGCCCTGTTCAAATGTTCACCACGAATGTGTGAAGAATCGGGGCTGCACATTAATTTATTTTATTATTAATTTATTACATTCATACGTCTCCTTACCCGAGCTCAAGGTGTTGTATATGGTTCTAACCTCCATGTTTTATGCCCACAACAACCCTGTGAGGTAGGTTAGGCTGAAAGACAGTGGCCAGCCCAAGGACACCTAATGAGCTTCATGGCTGCATAGGGATTTGAACCCTTGTCTCTCAGGTCCTTGTCTGACACTCCAAGCATTACACAATATAGGATATCCCCATAATGTCATCACACCTGCCAGCTGTACCCTCAGATTTTGGGGGGTTGAGTGGGCTGGTCATAGGAAGCAGTGAGTCACACCCACTGGTCCATCTAGCTTAGCGTTGTCTACACCAACTGGCAGGTGCTCACCTGTGTTTTAAAGGTAAAGGTAAAGGTACCCCTGCCCGTACGGACCAGTTGTGTCCGACTCTAGGGTTGTGCGCCCATCTCACTTAAGAGGCCGGGGGCCAGCGCTGTCCAGAGACACTTCCGGGTCATGTGGCCAGCGTGACGAAGCTGCTCTGGTGAGCCAGCACCAGCGCAGCACACAGAAACGCCGTTTACCTTCCCGCTATAAAGTGGTACCTATTTATCTACTTGCACTTAGGGGTGCTTTCGAACTGCTAGGTGGGCAGGAGCTGGGACCGAAAGACGGGAGCTCACCCCACCACGGGGATTCGAACTGCCGACCATACGATCGGCAAGTCCTAGGCACTGAGGTTTTACCCACAGCGTCACCCGCGTCCCTCCCACCTGTGTTTTAGACTAGGAATAATCCCAGTCCTACTTGGAGATGCTGGCGATTGGACCTTGGACCTTCTGCATGCAAAGTAGATGCTCTGCCCAATGAACTATGGCCTTTCCCCATAAGGTCTGAAAGGGGGATATGTATGCATTCTGCAGAATGCATTTATAATGTACAGAGTTGCTGACTGCATGGAAATGTGTCCAGCAAAAACAAACAAACAAACAAGGAGATTCCCAGTTAAGTGTGCAAGGTCTGAGGCTGCAGCTGGCACACCCCTCGTCCAAAGATTGCCCCTTCCAGAGTGTCTACAAGGCTTAGTCAAAAGCCCCTCTGAAACTGTTCCAGCCTTACTTTTCAATGGTTAGTTTCAACCAACCACCTTTGGGTGTGTGTTCTTAGAAATATGGTCACTCTAAAATCACAATTCTCCCAGCAGAATTTCTACACTCAGAGGAGCTCAGAGTGAAATATCTTAAAATCCACGCAATATGTTGCTCAGAATGTGGAATTTAATTTACCTGCTAGGACTCTTGACAGTGGGCACTTCACAAGTCCCTAAGACAGATAGATGGATAAGGCTCGTAGCCTGAGGACATACACCATTGGAAGAGTATTAAATATTTTAAAGGAGGTTTATTTAGAGTCCCTATGAACTGACAGGTTCTTAAATACAAGATCATATGACAAGGAGATTCAACATCGTTCTTGTCAGAGGATGAGTTAAGTGTGGAACTGAGCCCTGTATGAATAAACAGCCATGGAAATATTTTCTCTGTAGCACAATCTAAGCATTGAACTGTAGCCTCCTCAGCCAGTTTGCCCATCTCAAAGCAGACCTTGGAGGTGGGAAGTGCCAATTTAGTACACATTTCAAGGCAAATCCTTGTTTCATTTGGAGTCTCTCTTTCTCTCTCTCCCTCTCTTTCAATAGAGTAAACAGAACATCAACCTTGACAATACTCAACTTAGGAGGGCATGAAATGAATGGGACTGTGAGATCCTGCAATATTATAGCCATTGTGAAATCATAATTCTTCAACTAAGAATGAAATCTTTTGAAGTCCATGGTTTGCTTATAATGCAGGATTTAATGCAGGGGAAGGGCCATAGCTCAGTAGTCGAGCTTCTGCTTTGAATGCAGAAGGTTCTAGCTTTGTTCCTTGGCATCTCTAAGTAGGGCTAGGAATGGGCCCTATCTGAAATGCTAGAGAGTTGCTGCCAGTCAGTGTCAACAGCATGGAGCTAGATGGACCAAGGGGTCTGACTCAGTATAAGGCAACTTCATATGTACCCCAGTTCCCTGATTGAATCCCAGTAATGGACAATTGCTACAATTCTGCACACCTCCTCTGATAACACTCAAACTCATGGACAGCCAGTTAAGCTTGGATGACTTAGAACAGAGAAAAGAAAGTCTTCTTTATGCAGCGAATAGTCAGTGGAACTCACTTCCACAGGAGGCAGTGGTGACCACCAAGTTGGGTGGCTTTAAAAGAGGATTAGACCAATTCATGGAGGAGAAGCCTAGCAACAGCTACTAGCCATGATGGCTATGTTCTACCTCCACAGTCGAAGGCAATAATACTTCTGAATATCAGTTGCTGGGAGTCACAGGAGGGGACAGTGCTCTGGTGCTCATGTCTTGGTTGTGGGCTTCCTGTTGAGGCATCTGGTTGGCTACTGTGACAACAAGATGGTGGTCTAGATGGGCCATTAGTCTGATCCAACAAGCTCTTCTGATGTCTGTACAGGGTGACCTTTATCTTGGGTATTACAAAGGCCTCCAGGAAACAAATGGAAAAGAATGCCTAGTCCATTCACCTCTTCCTCGTTTCTGTTTCTGAGACACCATTCCCACCCACTGCAGCACAACCATGCATCAGAACAATCTTAAAGATCTCAGTTGTGTTGGAAAAGTCTCTCCCTTTTAATGTTATAACCAAGAGCTGCCGAGTCGGCATTTGTGCCGTCGGGGGAGTCTCCCTCTGGAAGGTCAGTGGGGAAGTATAATCAGTTTAGCACTGACTGTTGTAACTTACTTGAATGAAAGATTTTTCTAAAGGTGACATTAAGATGAAATATTTAAGATAAACTGAAAGATTTGACTGGAAATTCACAGTGTCCCTCTGAAACGGCCTGCACTGATTTACTGATCTTCCATTTTCAATTTATGAGCTGAGACCTATGTATACCACTGGAGGATGAGAATAGAGTAGTCGTATTAGAGCGAGCTCATATATCCTAAAGACAGACTTTGGAAGAATTAGAAAGTATAATAAAGTGTTGGTCCCTTTAAGGCTGAGACTGGCTTACTGCCAATTTAGAACCTGGAGCATTAGATATTTTTAAAGCCCTTAAAGCTGTCATTTTGTTTTTTTTGGGGGGGATGTCTTGGTGTGTGCTTTTTATTTTGCTTCCCCCACCCTGGTATGATGTCTCTTTATCCTTTTGTCAATGAAGAAACAATAGCAGACTCCCTTTGCATGAAAGATGTGGATCTATGGCTTATTGTGGGATGGTTCATCTTGATGAAGGTATTGCACTTGTATCTGACAGAGACCAGGGGGTCCTGTAATCTCTTCTGAGATTCTCTGGGCATCTGCTAGCTCTGAAGGCTGCATCTCAGTCAGCACCTTGTCCTGAATCTTGTGGAACAAACTGAGTGGGTTAAAATTTCCTGCTGTCTCCAAATACAGGCAGCACTTTATTGGGATGTTTTTAATGTTTGATGTTTTAGTATGTTCTGATATATGCTGTGAGCCACACAGAGTGGCTGGGGAAACCCAGCCAGATGGGTTGGGTATAATAATAATAATAATAATAATAATAATAATAATAATAATAGCCTCCCTCACCGTGCCAGTTTGCCTGGTTCAGCACAATGGTACCTGCATCTGTCTTGACGGGTGCTTTGTTGGAATGGTGAGGAGCCTGAAGCGCACTTTTTAGAAGAGGGATGCAGTCGATAGAAGAGGGTTAACTGCCCTCCCCATATTTCTGGTATGTCGCTGGAAAGGACAGGATGCAGACCCAAGGTGTGGCTTCCGATTGGCTGCAGGAGCTTCCTGCACTCAAGCAGAAGCTGTGTTGGGAGCTGATTTGTTCTTTAACTAAGTCGTTTGAGAACCAAGGTTCCACTGTAGTGGCACCCTGCTATATGGAGTTTAGTAGTTGGGCTGTCTTCTTTAGAAAGAGTAGCCAACGTGGTACCCACCAGATGTAGTTGGACCCCAGGTTACTCCAATTTTCATGACCAGGCTACCTGATAGACCTCCACTGAATGGTATGGTAACTGAGATCCACAAATGGCACATGATTAGTTTTGCCATGCCTTAATGAATATTGGCTTGTAGTAACATGGAGACAGGCTTTTTCACTGGTGGCGCCAATGCTGTGGAATACTTTCCCTGCTGAAATATGAGAGGCTCCACTGAGATAGGTATGCCACTGGTTCTTAAAGGCACACCTGTTTAGACCAGCACTTCCCTGCTCTCCTAACTTGAATCCCCTGCCTTGATTGTTGTTTTAACTTTTATGCTGTTTAAATGGGCTTGTAAATATAAACCATATATTTAATTATGGATGTTTTAATGTACTATGTATTTTAATTATGAGTAGTTGTGTGTGTGTAGGTTTTTTTTTATAAAAGTGGTGATGTTCTTGTTACTTTCCTGTAGGATTTTATCTTTTTGTAAACTGCCTGGATATTTCTTTGTGAGATGAAAAACTCTCTTATTTGCAACACAAATGGGAGCTGTAGTCCAGGAACAACTGTCGGGTACCACATTTATCACCCCTATTTTATACTATCATATTGCTTTAATGAAACTCAGGTCCCCCTAGCAAATAATGTTTCTAAGATGTGCAGCTATCATCTTCTTTCTAAAAAACACAAAATGGCAATTATGCACCTAGAATAGGATGCTTGAGTGACAAGCAAATGTTTGAGGACATGTGTCATTTGAGACACACTTATCAGAAAGCCAATAATGGATGCAGTTCTGTGATACATGCAGTTGAGGCTGGCCACTGTGAGAGCTGGGCTAGATGGGCAATTGGCCTCATCCAGCATGTTCTTATGTTATGATTCAACCTAGAGTACTAGAGTATGGCCATGGCAGTGGCAGTAGTGAAGTATCACTCCTGGTGTCTTTAGAAAAGCTACAAGGGTCCCCAGGAAAATGCAATTTCCCAGGGTGGCCAAGTCCATTGAATGGACCTTGGATTGAAGAGCATTCTGCCAACCCAGGAAATTCTTTTACATTGCTTTGAAATACATCATAGTGTATTTGTATGCCGTATTGTGTTACTGGTCTCCCCATTCATGTTCCAGAAACCCATGAGTAAGTGGAAATTCATTTTTAAACATTTGTATTAACAATGCACACACACCACAAAAAGTCAATTTCTTTTTTGGCTGAACTTGAGGCACAATCTTGGCAGGGGGATATGGATACCTTACATCATGTTTTTTATCCGTAGCTATTCGCTTTTGGGGGGGAAGTCAAGAATTGCAACTTACTGCAAGCCTCTAAGTTCCAGTGCCTTAAAAAAGCTTGAAGCTCAATGTGTTTATATTGCTTTGACTTGGACAATGATATGGGGGTTGAGGGGGGAATCTCAGCATTGGAAGAGATTAAGTGTAACTTTTAGATCTTTCTTTGTGTGCCAAAGGGAATATTCCATATTCCTATCCTCTGAATATTGTCTTCCTGGAGATTATGAGATAATGCATCTGGAACAACATTAGCTCATCCAGGTTTGAGTTTTTTCCCGTTGAAAATCAAACCGCCGTAATCTCATTCTCCATCTGTCTGAACATATTTTTGAGTAAAGGGGTCAGCGTTGGCCATTGCACAGGAGTGTGGTCAGAGTTTCAAAACATAAGAAGGAAATTTCTGCTCTCCCCTCTGCCCAGGCACCCTCAAATGATACCTAGACAGACTTTGTTCAAAATTCTTTTATGTTGTATTTTCTTTCAAAAACTGAATGAGTTATCCCAGCCTAAGACAGCAAAGTGTGTTTATTTCTCCTTTGGTAGTGTTTGCTCAGCAGATGCCTAGTCTTTAATCCAATCCATTCATAATTCTGGGCTAAAGCAAGGCTAGGATCCAATGAACTGATGTCAGCAAGCTCCCAGTGTGATTTCTGACCTAGGGGGCAGTTCCTAAACTCCTGGCAAAGACGGCTGAGAGGCAACTGGAAATGGCAGCCCTCTGTCTCTGTGGTCAGATAGGGAGGTCAGAGGTCACAAAACTCCAGGGATGAGGAGAAATTCAGTTCAGTTTACTATGTAAAGGCAAACCTACTCAATTCACACTTTCCAAAGCAATGTGAAAACTGAAACACAACCCTCCATTGAAATTCACACTTCTCTGAATTTTGCAATGCAGTTTTCCAACCAAAAATGGACACAGTGGAGGTAAAGTGTGCATTAAAATGCATATATTGGTGAAAAGGACATACAGAAATGTGTTATATTAGGGAAATTGCTTTGCAAAAAGGTTGTATATTAGGTAGAATTGCAGGCAAACCTATGTACTTTAGGAAAAAATCACGCTTATATGCTGGTGAATTTTCAAGGCATTTCAAACCTTTATGGAAATGTGAAGATTTGAATTTAAGATTTTAAAAAATGAGAAACAGAGAGAGAAACCAAAAAGGTCAAGATTCACCCATTCCCAGAAGACTGAATGGTTGAAAATTCCATGACTGTCGCTGATCATCTCCCTCTTGGTGTTCTGAGGACAATAAAACTCCAAAGGGAGACATTATGGGGACATACTGGATGAGGCATTGAATTCAGCAAATCTATAGCTTCCTCATTCACTGGGCATGTTTTTGGAACAGGGGAGAGATTATACCAGGCCTGGAGATGGAATAGTCACCCCACCCCTTTTGAAGTTATGGGATGGGTTTGTTTAATAAAGAAGAACTGCTGAGAGGGAAGCAGAGCCAGTGTGGTGTAGTGGTTAAGAACGGTGGACTCGTAATCTGGTGAACAGGGTTCACTTCCCCGCTCCTCCACATGCAGCTGCTGGGTGACCTTGGGCTAGTCAGACTTCTCTGAAGTCTCTCAGCCTCACTCACCTCGTGGAGTGTTTCTTGTGGGGGAGTAAGGGAAAGGAGATTGTTAGCCGCTTTGAGACTCCTTAAGGGGAGTGAAAGGCGGGATATCAAGTCCAAACTCTTCTTATTCAGAGGCCTTGTCACCTGCTCATCATGAGAATGGCAGGACCTTGGAAGTAGTGGTTCTGCCACCATAGACTCCCCCTGCCAACCCCTTTGTAGAGTTGCTCTGTCTAGATAGCAGCAGGACTCTCGCACATTATCCTAAACTAAGTTTGAAATACTCAGATTTCAAAAGCCATCTGTTGGGCATACTGAATTGGTTGCATGGCAGAACAAAAGGCATGAAGTTTCCCAGCCCTAGAATTTTATTACCAGAAGTGACTCAGGTATGTTTTCATAACGACTTTGCTGAGGCAGCTGAGTGATATTATGGGTTGTATTCAACTAAGTTCTACCAGCCGCAGAACCACTCAAGTTAATGGACATTACAAACTTAGTTCCATTAATTCCACTTGGTCTATCTGGAGTAGGACTTAGTTGAATACAATCCACTGTATTGTACTTGAATCCTACTGTTTTAATTGAATGTGTGCTGTTGGTTTTCATTACATTTTGAATTGTTAGTTATCAACCCTGAGATGATTTATGAAGCATATAAATTGTAGAAAACAAACAAGATCACTTCAGTCAGGAAGGGGCTTATAGTGAAAAATGTGATGTGAAAAAATAATTAAAAAAATGAATTAAGTTCTTTGGAGATTCACCAAAACCTAAGCAAGCACATTTTCTAGAAGCACTGTGTGGCATCTTTATTGAAATTGGCTTTTGGTGGTTATAGATAGGAAAGGGCTGGACAAAACAGCCAATTGTTACCTGCCTGGATGCTTTTTGACCATTTGTGCTGCAAGTCCAAATGAAACAAAGAGGTAGTATTGTGAGTACCATCAAATAAAAACAGCTGTGGTTTTTTGTTTAATAAAAAACAAAACAAAACTCATGTTAGGATACCTATACACATTTTACTGGACAAATAAATATTCAGTCTCAGTATTCCCCAAAGAAGTTAGAATGTTCTTGAGGATTCCATAACATCACTAGCTCATCAAATGGCTAGAGACAGGCATACGGAAAGTGGTTTACCCCTTGTTGTCACATATAAAACTAGTAGATTCAGAGATGATTGGCAATAAAGAGTTTTAAAAACCACTGCTTTTGTCACCAGATGTCCACAGACATACCTGACTTCTGTGAGTTTTTGTACTTCACAAAGTGAAGGTAGAGCAGGGATAAGATAAGTGGAATGAACCAGAGAAATGTCAGAGAGCCTGAGCACTCTCCCTGAAAAGGAAAAAGGGGGGAGGAGAGAAAAAGACCCAGTTGCTGATTATTGCCAGGCGGTTTGAGGTGAAGCCTCATATCTTTGAAAGTCATACCAAATCCCAAAGGTCAATGCAGCACTGAAACCCTTCCCATCACATGATTGTGTGTGCGCGATTTGCCTCTATAAAAATGTCGACAAATTTATGTGGAGTGTGGTCACTCAAGTCTGAGGGCTAACACGTAGCAGGTTTTCACGAGAGAAGGGCAATGACATCATGGAGTTCTAATGCGAGGTCATTTTTTTTAGACCTCGGCTGTGCCAATCATTTATTTGTTTTTAAGGCTATTGTGATGTCATGGAGAGCTCAGTTGCATAAATCAGGATTACTCTGGCATTGGAAAAAGACCACATGTCCTAAGGAATATAAATGGTGCTTTACATAGAGTTTTTGAGACAACCCTATGAATGCAAAGTCTGTTTGACTAATTCTTGCTATCTCATCCTTTATCCAAAGGGTTTATTTGATAGGGAACTACAACTGGCTTGGCCTTTAGGAAATAAAGTCTCTCTCTCTCTCTCTCTCTCTCTCTCACACACACACACACACACACAACCTGCAGCTAGGCATTTCTGCTTGCTATTACGACTGGAGTTGGCATTCTTTAGGACCTTGGGGAGTTTCTGAGTTCCACTGGTATGCAGCAAATGCCTTGTAAATTAAGAGTCCCTAATGAAAACGCGCTGGTGTCCAAGCGGAGCAATCATCTGGTTAAAATCAGCCAGTAATTCCACTAATTTTACTGCCCTTCTCCCAGCCCTCAACGCCTCATTTAGGAAAAAAATGTTTATGTTCCCCTCGAAACACCTGCGTATTTTAACTCAGGGGGTCCCTGAAGCAATTATTTTTATTTTATTTTATTTTCATTTTTTTAAGGCTTCATGTTGGGAAATACACCGACATTCATCCTTCTTCTGAACCGAAACGCATCGATGTCCTGGGATTCCCCACATTCAGACATGCTTAACTAGGACTGGTTCCTCTCCCCCCCTTCCCCTGCTTCCACACTTCACAGGCTCCATCAGCCAATATCATTTCCTTCCCACACAGCTGCTTTCCAGAACCAGGTATGTTGTTTTTTTCCTGTCCACCAGCTCTTCCACTCCACATTAAAACATGAACTAGGTAGCTGAGGCAATGATCCTAGTTGCACTGATTTAGGAGTGTGCCTTGCTGAAATAGTTTACTTACTTCCAAGTAAGCACACTTAGGATTGGACTACACATTGGTTGATTAAGAAAGAAAATCTTCTTCTCATTGTTGCTGTAAAAAGCAAAACAAAAACATTTTATTGTGATGCATCCAAAGTACCTTAATGCTCCACCTTGATTGCTGAGGTCTTTTGATGGGGCTGCTTGGGGATTTCCACTGCTCCTGGGGTTCAGCTGGCCTTTACTGGGGCCGAGTCTTTAGTGTGGCAGGGCCCACCCTGTGAAACTCATTGCCAATAGATGTTCAGCAGGAGCTGTTCACCTTACTCTGAAACACCTAATGACTGTTCCCAGGAGTTTTATCTAGATACAGTGGACCCTCGGGTTGCAAACGTGATCCATGCGAGATGCACGTTCGCAACCCACAGCGTTTGCAACCTGCGTCTGCGCATGAGCGGTTGTGATTTGGCACTTCTGCACATGTGCAAAGTGACTGCTGAAACCCAGAAGTAACCCATTCTGGTACTTCCGGGTTTCGGCAGTCTGCAACCTGAAAAAACACAACCTGAAGTGGCTGTAACCCGAGGTATGACTGTATTAAATAGCACCAGACATAAGATAGACCCCTGCAGCACCCCATAGCATAATGAAAGGATTGATGCCACAACTTTGGAATTATTTTGTCTAGGATAGGATCATGCTCACCATTTTTAGAATTAATTTGTAATTGTGTTGTATTGCATTTTATTGTTTTGTCCAGCTGCGGATCAATAAATGACAAATGTAGTAACTGAATAGATGAGCCCCATTGAACACAGCGGGACTTTTCCTCATAGTTAAAACATGCACAGGTTCTCCATGCCTTGCTGCAATTCTTAGTCACAACCGGATGGAGCCAATCAGATTTGATAATGAACCTGATGTCATCAAGGGTAAGTGAAGTCATAGAATCATAAAGTTGGAAGGGACCACAAGGACCATGGAGTCGAACCCCCTGCAGTGCAGAAATCTTTTGCCCAGCATGGGGCTCAAACCCATGACCCTGAGATTAAGAACCTTGTGCTCTCTGGACTGAGCTATCCCACACTATCCTATTGAGAGCAACAAGGGCAAAGCAAATGGATGGGCAAAGAGTTGTGCAAGTGGGTGCCAAAAATAGGTGGAAAAGGGAGGCATTTTTCTGACACTCCCAAAATCTTTCATGAAACAGTGAGTGCAATTTTGGCTCATCCTGAGTTGACACAATGCAGAAATATTAGGTGAGAGGAGCAGTAGAAGAATGTTAACTTGTTCATTTATTATAGCGTTGCCAAGGAAGGTCAAACAACCTGATTCACTGCTTCTCTCTCTCCAGCCCTGTCTGCAAAGTACATTGAGTAAGTTGGAAAGCATTTCCATTTGCAGAACGCGCTTCCTCTTCATTTCATACATCTGCAGGCACAAGAGAAGGCATAACTGACCACAAATGAGATCTGGGAACTGAAAAACTCGGTCTGGTAATATAAACCCCAGGCCTCTGAAAAATCTGGGAAGGGGGTTGGCTATGGAAGGCAGAGGTAAGATTATTGCTGCTTCTTTTCTATTAAAAAGAACAGCATATCAATTGATTTTTGTATTCTAAGAATAATAAGCTTTTTGGTTTTCAAAACTGGAGAAAACCTGTATCCCACTATATTTTAACTGCTGCTCAAATGCTGCAGTGATATGCACACTTCTAAGTGGGAGATGTAGTTCTCTTTCTTGATATAAAAGGAAAGTGACGAAATAGCTTGAGCTTGCTGGAAAGAGTTGTGGAAGAGAAATAAACCACCTGCAAGAAAAGAAAGCTGGAAACTCAAGCTGTGTTGATATCCCTTTGGCCTTGCTGGATATTGATTGTAACATCTGAAAGGGGGGGCACGTGCATGCATAATATTTACAACAACACTGTAAGGTTGCATCCCCCATATTTCAAATGAGGCAGGGGTCTGGTTCAGAGAGACAAGGCCACCCAGCACATTCATAGCAGAGGTGAGATTTGAACCAACAACTTCCAGAGTTGGAGCACACTCACTTTAGCCACTACCACCGAGACCACATAACACCGGTCTTGAAAGACCTACATTGGCTCCCAGTATGTTTCTGAGCACAATTCAAAGTGACCTTTAAAGCCCTAAATGGCCTCGGTCCAGTATACCTGAAGGAGCGTCTCCACCCCCATCGTTCTGCCCGGACACTGAGGTCCAGCGCCGAGGGCCTTCTGGCGGTTCCCTCACTGCAAGAAGCCAAGTTACAAGGAATCAGGCAGAGGGCCTTCTTGGTAGTGGCACCCACCCAGTGGAACACCCTCCCACCAGATGTCAAAGAGAACAACTACCAGACTTTTAGAAGACATCTGAAGGCAGCCCTGTTTAGGGAAGCTTCTAATGTTTGATGCATTACTGTATTTTAATATTTTGTTGGAAGCCACCCAGAGTGGCTGGGGAAGTCCAGCCAGATGGGCAGGGTATAAGCAAATTTATTATTATTATTATTATTATTATTATTATTATTATTATTAAACCATGCCAAATTCACCAGTGCTGCTTTTCGACCACGTTCAGTTAGACTATTTTTTGTGTTTCCTCTCTTTCTAAAGGAGGGGATGGAATGCCCACTTGTCTGCCTCACCTCATCTCAGGAAGAAACATGATCCAACAGGTGAGTGGCAAATGGCCATAAAATGGTATCTTTAAACTCAAAAGTACCCATCAGCCCCCCCCCCCCCCCGCAATGTTGGGAAGCTGAAAACTCTGCAGAAAATTTGAAGGTAGGAGCATAGAAGTTGGAAACTTTTTTCAGCCTTAGAGCCACATTGTCTCATGGGTAACTTTAGAGAACAGCATTCTAGTGGTAGATGGAGCCAGAGGAAGAAAGGGAGAAAGCAATGGATGTGATACTTTCTGTAGGCTACATTCTTGGCATTGAAAGTTTTCTACAACACACTTCTGTATTCAGCCAGGCAAAGGTTCATCACAGCTCAAGGATGCAGTCTCACCAGACAAAAATGATCAGAGAAGAGCTGTGAGGGACATGGCCGGGGCACAGGGGGCCAGATAGAGGCTGCTGGGGGCCACATTTATTCCCTGGCCTAATATTTTCCCCACAGCTGGCAGAAGCTGCGGAAAGGGCTCCAAAGGGGATTTGGCAAATGCAATGGATTTCCGAGTACATTAGGAATCTGTGCATTTGTGTTCTGAAATGAATTAGGATTGGAGAGAGGGCACTTTTTCTATAACTGCAGGTCAAAATAAAACACACACACAAATATCCTGTTCTCTCATCTGCTTGTGGTAATTACAAACAGAAAGTCCTTTTTGCCAGCTGCAAGATTCATGGAGAAGTGGAAGGAAGATGTATTACTTTCTAAATCCTGAATCTGTTGGTTTTTTGTTTTTTAAGAAAGGGGAGTGAGCCAAATCTTCTTTTTCAGCTTCCTGATGGGGTATATTTCATATACCTGGCAAAATCATGATTCCATGTTGGTGGTGTATCTATAGCATCACTATCTAAAGTCAGATGCAAATACATGTGTTCTCAGGCCAGATTCAAGTTTTGTGTATTAACTGACAAGGCTCTTAACAACTTAGGTCCAAGTGTTGGAGTGTTGGAGTAGGACCTGGGAAACCAGGGTTCAAATCCCTACTCAGCCTGTGAATCTCACTGGGTAGACCTGGGGCCAGTCTCTGTCTCTCAGCCTGAACTACCTCACAGGGTTGTTGTGGGGATAAAATGGGGAGGACAGCATCATGTAAAACACCTTAGACTTCTTGGGGGGAAAGGTGGTTTATAAATGTAAGAAATTAAATAAATATGATAAGCATTTTTAATGCACACTTTCCCCATGTGTGCATTTTTGTGCAGATTATTTCGTACAATTTTGCAAAATTCAGAGTGGTGCAAAATTGTTTCCTGTGCTCCCTTGCAGGTTCACATTAAAATCCAAAACAAATTTCTACCCTGTCCCTAATCTGGGTGAGTTTTGGGCACAACTGAGAGAGAAGTCAAGAAACTCAAATCTCCTCCATCCTTTGTCCATCTACTCATAACTCCCATAAACACGACTGTGGCTTGGAAGAGGCCCATTTTTTCACATTGCACCACTGTACCAAAAAACCAGTCAGCCGCAGGTAACACTGACTCTGTTTTAAAGTGCACCTTTATAACTTTCCTGCTGCTGAATGCAAAAGCCTATTATGCAAGCTAGTCTCTTGATTTCTGACTGCCAGTTTACACATAACAGGAGGGGGCAAGCTGAGAGCAGGTCTGTTTTCTGCACCTATTATTCAGTTGCTTTGTTGAAGTTCAGTGCTAAGCTGCCTTTTCAAATATCTATCTATCATCTATCATCTATCTATCTATCATCTATCTATCACACAGCAAAATGTCCTATGATTCTAGAACATTAGAGCACAATTGTTTTGTTTTCTGCTCAAAGAGAGAGAGAGAAAACTGAAGAGGCTGAGATGCGGGGTGGAGGAAGATGAAGAAACAGCTTGGGACTTAATAAACACCTTAGCCTGGAGCTCTAAGCTTTTATTCATGAGGATGTTTATCTCGATGTACTCGCTGTGGCTCCTTTACTGCACAGTCTTAAATTACCATTGCAAAGGTTATATGTTTATTTACAAAAAGCTGGCTCTGAATGGTGATCCTTAAGGCAAAGAGGGTGTCTCACGCCAATAAACATCGCTTGCTCTCTTAAACGCCGAGGCCAGATGAATGAGGTGATGTTTAGTGCCGCGGACATATTACAGTTTATGGCTTCATTAACTACCTGACCTGTATTATGTGAAAATTTCATCAAAGTGCAATGCATATTTATTCCCTGAGGTGGGCTGGCCGCTGATGCTTGATTCTTAAAGGAAAAAGAGCAGGTAATTACTTATAATTAGAGTGCTGGGGAAGTGAGGGCATTTGAGGAGGGAAGGCAATTTCCCCGGGCTTGTGATGACACTTAGCCAAGTGATTGCTTGGCGTATCGAATTCACACGCCGAGGTGAAAGAGAGATGGGCAGGAAGACATTGATGTGGCTTCTGTGGAAGCTTCAAGAATGTGAAAGGCATCTATAGTTCTTAGTATGGCACAGTTAGGTCCCCAAATCAGCAAGGGGGCTCAGCAACATTGCACTTTGAATGGCGCACCCAAGAGGAACACAGAGGGCATGACAGAATTCTGGGTTTTCATGGACTTCCTGTTCCAGGTTAAAGGCCTACTTAAAGTGCTTTGGCCAGTGGTATGGACAATGTTAGAGACAGCAGCAGGGGACTCACCCCTAAATGTGCTCCAGAGGGCACAGGCCCAGACTGAGCCCCAAAGCCCCTGGGTACCCTGAGATGTTCACCAGAGAAGCGTATACCCTCCAACATTTCTCCGATGAAAATAGGGATGTCCTATTAAATAAATAAATAAATAAATAAACGCATACCCTATCCATCTGTTTATGGAGAAGTCTGTTTTATGGGTGGTTTTAAAACAAGTTTTTAAATAAGCCATCCCAACCTCCTCCCCATCTTCTTCAGCAAGGTATCACCAAACCAGTCACTGGCAAGACTCAATGCACAGTGGATGAGGACAAGAAAGAAGCTGGTATCATTGTCACTCCTACGCATGGACATCTCTGCCTCTCCCACCTGTGCTAAGCACAGAACATGCTGTGCTTCTAAAACAATGCAACTGCTGGAAACAGCAAACAGTGATTGAAAGACAGCAAAATGTGGGACGAGATGAAA
Organism: Podarcis pityusensis; assembly: GCF_964106645.2. NCBI lineage: Eukaryota > Metazoa > Chordata > Lepidosauria > Squamata > Lacertidae > Podarcis > Podarcis pityusensis. Next base: position 31,164,660 of record NC_138039.1, on the reverse strand, counting down.
GTATCACCATGAACCATCTTTACACCAGTAACCCTCTCACAAGCCCTAGAATCCATGCATAGCACAGTGTAAATACACTGCGGTGTCTCTTCCCAGGGAAGGTTAATTTTTATAGACGTCAGGACAGCCTTTTCACAGGGTATTTTCTAATATCATTAAAACCCAACTGAATGGAACGCCTAGCTGCAAAGACGTTAAGGCCAGTTGTGTGACCTTCTCAAATACAAATGGCCTGGCTGTTTGCCAGCACTTAAAAACACCCCAAACCTGCTAAATCTCTTTCTTAAAACAACTGTAACTCTTCCCTTTCAAGTTTTTCAACCTTTCACCCGCCAGGTTCCTAGCCCTTCACCCCTGACCCACGGCTGTGTTTGCTTAGTATTGTGCCAATCGAGTTTAGAAAGGTGAAAAAACTTGATGGTGCAAAGGAGGGAGAAGAATCCAGGAAGCAAACCTATGCAAAATCCCAACACAACTCTCCCTTTTCAAAGATGTGCAACTCCGATGGAACTTAAGAGATAATTCAGAACTGTACATAAACTGGCTGTTAACTAAACACAAGCGGCATGATCTGGTCCAGTGATATAGTGGACAGGTGCACTTAGAGTTCTTGGATGAGTCGGGTGGAAATGCAAGTGGAAATTGCTGGTGTTTGTTTATTTGCCCCATGTTTGAATTGGAAATCAGTCCAGCAAATATGAACAGTATTTGCAGTTGTTGTTTTCAGTTCACAAATGATACATAATCAATTACACACCACCACTCATTTTCATTATATTTCCTTTGCATTGAAATGAATGGGGTGGGAGGGAAATGCACTGCAGTGGAATGGGAACACGGCTGCATGTGATGAGAACACGGCAGAGCGGGAAACTATGCTTCATTACATCCCTAGGTGCACTTCGTGAGAAACCAATGAAGCCAAGCCCCTTCCAAGACTATGCAACTTTTGACCAATGCAGCCATTTGGGACGATGGCATCTGCACAAGTTCTACTGAGGGACAGGGAGTGCAGGGCATTCTGGTTGTTTTCCTATATTTCCTTCTCAGCCTAGGATCTGCTTATTTGAAAGATTGTAGGCCACAGCTCAGTGTTAGAGCGTCTGCTTTGTGTGCAGAAAGTCCCATGTTCGATCACTACCATCTCTAGACAGGGCTGGGAAAGTTCCCTGCCAGTTGCTAGTCATCATAAACCAGGGGTCGGCAAGGCTTACCAGGCCCATGGGCCAGAACATTCCTGCAGAGATCCTCCATGGGCCGGACCGGCGCAGTGGAAGTGGCGTCTGTGCATGCCCGTGGTGCCGGAAATCACTTCTGCGCATGCCTGGACACCAAAAACCGCTTCCGCTTCTGTGCAGGCGCAATTTTTGGCATCTGAGCATGCGCAGACGCCATTTCCGGCGCCTGTGCATGGACAGAAGCGATTTCTGGAGCTGTGGAAGAGACTTTCCATGCTGGTGTAGCACAGTGTGCGGGGACTCGCCCAACAGGCGGCTTGGTTTGGGGGTGGCTCATGGGCTGGTTAAGTGACCCTCGTGGGGTGCTTCCTGCCCATGGGCCTTAGGTTGCCAGCCTCTGAGCTGAGCTAGATGGAACTGAGCTAGATGGAACAGTGTTCTGGCTTTCCACAAGCCAGGAACACAACCATAGCTCATGGGCTGAAGCAGAATGGTAGAACATCCTCTTTTTCTTGCAGAGGGTGCCATGTGCTAGAAAGGCTATCAAACACTCCTGTCTGAAACTCTGCAGATCCACTGCCAGTGAGAGCAGGATAGCAGCGAGCCAGAAGGACAAGCTGTCTAAGTTGTTGTAATGAAGCTTCCTATGTTCTTAAGAGTTATAGAAGACAATAGCCAGAACTTCCAGCATAGGAGCTGTGAATGAATTAGACCCATTGATTCAGGAATAATGCAGCAGGTTATGATTAATTCTGTTATCTTCCGCAGGACCAAATTTGTACCAGATCATTCTGTCACATGGTACTAATAAATTACTTGAGGGCATTGCGTTGTTGTCGGGTTTTGTTTTTGTTTTTGTTTAGTATTATTTAGCATAATGTTGCATTTTGGTTATTACATTATTTATCATGTTACATGTCATCAGCCCCTCTTTAATTAAGGTGATGGAATCCAGCAGCGTGGAGGCTCACCCTATCCTTGTACTTATTTGGAAGAAAGATACATCTCTCTCTCTCTCTCTCTCTCTCTCTCACACACACACACACACACACACACACACACATGTTTTAAAATGCAAAGTAAAACACCATGCTCTTCTGTGCCGTAACCAAGCTGTGTGTACACATGCAAACATGTGTTTCTGTCACAAATTGATTGCAGGGATACCACAAAGGCATTTCTTGCATCACCCAAAGGGAATGTAGCATGCCCAGTAAATCACTGAAGGGAGAAACAAGTAGAATTTCCTGCTTCACTTGCACTCCCTGCCTCTCAATGGAATCAGATTCAGCTAGGTAGCCGTGTTGGTCCGACGCGGTCGAAATATATAAAAAAATTAAAACATTGTCCAGTAGCACCTTAGAGACCAACTAAGTTTGTTCTTGGTATAAGCTTTTGTGTGCATGTACACTTCTTCAGAAACATTCGTGTTCATGCACACGAAAGCTTATACACTTTTTCAGATACATTTGAAGAAATGTATCTGAAGAAGTGCGCATGCACACAAAAGCTTATACAGTGGTACCTCGGGATGCGAACGGGATCTGTTCCGGAGCCCCTTTTGCATCCTGAACAGAACGTAAGACGCGACAGCGCATCTGCGCGTGAGCGGGTCGCGTTTCCCCGCTTCCGCGCATCGCGCAATGTCATTTTGACTGTCTGCGCATGCGCATGTGCAAGCAGCAAAACCCGGAAATAACACACTCCATTACTTCCGGGTCGCCACAGAGCGCAACCCGAAAGCACTCAACCTGAAGCGTATTTATCCCGAGGTATGACTGTACCAAGAACAAACTTAGTTGGTCTCTAAGGTGCTACTGGACACTTTTTTCATATATATCTCAATAGAACCTTTATGGATGTTAGGGATCTATCTATCTATCATCTATCTATCTATCATCTATCTATCATCTATCTATCTATCTATCTATCTATCTATCTATCTATCTATCTATCATCTATCATCTATCTATCTATCTGAAAAGACAGTTGAAGTGAACCACCTCTGAAATTATTTTTAGGGTTCTTTTAGGCAGGTGCACACTTAATTTTTCAATGCGCAGCCTCTTAATACAGATCAAGACCGGGGACTCATTGCTGGGGGCCAAATGCAGCCTTTGCGGCCCTAATGAGACCACACGCCCTCTTCCCAGACCACACACCTCACTGGTCCTGCTTCTCCCCCTTAGTGTTTTTGCCTGGCTGAACTGTATGTTAGCAATGCATGGCAATCACAGATTAATGAGGGAACTGGGCGGGACAAACCTGTGAATGAAGACATGTGAAGGTGATATAAATTGAGAACAGATTGATTGTCCATTCCAACTTCAAGGGCCTGTTCAATTTAATTATTAGTTTACCACATTTAAAGACCCGCCGTTCCTCTAACAGAAGCACTGGGTGGCTAATGACAGGAAATCTATTTAGAATGCATTTCTATCATAATAAAACCATCAACTGAAATCTATCAATTAGCAACACAATTCTGTAATACCGTCCCAGTAAAATACCAAATTCAACTGGATTCAAAAGCCTGTTTTGAGCTGTATTTAAAATTTTCCACTTTGTGGGGGGCAGTTAGATGTTCACTGGGAAGGGTCCCACATACAGGGCACCACCACCAAGAATGCCCTGTCTTGCATCACCATCTTCCTGGACTCTGGTATGGATAGAATAAGAAGCAGGGCATCCTCCACTGACTGTAATGTAGTGGTGGGGAATCTCAAGTCCTGGGGACCATTTATCTGGCTGTTGAGGCTTTCCTTTGGAGCTACATTCTTCATCAGCCCTGCTTTTCACTTTCCTGGAATGTTTTTGCCTGGCTGGAATGTGTTTTTGAAATCATGTGGCTTGTGGAGGCAAACTACCTCTGGCATATCACACTCTGCTTGTGAGATTTGCATTGGCTACCAATCTGCCACCAGGTCAAGGTGTTGGTATTAACATATAAGTCCCTATGCAGTGCAGAATCATGTTATTTGAGAAACCGCTTTATCCTTTATAGGTCCAGTAGATTGCTGCGGTCTGTGGGAAGAATCTCTCCTTCAGTTTCCAAAGATCTCAGAAGCCATCTCCCCAGTAACTCACTGCAGGCCAGCTCTGAAATTTCAGATCTAAATTGCTGTGTTAATTACTCAGTTCAGAGAGGGTGGCACAGAATGTTGGGTTCGTGGCACAAAACGCCACAAAACTAGCACTGAACTTTGGCATCAGTTTGGGAAGGATCTGAAATTTCAGGGTCACATGTTAATGAAGCTGAACAGGGCTTTTAGTGTGGTTGTCTCTGGTCTGTGGAACAACATTCCTGCTGAGGTATGACTAGCACCTAATACCTGCACTTTCTGGAAACATTTGAAGACCTTTTCATTCCAAAAGGCTTGGATAAATCTGTGACTGTCCCCTTGTTAGGGTTTTGGTCATGTTCAAATGTATTTGTTGTTTTTGTGTTTTTAAGTTTTTAATTATCCAAGATGTAAATAGCCTTGAGGTGCTAGTTTAGAAGGCAATTAATAAATCCATGTTAACAACAACTGCAATTCTGATAATACCTCTTGGTTGCTTGGATGAGGGACAGAGAAGAGCATGTGTAGAAACTAGCTTCAAATATTGTGAGGGATTTCTGATTGTGAGGGAAGCCATCTTTATGGCATTGTCCACATTTGCCTTTGGTCCCACCCAACATTGGCATGTGGACCCCAGAAGTTTGCCCTGAATGGAATGTGGCCCTCGGGCTAAACAAGGTCCCACACTTCTGTTTTCAACAAACAAACAAAGCACAACCAGAAACTCAAGCAGTGGGAATGGAGAGATTATAAGAGCACAAGGATCTTCTCATTCTGTGCAAAGTTTGAAGCTGCGTCCTGTCGACCCGTCTGAATTCGGCAGCTTCTTCTTCCCCAAGCTGCCCATGTGATGCCTGTGCATTTTAAGGATGTTTTATGTGACATCGCTCTGAGGCCTGACATTTAGACTTCTACCCATCCGGTCAGCCAGGACCTTCCAACATCTTTAATCCTCCCCCCACCAACACACTCTCCCTTCTTTTGTTACCACCGTTCCCAGAAAGGAAAGTGAGTTTTAAAGTGTCAGGACAGTGTAAAATGCTGATATATAGGCCGCTGTTGTTTGAAGGCCTTTTGAGAGGCCCAAGCTCCACCCTCCGCCTCTGTTCCCTTCAAGTCGGGAATGATTCATCAGCGAGAAAAAAGGCTCTGCCCTTGGGTGGAAGGCCTTTGACCTCCGTGAAGAGAGGGGTCAGACTCGGAGCAACTGCGTTAGCGCCAGCGCCACGGCTACAGGCCTTGGAAACAGAAGGGAGAGCCGGTTGAAAGAATGGAGTGGGACGGTGGGAAAAAGTGGGCATTTCTAAAAGTTAAGAGTATATTTCTAAGAGTCTCAGTGGATCAGCTGACAAGTGAGGTCAGAGGTCATATTTATGCTTGATTCCTTGAGCATGTTACAGTAACATCTGCTTGTTAAGGGTCTCCGGGGACCAAATGTTCCTGACCTCTGCTTACAAAAAAGAGGGGGGAGAAGGGACACACAAATGCAGAGATTAGATGTTCATATCCACATTTATTTTTTTGGCTGAAGCTTAAGTTTTGGTTCTCCTGGGGCTGCTTTGGCAGAGCCCATCAATTCCTTTTTTGGGTCGTCGTCGTCGTCGTCCCCAAATCACCATTTCTAGTTGGCACAATGTTTGTGAGCCTCAATCTGGCAGTTAAAAGCCATTACAAGCCAAAATGTCTGGGAGAATCCAGGCAGGGGGGGAAAAGTGTGTGCATCCTTTTATGCCTCATCTGAATACCCTCTGGTTTTATGGTGAGTCAGAAATAGTATGTGAATTAGGTGCTGTGTTTGTTTGCTTGTTTCCATTTGCTCTCTAAACAGCCTAAGCAAGTGAGCAATATTTTCTTTAAACTGAGAGCAGAAATTTGATACTTGACACTGAAATTTTGCATAATATATGTAGCACATACACACACACACACACACAGGAATGCAATTGTTGCTTATTCTTCATTCTTACACTCAGACACAAACTTCCTAATTCCTGGTTTTGTAGTGATAAGAATCAGACCAGCCCTAGATACTAAGGCTGCAGTCCTTACTCCAGTTACTGAATTCAGTAGGACTTCCTTCTGAATAGACATGGCTAGGAATGTACCCTCCAATACCTTAAAATCAAAATCAGGGATGCCATCTTCCTGCGTTCCATCTTCCTGGTTTTAATCACAAGAGCATGGCAGGCTTTTTGGATGCTGTGATCTCATGCAATTTCATGTCATGCCCCCCCCAAACCACATTTTTTTCAGGCACGGTGCCCCAAAATGCATGTGAGAGATCATGGTCCTGAAAAGCTCTTTTTCCCAGGGGGGGAACTTTGCTGTGAAATCACTCGAGATCCCAGCAACCCAAATGGCCGCTGTTCTCTCACGATAAAAAATGAGATGCTTCTCCTACCACTTGCTAGCAGAGCTTCTTTGCAAGAGATTCCAGAGGCTTACAAATTTCTTTGTTTATTTTAAAGTATTTTGATCCTGCTCTTTAGCCAAAAGTGTGTGTGTGTGGGGGGTCTCTTACAGCAGCTTACAAATGTAATAGTTTCTGCCTCCTGGACTTACAGTCTAAAAGACACAATACCAAAGGAAAAGGGATTGGGAGGGTGGAGGGAAGGAAGGAAAAAGAAAAACCAAACACTAAGAATATATATATAAAAAACAGTGTCATGCTACTTTTGTCATGGCTACCCCTGCACCCAAAAGCAATCTTGGGAAATGTGAAGGATGCTGAGAGTTGTTAGGGTGTCCCTATTCTCCTCACAGAGCTACAATTTCCAGAGTGGCTTAACAGTCAATCTCTCTTCCCATGGAACTCTTAACAAGCTACAGTTTCCAGTTTTCTTTGAGGAAAGCTGCAACTGCTTAAAGTGGTGTGATGCGGCTTGAACTGTACACTGCAGATGGGACTCAAGTAACAGAGTTATTGGAATTTCCAAGGCAAGGAGAAACCTGACATTGCAGGACATTGCATGCCATCCCACCTCTCTCCCTCTTGTATAGCCTGATGGAATCTGGAGGCTTCTGAAAACTCATCAGCATTTCAGTGCAAATTTCTCCTCATGCACATTTTTTGTATGCAGTTCTGCCTAATGTACACATTTTTTTGCAAAGCAATTCCTCCCAATAATAATGTTTTTGTATGTTATTTTCACAAATATCTGCATTTGCACACATTCTTTGTACTAGTATATGTTTTTTCGTAAACGTTACTTGGGTGGAGATTGAAATTTGGAGAAGGGCAAGTTTTGAACGAGTGCTGTTTGGGTTTGCATATTGTTTCAGAATGTGTGAGTTGGGCCACACTTTCTGTTTGCCTTTGAATGTGAACCATATCCATATTCTTCCTCATCCCTATTTGTGAATCTATCCTAGCTGTCTTTCCCTTGTCACTCTAAGCCAAAGCTTTTGTCAGAGCTTCTGCTGCTCTTACTGGGGGTTGCACTGTGTATTCTTTTTTATGAATTACATGTGTTATTGTGGAAATGTGTTTATATTATAACACAGTTTTACTCATGCTTATGCTTTTAAATATGTTTTAAGCTTCTTGTAGATCTTTTTGCACAGCGAGTGACCAACAACTTCAATAAACCACTGCAACATTATTTTTCCCCAATTATTATTTAACTTTTAGGATTTTGCAATCTTTATGAGATGGGGAAATGCATTTTAAAAGAAGCTTTTCAGTTTGTTTATGGCCATTTCACCCACAAATGAGGTGTTTTTCAGATATATGCCATCCAATAAGTTCTCTTCATATGCCAACATGTGAATATCCATTTCCATGACAGCAGCAACAGCAAAAATCTCCACCAATGGACATATTCTGTGAAGTTATCCAAGGCCAGCAAGTAATGGCTAAATATATTTGTGTTGTGGTGGTCTTTGAGCCCATGTCAACACCAAGCCATTTTATCCTCACTGAAATTCACTAAGCGTGTTGAGCAAAAGGAAGTAGGTGCTTATGTTTCCAATGAAAATAAGTGGGATTTATTCCGGTGTGAAATCTAGAGGATGCCCAGTGCGATCCTATGCATGTTTACATTGAAATCAATCCCACTGATTTCAAAGGGCCTTGTTCCCTCAGTAAGCATGTTTGGATTTTCAACCACAGAAATCGGTGTGATGCGTTTTGAGAAGGGGAGTTTGAAACCCGATAGATGTGAGTTGTGGTTTTGTTTAAAGGTAGAGCCTTTGGAGCAAGGGTTACCAAACGTTGGACACGGAGAGCCACCCCACTGATTATAAATATGGGGGGGGGGGGAATCATTCGGAAGTGCATTCTGCCACAAGGCACAATAACCCTCCTAGCAAGTCTTTCAAATTCTCTTAATCAGGGTCAGAACCGACAAGACATGGACTGCCCTGTGAGTTCAGTGGGGGGAAAATCCATCTTCCTAACATAACCCCTTTCCCTTTTAAACTGACTCACATATACACACTTCACCCTTTTATATATATATATCCCCCCCATTTCCCTTTCATTTGGAAGGGACCCCCTCATAAACATGCAGAGCAATTTTCCAGCACATTAACCCAGGATGGGAGAAACCTCGCTCTGCAGGCAAGGGGGAGGCTTAAGAAAATGGAGATGCAGGCTGAGCCGAAGATGGATGAGGCTGGGATATAAGACAGGGTGGTTTTTCCACTGTCCTGCCCGATACACCTAGGACAAAAGCTTCATTGAGTAGGATGCTTGACATCAGCCTCATAAAGTAGTAAGCGGCACAAAAGGACTGACATTTGAAAGTGCCAGGCCCTGCCCTCTCCTCATTGCCGTTCCATCCAAGGGCTGAGCCTAACAGTTGCAGCCCTTTGTTGTCCCCTATGACAAGAGGTGTAAATAAATAGCGTTGACTTTAATGCAGTCACACAACTTTGCCTTCTCTCACACCCCTCTCCTCTATCCACCCATCCCAAAAATAACATTTCCTTCCAGCGGTCACACAATTCAACCACATGCCACCTGATACCTTATATCTGTAAGGGAGCCAATACACTATTGCCACTCTGGCACAGAACCCACTTGGGGCAAACATGGGCTTGCAAGGCCTTCCCAAAGGAGTGGAAAGCTAAAAGAGAAAGGGAAGCTTCTTTCCTTCCTCTGAAGGTGGCTCCTAGGAATGCAAGAAGCTGCTTTTTACTGAGGCAGACCATTCGACTGTCAAGCACAGTATTGTCTGTTCAGATTGGCGGTGTCTCTATGGGCTTCCAAGCAGGAGATTTCCCCAGCCCTGCACCAGAAATTGAACCTTGGGCCTTCTCCATGCAAGGCCAATGCTCCAACATTGAGCTACAGTCCTGCCCACTTCTCCACACCATTTCTTGCTTTTCTAGGTTTGGTCTTCAAAGTGGGGAAACATGAGAATCATGTGAAAACCTGGGACCTAAGGTGTAAAAGATAGCATTTTCTCTTCTCGCCTCACCTTGACAGCTAAAGCAAAATAGACATGGGGTGGGGGAAGGCTGTGAAGTGGGTAAAATTGCCTCTTCCCCAATGCTCCATAAAGCTAGCTGCATCACTGGGCAAAGGTGCTCTATACAGTGGTACCTCAGGTTACAGACGCTTCAGGTTACAGACGCTTCAGATTACAGACTCTGCTAACCCAGAAATAGTACCTTGGGTTAAGAACTTTGCTTCAGGGTGAGAACAGAAATTGTGTGGTGGCAGCGGGAGGCCCCATTAGCTAAAGTGGTGCTTCAGGTTAAGAACAGTTTCAGGTTAAGAACGGACCTCCAGAACGAATTAAGTTCTTAACCCGAGGTACCACTGTAGATGTGTTTATCCCATGGCTCTTGGAAGTCCAAATGCAGAACTAAAAATTTGGCCAGGGCATCAGTTTTATCCCCATTTCGAAGACATTGACTAGCAGTACAGGGAAAGACCTCTTTGCCTGACACCTTGGAGAGCCTCTGCCATTGAGAACAGAGACTAATGAGCTGGACTGGGATCACTGTGTTGTTCAACTACAGCATTTATAATCGCTGACCATTTGCCATTCATTTTCAAGCACCTTCACTGCGCATGTGACCTAATGTTGTGGACATTATTCATTTATACGTTGAGTTGATTAATTTATACAGTGGTACCTCAGGTTACATACACTTCAGGTTACATACGCTTCAGGTTACAGACTCCGCTAACCCAGAAATAGTGCTTCAGGTTAAGAACTTTGCTTCAGGATGAGAACAGAAATCATGCTCTGGCAGTGCGGCGGCAGCAGGAGGCCCCATTAGCTAAAGTGGTGCTTCAGGTTAAGAACAGTTTCAGGTTAAGAACGGACCTCCGGAACGAATTAAGTACTTAACCCGAGGTACCACTGTATTCCACTTTTCTTCCAAGTGCAGGACCCAAGGTGGCTCACAGAATAGATTAAAACAGCTACAACTAAAATACACAATATTCTTTTTTGTGGGAGAAACCCTGCAAAAATGAGTAGCCCTGTTTAAAACAGCACTGAAAACTGTTGTTTTTAAGTTGGGGCAGGGGGAGAAGACCCTGGCACAACAAGCCCATTAGTGGCCAAGGAACAAAAAAAGTATTTGCCTGGCTGCAAAAGGAAAGGGGTGCTGCCTAGCCTCCAGTGGAAGGGAGTTCTACAATTGGGGAGCAGCCACCAAGAAGGCCCTATCTCATGCCCTCACCAAACATACCTGTGATTGTGGTGGGTCTGAGATAAAAAATCACTTTCTCTTTGAGCAGTGGTTGGGTACCAGGGGCCAAATAACAGAACTGTAGAACTGGAAGTAATCCCAAGAGTCATGTAAGCCAACCCCCTGCAATGCAGGAGTCACAACTAAATAATCCCTTACAGATGGCCACCCAACTTCTACTTAAAAACCTCCAATGTAGAAGACTCCACCACTGTCCAAGGCAATCCACTGCACTGTCAAAAAGCTCTTACTGTCATGCTCCCCTCTGTTTGACCCTTGGGACTCTCTCCTACAGACTCTGCTTTACATCCTACTTGCATGTTTTTGCCAGGCACGAATGTCTACTTTAACTCTTTTGCTTGCCTGGATATATGTTATAGAGGGGTGTGTGTAGGAAAAATTTTATATGAAAGACAGTCTATACATGTTTTGAATAAATAAATAAACTTGCAAGGAGGAGGAGACAAGGGGAAATGTCTTCTGGAGAAAATGGCCTATTTATTTATTTATTTATTCTTTTAAGTTTTCTAACACCCCCACCCCTGCAAAAAAAAAGACCAAAAAAAAAGACTGTCAGTTTGCAGAATTTTCTCTGGATATTTTCCACCAGTTCTGGGGGGCCTTCGCCATTTTCCCCACTGCAATGCCCCAGAATGGCACTGGGGTGCAGAGGATGTTGAATGGTGACCACGCTGCCTAGACAATGACTACTGCTGCCACCACCGCTTGGAAAAAGGAGGACCAGCAGTGGCAACAGCAAGAAAGCAGCAAAATGAACCTTGGGGAAATGAACAAATAAGCTGTGCTCCTACGATTGCTAGTGGTGAACTCCACATCTGAGAAACTACGGCAGGTCTTCTCATCACCTTAGAGGAGTTTGACGAAATCCCATCCCTTGCTTTCTCTGCCCATAAATGGGATAGAAAAGATCATTTGTCCCTGGTTGTAGTGGCAAGGCAGGTGTGGGGAACCTCAGGCCCAGGGGTGGGGGTGCAAAAGCCACGTTCACCCCATACATCTAAAGCACTGTGACCCCAGGTACAACAGCTGTAGGTTCTCCCAAATAATTATGGGAGCTCTTGATTTTTCAGGGTGCTGAGAGTTTTGGGGAGGCCCCTGTTCCCCTCCCAGAGCCAGATTGATGTACAAACTGAACAAGCTATAGCTTAGGGCCCCACTCTCTTTGGAGCCCCCCCCAACAAAAATTAAAGGAAAACACACACACCTGGATGTACATTTCCAAAATATAAGATAAAAACCAAATAAAATAAAACCTACATACAGCAACAGTGTTTTGTGTTGTGTAGGCTCTTATGATGTAAGTAATGGGTCCCACCTGCTAGCTTGCTCCCTAAAATATCACTGGTTTGCTCATTTCTATATATAGGGTGCCTACATTCTGCATGGACTGGTTGCACGGCAACATGGGCAAATGGCTTTAGATACCTATTGGGTCCATAAATTACCATAGAGCATATATTCAACACAAAAAACAGTGACAATTTGTTGTTGACAAAGGACAGCTGGACATATAAAGGGCCCCATTACCTTCAGTAGCTTAGGGGCTCATCAAACCTAAATCCAGCCCTACCCAGAGCTACAATCAACTGTTTTGGGTTAATAATCATTCCCTCTTCACAGGGAACTCTGGGAATTGTAGCGCGGGGAGAGGAATAGGGGTCTCCTCTCAGCAGCCTTTTAAATGGATGGTATACATGTGGCTCAGGTCTCTCTCTCTCTCCAGCCCTCAGGCTCTTCCTAGGCTGCATCCTCACAGCAGTGCTTTGCATCCTCCTGAAGTGTATTCCTCTAGCCAAAATGGGTTCTTGAACTCCCAGAATGCCTCTTGCTTCCCTGGGTGGAAGTTAGGGAGAGGTATCTGTGCAGAAACCAGCTTACCATTCAAAAGTAAAGATCTACCCACTTCTACCTCACTCTCTCAACCTTTCCATTACCTACACGGTTTTGTTTTGTTTTTTGAGGTGGGCATGTGAACTGACAGCCCCTCTTCAGCCCCTCTTTTTTGTGATAGTCTATGGTTTGTAACAGCCTGTGGTTACAAGCAATAAATATTTATCTTATTGCCCCCTCATTTGAAAGAATAGAACCCATAGCTGTGTTGATAATTTGCCTGTGGGGACAAAAAAAAAAAAAAAAAAAAAAGAACTTATGATGCACTGCAGGTACACATCTCGATCCAAATGTTTATTTTTGCTTTCTGCACCTCGGCAGAACATACTGTTTGATTTAGGCCTCCACACGAGTCTGAATTCCATCTTTGCCGAACTCTTTGTTTCTCTTGCCATACTCTAAATGGCTCATGCAAGAAAATGCACTCCATCAAAGGAGAGTCATTTTCTTCCTGATTTGTGTCTGAAACATGAAAACAACGTAACAGCTGCGTTGAATAAAGAACATACACATGCATTTAAATCACTTATATCTTACTTTTTTATGATGCAATTGTGAATTATGTTCTTTTTGCATCTGTAATTAGAGGGCAGAACAGATGGCGAAGGCTTGGTTTAAAGTGATGTGTCCATTAAAATAACCTATGCTGCCAAATGATTGTCGACTATAACAGGGGTGTTCATTCAATACAGCAGGCAGTTTGTTGGGCTGAAACCCATTTGTGGAAGAAAAAAAAAGGCCCCTGGACTTTACACAGCGCTTGTTATTTTTAGGGTTTTTCCTATAAAAAGGATCTGCAGCAACAGGGCTCGCCTCATAACCCCGGAACATATGTTTTACCGTAGCGTTATAATTTTAAATATGACCTTGTGTGTAATGATAAGCATTTATGGCTGTAAATAATAGGTTGTGTTTGAGATGACAACATGGAATGAAAAAAAATGAAAATGAAATCATCCGTCCTATATGGAGCGGGTAAGTAACATGTTTGGTGATCTCAGCTAATCTCCGATGGCCAGTTCTATGCAATCTGCAACATGAAACGATGAACGGTCTTTTACACCCCTCTCTTCCCTCAACCCCGGGAATAATCGATCCAATGGTGAGACAAAGAAGTGTTGCTTGGATGAATGGAGGTAGCCTTGCCAAAAAAGCCTGAGGAGGTTTCAAACCATACCTTGCTGCAGACAGATGGTGGTTTTATAAGCACTAGCATTCCTTAGTAAACTTTTAATAACATTTTTCTCCCCCTCCTTTTTTTTTATTCAAAAAAAAGGTGAAAGGATCACAGGAAGCTGCCTTATGCAGCATTAGACCATTGGTCCATCTACCTCATTATTGTCCACATGGACTGGCAGTCTACACTGACTGTCCTTTCCAGCCTTACCTGCAGTTGCCAAGGATTGAACCTGGACAAATGTCATACCCTGTAAGTGTCCCAGAAAAAAATGCAACACCCTGTTTCCCCACCCCCACCCCAAGAGAGCATGGCAGCCATTTTGGTCACCATGATCCCGCACAGTTTCACACCAAGTTCTTGCCCTGAAAAAAAGACTGTTTTTAGGAGGTCGCAATATTGTGTGGCACCCCAAAACATGACTTTTTGGACGTCATGAGAGCATGTTCCCCCCAAAAGTGTGTCTTTGGGGCTCTGTGATCTAGCTCTGTACAGGCGCATGGATGGGAATATGTGTGTCCCAGTTTGGTGGAGGGTATGCCATGTCCTTTGTTTAGGACAGGGGTAGTCAACCTTTTTATACCTACTGTCCACTAATGCATCTTTCTTGATGGTAAAATTTCCTTACAGCCCACCAGTGCTCGATGGAAGGAGGATTCAGCTTGTGCCGTAGAACCCCCTACTGCCCACCTAGAATCCTGAAACGCCCACTAGCTGGTGGTAGGGACCAGGTTGACAACCCCTGGTTTAGGAGCATGTGAAGCCGCCTTATACTAAGTCAGGAAAAAATGATCCATGTAGCTCAGTACTGTCTACACCATGGGTAAGCAAACTAAGGCCTGGGGGCTGGATCCGGCCCAATCGCCTTCTAAATCCAGCCTGCAGATGGTCCGGGAATCAGCGTGTTTTTACATGAATAGAATGTGTCCTTTTAGTTAAAATGCATCTCTGGGTTATTTGTGGGGCATAGGAATTCGTTCATTCCTCCCACCCAATATATATAGTCCGGCCCCCCACAAGGTCTGAAGGACAGTGGACTGGCCCCCTGCTGAAAAAGTTTGTTGACCCCTGGTCCACACTGACTGGCAGCAGCTCTCCAGAGTTTCAAATAAGGTTCTTTTTCGCCCCAACCTTGAGATGCTGAGGATTGAACATGAGACCGTCTGAATGTCAAGATGATGCTCTATCACTGAGCCTTCCCCAAAGGATTTGTGAGTTGAGGCAAATTAGGATTGCACCAAAGTGAACTGCTGTAGCAAAAATGTATCAGTGGGTGAAGTTTTCTTTCCTTAAAAGGGGACTGGCTGTGGGCAGGCAAAGGTTCAAATTCTGGTGGAGAAAGGCAAAGAGCTAGTAGCTGAGCAACTCAGGATTCTCATATTTCTTACGATAGCTCCCTACCCCTCCACACACAACACACACACACATACTTGCCAGGACCTGTATTTGACACTGGTTTGGTTTAATGGTGGCCTTGAAATGTAATAAACAAATGACAAAACAGACTGCTTTGACTATACTAAAGTGAGAGTTTTCTCCCTCATCCCCCCGGCATTTGGATTCCCTTTCATGTAGAATTCGAATGTACTTAGTTCAGATTAAACAGCCTTGATTGTGCCAGATTGAGGCCAGGAATGGGGATGGGGGAATAAAAGGAAGGAAAAAAGATAATAGATCAGGAACAAAATGCAGATTCAGATGTTGATGTTTGCAGGCTTTTGAATGCCTCCGTTCCATTCAGGGCTATTGATCGCATATAGTTGTCACTTTATGAAGAAGCTTTATTTTGTGCCCCCCCCAGCCCTACCCTACTGCCCACCCAGGTAAGCTTTTTCCTCCTATACAAGTGTGTTAGATGAGACCTTCAGCATTGTTCCATCTGACAATACGAGGAGGTGATGAGTGACATGTTGTTGTTGTTGTTTTCACCGAGGACAGTTTTCGGGTCTTCAGGAGACCTGTTGGAACAAACACGCTGGAGATAATAGCATTGAGGAGGGACAAAAAGCAACATCAGTGTAAAAACACCATCACCCTGAAACATTCTGATGGGCCAGGCAAAGAACAATAGCCACAAACTGTCTAATGTGTGGTGTAAAGATAGCAATAACCCTTAATGGCAACTGTAAAATACAGCATTATGCTCGCCTCCAGAAAGGAAAATGCAAATTGATTCTCTTTCTCACTCTATCTCTCTTTCCTCATAGAGGTTTAAGTGCTTATCAAGGTTAGTAGGTAGGGCAGGGCTGTCAGACCAGAATAATATTGTTCTATTTGTGTAAAAAGGTTTGTTTCTTATTCCCTCCCTCCCCCTGTCCCGTGCTGTTGTTCTCTTCTCCTTCTGGATTACTTTCAAGGCCAGATAATGTTAAAAAGAGGTATGCTCTCCCCCACCGCCACCCCACCTCCTAATTTCCCCTATTGATAAGGCTTGGAGCCAATATGGTGGACAAAATGGTTGTCAGGACAGAAATTTTGCTTATGTCTCTCTCTCTCTCTCTCTCCCTCTCTCTCTCTCTCTCTCTCTCTCTGTGTGTGTCTGTCTCCTCTGTTCAGACCCTGCTTTAGTAGGCAAGACAGCCTACTAATGTGATTAACACATAAGAGGAAGGAATCAGCAGGCTACAGAGGATCTCTCAGTTTTACAGTGGGGGGAAACCTTTGTGGGGACATCCCCCCAAATTTGGGTTAAGCCCCAAAACAGCGCAATGAAGACTGAACATCCTCAGTTTTCATGGCATGCTGACATAAGATGCCTTCAGACATGGAGAATATTGTGTTAGTTTTTGCAATTATAATATTCATTTCATACTGCAGCACCTGTTGCATAATGGAATGGTGGTTTTTTGAACATTATACAGTGGTACCTCAGGTTACATATGCTTCAGGTTACATACGCTTCAGGTTACAGACTCCGCTAACCCAGAAATAGTGCTTCAGGTTAAGAACTTTGCTTCAGGATGAGAACAGAAATCGTGCTCCAGTGGTGCAGCAGCAGCAGGAGGCCCCATTAGCTAAAGTGGTGCTTCAGGTTAAGAACAGTTTCAGGTTAAGAACGGACCTCTGGAATGAATTAAGTACACAACCCGAGGTACCACTGTACTGGCATGTTGTGCTAAGTCTCATTCACAGCAATGGGCATGGTGTGACATAACAACAGATGTCACTGGTCAGTGTTGCTACTCCTCCACTCTTTCTGCATAGGTGTGCTTCTGTTCCCCCATGAAAACAGCAGGAAATATAGGAAACGATATGCTGGTATACCACCCCAAATTTCTTCAGGTTTCTCCTGTGATTTCCTGAGTTAAGGGGGCTGCAAAAATATTCTTTTCCTAGAATCAAATAGCACAGAACTGAGTGCTAAACGCTCACTATATTCCATTAGTTTTCTGGAAGTGATCCCCCCCCCCCATGTGAAAGCACAAATATAATGCGGAAATTAACAGACAGGGAAATGTCGGGAACATGGAATAATCTGCTGCATCAAAGCAGCCTTATACTGCATACACACAATAATTTCAAAGCACATTCCCAGCACAACCTTTCCCTCAAAAGGAAAATTCTGGTCATAGTGAATAGCAAGGTAAATAATGAGGCTTTGGCAGAAGTCAAAGTGTAGCAGAGCAGAAACAGCACTTTGACAAACACAGAATGGGTAGATATTGCATGAAATTTAAATACAAATTTCCATGCACATTTTTTTTTTGGGGGGGGGGATAGTGCAGAAATTGGATAGACTGAGCTTATGAATGAACACATACAATAATGACAGAAATAAGCCAATCCATCCACCCCTATTGAATCATATATTGTGTGGATTTTTTCATATAATTTCCAACCTTCTCTTACAGTCCAAGATGGAATGCAGCCTATGTAATCTAGGAAGTCCATGTGGCTAATAGATCTTGTCTGATAGGCATGTGATCTACTAGGGGCAAGCAAATCTCACTCTGTTCTGGTAACTTGCAAATCAGGCTTCAATGTCATCTCAGTGGGAAATGGTATTTTTGTTGCTATCATTTTAGAAGCTGAGAGTGGAACAGGCCACTAGGAGACCAATGTTCAGATTCCTTTTCCATTTGAAATGCTGAACTGCCATGCAATTGCCCTCTTCAGTGGAGCTATGTCCTAAATGATAAGGATGATTCGTGTACAGGCTGGCAATGATGAAGATAGCTGATAAGCATTGTTTCATAAGCTCTTATGCAGATACAAAATGTTACCTGTCATTCTCTTGGCACATTAAGAAATCAGATAAAACAAGGCTCTACTGAAGTGTAGCACGCAAAACAGATATATTGCCTTTAGAAAATGCCTCCTGTCATTTCCTGAGTGTGGGGAATAATAATAAACCTTCCATGTAAAGAGTAGAAAAGAAGGGGCTTTAATCAAAATCTTACATTGATCTACAGTTAACACCCCCCACCCCACCCTCACTCTCATTAATAACACTTGCACAAACTTCTATATTTTCCTGGGAAGTGTTGAGAGGTGGTATGATACTGCTTTTGGTAGAGAGTGGTTGTTTTAGGGTCACTGCTAGGAAGACCAGGAGATCATTAAGCACTGGGCATCCTCATTATGTACAGTGGTACCTCGGGTTAAGTACTTAATTTGTTCCGGAGGTCCGTTCTTAACATGAAACTGTTCTTAACCTGAAGCACCACTTTAGCTAATGGGGCCTCCTGCTGCCGCCGCACCACCGAGGTACTATTTCTGGGTTAGCGGAGTCTGTAACCTGAAGCGTATGTAACCTAAAGTGTATGTAACCAGAGGTAACACTGTATAGGGAAGATGTAAGAGGATTGTTTTGGTGCAAGTGTCTTATGAGGATACAGATGGATAGTATTTTGAAAACTAATTCATTGAGGAGTGCTGAATTTATTTAATTGCAGATTTGAGGGGTCATCCCCACCCAAAACATTGGATGAATTTCAAAGCGAGCCCAAAGTGTTTCAAGAAAACTAATGGAACTTCTCGGGAGACCCGTCTGCACTGCCAAGTTACAAAGTGCACATATAAACAAACTAACACAGATCTAATGCATGAAACAGAATGTTTGCAAGAACATACTAAGATCCCTGCTGGATCAGAACATCCACAGTGCTTGGTAAGAGTGGAAAAATCAGTTAATTTCAGCCTCCCTTAAGTTAAATCTATTGCCTCTCCAGATCTTGTCCCCTCTTTTTCTTGGGGAAAAAAGTCCTCACAAAAATTGTCAATATTTTAATGCGCATTTCCCCTAATATACAAATTTGCAAGCAAATTTTCCTAATATTTTCTGAGAAAAGATGGGAGAAGCAGCAGTGGCAAGGATGCTACCGTCCCCTGGGACAGGCATGCAGGATGCATCCCCAAGGGGGTGGGGGAGCAGAGGGAACCCACTGCCGCCACATCAGCCCAGCCCTCACAGCTGCTTTAAGGGCACATTCAGGCTGCCATGGCAGCCCTGCATGGCTTTGCAAGGCTGGGGTCAGACTCCAGAACTGGGGTTGGCCAATGCTGCTGCTGCTGCTGCTGCCTCTCTGACCCCTGGTCAGGCCTGACCTGGGAGTGGAGCTGCAGTCAGCTGGCAGAAACCCACAAGCAGGATTTGAGCACAAGAACACTCTCCTCTTCTGAATACCAGCAGCTGGTATTCAGAAGCACTGCTGCCTCTGGCTGTAGAGGCAAAGCGTAGCCACCATGGCTCTGTCCTCCATCAATAGTCTCCTCCTCAATCTATCTGCCCTCCCCCCAAAATAAATAAATGAATAAAAGGAAAATAAGAATGGTCAAGGTCAGCCTTCTCCAGTCTGAAGTGTTCCAGCTGTTTTGGACTAGAACTTCCATCAAACCAGCCAGCTGGGGCTGATGGGAATTGTGGTCCAAAACAGCTGGAGTGCATCAGGCTGGGGAAGACTGTCCTTGACCGTTCCCGCATTGCTTTTTTGTGCTTTTTTTGCTGATAGAAATGCTGTTTTTAAGCTTTTATATTGCTAGTTGTCTCGGGTGTCCTCAGATTTCAAAATGGACTATAAATTGTAGTGGTTTATATATTTATTTATATTTAACAAAAATTCTATACCACTTGAATGTAAGAAAACCCTCTACATAGTTTACAAGAAATATTTAAATTATCAGTAAAAGCGGACAAAAACAATTAAAAACACTTGACAATAATTTACAGTAATAATTAACGGGGGGGGGGGGGGGATTAAAACACACCACCATCTATGTGTTACTTTAACCTTGGTGAGACCCAAGAGAATGGGTGATTATTTTGATTTGGTTCTCATTTAAAGGTGAACCTACCTAATTTGTACTTTCTGAAACAATGTACAGATTGAAGCATAGCCCCATCCTTCGAAATCTGTCACACTTATTCCAATTTTGCAATGCAGTTATCCATCCGACTATATAAAAATGCATATACTAAGATTAACATGTGCATTACATTTTGGGAAACTGTTTTGCAAAAGAATTGTGTAATTTGCAATTGCATGCCACCATGTGTATATTAGCAGAAATTCACACTAAAATGCTGGTGAATTTTGATGTCAGTTTTTTTAATTAAAAAAATTGCAAACTGATGTAGAAATGTGGAGAACTTAAGGTTGGAAATATGAGAAACAGAGAGAAACTGAAATGGATAATTTCACTCATCCCTACTGGAGATGTCCACCGACAATATCAACCTGGAGCTAAGAGGCTATTGCAAGGCTTTCCCAAGCACCCTCCCTCCCTCCCTCCTTCTCTGTCTTTCCCTGTTTAACAGAAGAACCAGTCAGGGGAACTGATCGACCAGGTAAGAATCCTCACCTTTTCTAGAAGCAAATACCACCTCCAGAGAGTGGTTTTTTTTTTTTTTAATGAGCACCATGTCTTTATTTAGGAAAAGGATGTACAGTTGGCAAGTACAGCACAGTAAGGCGATAGTTCAAACATGCTGATAAAACGTCTAGTTTTATGCCAGACGTGACTTTATCATTTACCAAGGTATATTGTTAGTGTGAAAATGATAGCCATCCAATGCCAAAACACAGACAGTGAAATGTATAGGAACAAAATGCTCATCGTGAGAAATTCTATGCTGTTTCTTGTGTGGGTGTATGTGTTTGTATGCACAAACATACAACTTTCCGGTACGGAATGAAAGAAGAAACCATGGGGAAAGACCACAGTGAGCTGGAAATACTAAACTGGTGCTATTGGTCAGCAGTTCTCAACCTGATGCCCTCCATATGGTTTGGACTACAACTTGCATTGGCCTCAGCTAGCAAAGCCAGGTTGATGAAGACTGATCTAGACTTCCTACTGACAAATTAGGGGAAGAGTCATAGTTTAGTGGTAGAGGATCAGCTTTGCATGGAGAATGTCCCAGGTTCAATCCCTGATGGCATCTTCAAGTAGGACCGGGAATGTCTTCTGTCTAAAACCCTGGAGAACCTCAAACTTTATTATGAATCAGCAGCTTTTTGCTGGTTGAAAGAATGGCTGCTTCTTGAAAACACTGACATTTTGGATCTAGAAGGTTTTAACAATGTATTTGGATGGCATGCATATCTGTGGTATGATAAGGTCAAAGCACATAAAGCATTTAAAAACCATATTGTCAGGAAAGCATTGTTTAATGTCTGGATAAGATATAAGGATTTATTGGAAAACAAAACCCCAAGATGGCTGTCACCGATGGAAGCGAAAGCTTTGAAAAAGCTCAATATGGAGGTCAAATGGCTGAAATATTGGGAAATTTTGGAACAAGATGGAGATAGATTGAAACTGCAGAGTTTTGAAAAACTAAAAAATAAAGTGCGAGACTGGCTTCATTATTATCAGATAATGGAGGCATACAATTTGGATAAGAAAATTGGCTTCCAGGTGGAAAAATCAAAATTAGAAACAGAATTGTTAGAATTGTTAGAACCCAAAACTAAGGTTTTGTCAAAGATGTATAACTTGCTGTTGAAATGGAATACTCAGGATGAAACGGTGAAATCTGCTATGATTAAATGGGCACAAGACGTTGGACATAACATAATGATGGCTGACTGGGAACAGTTGTGGACCACAGGTATGAAGTTTACGGCATGTAATGCCTTAAGAGAGAATATTATGAAAATGATATACAGGTGGTACATAACCCCAGTCAAGCTTGCAAAAATCTACCATTTGCCCGATAATAAATGTTGGAAATGCAAAGAAACTGAAGGTACATTCTTTCACCTTTGGTGGACGTGCCCAAGGATTAAGGTTTTCTGGGAGATGATTTATAATGAATTAAAAAGGGTATTTAAATATACCTTCTTGAAGAAACCAGAGGCCTTTCTCCTGGGCATAGTCGGCCAATCGGTGTTAAAGAAGGACAGAACTTTCTTTATGTATGCTACAACAGCAGCAAGAATACTTATTGCAAAGCATTGGAAGACACAAGATCTACCCACACTGGAGGAATGGCAGATGAAAATGATGGACTACATGGAATTGGCGGAAATGACTGGTAGAATCCGAGACCAGGGAGAAGAGTCGGTGGAAGAAGATTGGAAGAAATTTAAAGACTACTTACAGAAATATTGTAAAATTAATGAATGTTAGAATGATGTTGGATTGAAGTTAAGTGGTTTCTAGCTGTAATGGTATAAAAGAATATGGAAAAATTGGTTTTCAATACATAAAAACTTAATGTTATAATATATTAAGATTAAAGATCAGGATTAAAAAGGAGGGAAAGGAATTGCTGGACTAACAAATTGAAATGGAATACAAAAAAGGGAGGTATGAGGAGGTCCGGGAAACAAGTAAATGTAAGAGAAGTGATGAAAAGATGGAATTGTTTTTAATTGTTTTTCCTTTTTGTACTTTGTATTTTTCTTTTTTCTATTGTTATTTTTTTTTATCAATGTAATCTTTTTCTTTTGAAATTTTAATAAATATCATTCAAACCCCCCCCCCCAAAAAAAAAACACCCTGGAGAACCAAGCTGGCACCCTCCAGATATTTTGTACTACCACTCTTATGAGCCTCAGCCAACAGGGCCAATGGTCAGGAATGATGAGAATTCAAAACATCTGGAAGTCACCAGGTTGTGCAAGGCTACTTTAGATGTTTGGGGCTAGAAGAAAATAAAGGAGGACAAGAGAGGGAGAAGAATTTTTGGCCAAATGTAATTTGCCAGATATTTTCTTCATCTGAATTTAATATGATACCAACACTCTGGAGCCATATACACACCACACATTGAAAGCACTCGTTGTACCACTTTTAACAGCTATGGTGTCCCCCAAGGAATTTGTTAATGGTGCTGAGAGTTGTCAGGGAGCCCCTTTTTCCTGCTCTCAGTCAGCCCCCAGCTCCCTGCCTGTTGGCCTTCTTACTTACACCCCCAAACTAGTGGGTGGTCTTGGTGCCATCTTCCTCCTCCTTAGTCTCAGTGCTACCTCTTGTAGAACTCAGGAGGGTGGAGGAGGGGAACACAACTAGAATTAGTTGGCTCTGCCTGTCATTGGCTCTGGCTCCGCCAACTATTGGTGCCACTTCTGCCTACTGTTGGGGTCCTTACCTTTCACCCTACCAGTTCCAATGGGCACCAGCCAACACCAGGGTGGTTCACATGACACAAGAACTCTATACAGGTGAAACTTGTTACTTAAACCTTTAAATACCAGTATAAATATATACCCTGGAACTGATGGGGAACTGAACAGATGGAGAAATCATTATCAGTACATTGACCAAGTTGACTCTAACCACAGCCAATTTCGGTAGCTTCATGGTGTACCAATGCTCATTGACTAGGCTTCAAAAACTGGAACCTTCTAATGAGAAAAGTCGCCATCTCCTTCCCCCCCCCCGCCAGACTGTCTAGAGTAGGACTGAACTGGAGGCCGTGTGGTTGACAGCAAATAATAATGGACGGGTTGCATCCATTTTCCTTGTGAAAACAGCATAAATTGGAAATTCTCCACCGCTGGGAAGACATTTAATATTTAAAGGTAATTTGACCTGAACATGTGTGTGTCATGAATCTTTGATGTGACCTACAGCAAATGTATTTATATAGCATTATTCCAAGGCTACTTATCTCTTATTCATTTTCTAGGATATTATTTTTCTTTCTTTGACTAATATACATTGGGCCTTCTCATTTCTCCACTCCAATGGAATCAAAGCAATCCTCTTATTTACCCTTATTCCCCATTCTCAAGGTCTGGTAACTAACAGTACAGCCATTTGACCCCCACATTGCTAAAATTATGCTGGAGCTATATCCTTACTGTTATCAAGACAGTCCTTTCCATCTTCTCTTGGTAAACATTTCTCTTTCACTTATTTTTCAAATGGGGTTATCAAAGGAAGCTAAATGCTTATTGGAAACACTTTTGGAAAATTCTGATAACTGAGGAGGTTTAGTGCTACTAGCCATCCCCATCCCCCTTGTCTCCATGTAAAGTAGGCCATCAACATTTCAAATATGCTGATGAGGAACTAGAATGCAAAACAACATAGATGCGCCAGAGGGGATTGGCTATGGATTTGGACCCTACATTCTTCATCTCAGGCCCTTCTCTGTGTGCCTTCTCTGAGGGAAGGATGGGGGGTGGCAATGTGGAAACGGGTTTTCTCCTTGGTCGCTCCCCATTTGTGGAATGCTCTTCCCAGGAAGGCATGCCTGGCACCATCACTATCTGCTTTTAGGCACCATGCAAAAACAAGAGCTGTTTGACAGTGGAATAAACGACCTTGGAAAGTGGTGGAATCTCTTTCATTGGAGGTTTTCAGACAGAGTGTAGATGGCCATGCATTCTCTAGCTGTGATTCCTGCACTACAAGGGGTTGAACTAGATGAGCTTTGGGGTCCTTTCCAACTCTACAGGAGTATGTTTCTATGATTCTTATTCACATAGGCCTTTGGATTTTAATATTTCAATCACCACCACCACCATCATCTCATATTTGTGTTATGGTAGACATTGGTAAACAACATGGTTTGCACGTAGGTGGTTCCAGGTTCAGCCCCTTCATTCTCCAGTTAATGTATAGCAGGTTATCTGAAAGGACGATGTCTGGGATGCTAGAAAGCTTATGCAAAACAAAACAGACACTATATTAGGGAAGGGCTGCGACTCAGTGGTAAAACGTCTACTTTAGATGCAGAAGGTGCCAGGTTCAAGCCTGAGCATCTCCATGTAGGGCTGGGAGAGTTGTTGTTTAGTCGTTTAGTCGTTTCCAACTCTTCGTGACCCCATGGACCAGAGCACGCCAGGCACTCCTGCAGTTTGGTCAAACTCATGTTGGTAGCTTCGAGAACACTGTCCAACCATCTTGTCCTCTGTCATCCCCTTCTCCTTGTGACCTCAATCTTTCCCAACATCAGGGTCTTTTCCAGGGAGTCTTCTCTTCTCATGAGGTGGCCAAAGTCTTGGAGCCTCAGCTTCAGGATCTGTCCTTCCAGTGAGCACTCAGGGCTGATTTCCTTAAGAATGGAAAGGGACTCCTCCCCCAGGGAGCAATCATGGATATGTCTCAACATTATTGAGAAAGATGTAGCAATGGTCTCACCTGGTAAAAGGCAGCTTCCAATGCTCCTATGTAGATGGGCAAATAGTCTAACTGATCAGTTTCCCATGCTACTTTTCCAATAGACTGCATTCAACTATTTCTAGGACTGTATGTTATCTTCTTTTTTCCCATTTTCAGCTGATATATATCAATTTCACTGAAGTAGAATTATTTCCTAAAATACTGTTGGAGTAAATATTCATCCCCTCCACCCCAAGTTCTTGTCCAGTATCATGGTTTCCTTTGGGTGTTACTTTCCTTCTGACTGCTGCCACCTTAACCTTCCTGGCTTAGTTACCTGGGCAGTCTAGCCAATGAGGGATCATTTAGCTAACACGGTGAGGTCGCAAATGCATACTGCACAGAGGATGAGGTCACAAATCTGCACAGGCAGATGAAGCTTAGATCAACAAAAGGGCACTGTAAGCAGATAAGTAAACGTTTATGCAAGGGGTGTCCAAAAACTGCCCAAAACTAATGTGTGTGTGTTTTTTTTTAAGTGCCACTGAAAATATTGGTGGGAAAGTAATATGGTTAGTTTGGGCTCACCGCTGTTTCTTACATATACTTTGTTTTGAAGTTCATTCTCTATATGTAGCCAAAGTAGCCTCCATAGGGTTCCTAGATAGTCTCTCATCCAAACTGGAACAGACCTGCTTAGCTATAAAACAGAACTGTATCATCTGCCTCCAAACAAGAGTGAAGGGCTACAGCTTCCCTTAGACCTGGCAGCACATCTATGTATTTTATTTCTTGAAAACCTTGGGTTCTAGCCAAGAAAATCATTACACTCATGCAGAACAACTGATGTGAGTAGAGCAGAACTTCCTCTCCCTCTCACCCTTGACCCCAGCCTGCCTCCACGCTACTCCCAAATCTGGTCCGGAGAGATGTTTTGGGGGGACGGGACCCAGTGCAGATTGTGGGACATACAGGGAGAGAAGTGGGGAGTTCTGCTGCACTTATGGATGTTGTTCCATGTGCACAAAGAATATAAGAACATGGGGGAACCTGCTGGGTTAGGCTCATGGTCCATCTAGTCTAGCATCCTGTTCTCACAGTGGCCAACCAGATGCCCGTGGGAAGCCCACAAGCTAGACCTGAGCACAAGAGCCCTCTCCCCTCCTGTGGCTTCCAGCAACTGGTATTCAGCAGCATTTAGCTGGATACAACTCATCATCAAGATTTCCTGTTTGTAAGCCAGCAGTTCTAAGCTTCTGTTTAATGTGATGTAAGAAACTGGCTACATTTTGCTATACCGGGGAAACGTTATAGCTTAATGACATTTCTCTCTCTCTCTCTCTCTCTTTTATTTCTGAGAATTTGCTATTTTCCCATACTTTTGCATCTGCAGATTCCCAGAAACAGGAAATGCTGAGAAACCCATGAGAGTGATTTAATGAGAAATCTAGGCCAATTTTGACAAAGCCCCCCCCCCCCCCGCTTTTGATGAGCTATTGTGGATAATGCAATTTCCCCTTTCGATTCTGAATTCCTTGGGCTTCAGTGCCGCCATCCCACTTCTAAATGCATGACCCATTGATGTAGGATCACAGACATGAATGGATCTGTTTCAAAACAGAGGTGCATACTCAAGATGACTTTAAAAGGTTGATACAGCACAGGGTAGTTGCCTGTTGCTGTAGAAGAGACATCACCACCTTAGCACCCTCTAGATGCTTTGGACTACAAAACCCTCAACCAACAGCAGATAGCGGCTGATGGGAAATGTAGCTGGTGCCAAGATGGTAAAAGATGCCATAGGTTTAGACTTCAGTGCAAGCTATCTGAAAGACCATATTCCCTCATATGAACTTTCCCTTTGGAAGGAGGCCCTTCTCTTGGTCCCACTGCTCTCACAGACACACTTGGTAGGGACACAGGAGAGGGCCTTCTCCTTGGTGGCTCTCAGACTTCAGAACTCCCTAAGGAAGCTGGACTGGCTCCCTACTAGCTCTCCTTCTGCTGATAGGTGAAGACTTTCTTGTTCCAACAGGCTTTTGGGAACTGACTTCTTTTAATGAAATGGCTGGTGCTGTGCTGTTTTTATTGTAATTCTTGGTATGCTTTAAACAGATTTTATATATGTATATGGTTGTAGTTCTATCAGTGTTTAATTGTATTTTAATGGTTGATTTTCCACAGTTTTCGTTTTAATCTGTAAGACACATTGAGTCCTGTCAGGGGAAAAGACAGGTTACAAATCTACAGAGTACTATTTAATTAATTAATTATTAATAATATAGTCATTTTTATTTATTCATTTATTTTACCTACTCCATGCACCCATTCACTAAAGTTCTCTGAGTAGCTTACAAAAAAGAAGAGAAGAACAGTTGCACACCCTACAATATTTCTCTGATGAAAATAGGGATGCGGGTGGGTTAAACCACAGAGCCTAGGGCTTGCTGATCAGAAGGTCAGTGGTTCAAATCCCTGCGATGGGGTGAGCTCCCGTTGTTCGGTCCCAGCTCCTGCCCACTTAGCAGTTCGAAAGCACATCAAAGTGCAAGTAGATGGCGGGAAGGTAAATGGCGTTTCTGTGCATTGCTCTGGTTCGCCAGAAGTGGCTTAGTCATGCTGGCCACATGACCCAGAAGCTGTCTGTGGACAAACACCGGCTCCCTCGGCCTTTAGAGCAAGATGAGCACCCAATCCCAGAGTTGTCCGTGACTGGACCTAATGGTCAGGGGTACCTTTACCTTTATTCCATAATAATAATTTTACTATTTATGCCCCACCCACTGACTGGGTTGCTCCAGCCACTCTGGGCAGCTTCCAACATAAATATTAACATAATGAAACATTAAACATTTTTTAAAAAGAACTTTCCCATGCAGGCTGCCTTCAGATGGCTCTGGGGTCAGATAACTCCATACCCTCCAACATTTATCCAATGAAAATAGGAAAGTCTTAAGGAAAAGCAGAACATCCTGGGATCAAATCAGAAACTGGGACAACTTCTGTAAATCCAGGACTGTCCCTGGAAAATAGGGACACTTGGAGGGTCTGCAGCTGTATACAAAAATAAAACCATAATATCACATAAGGCAGAGAACTAGCAACCATAGAACAAAACTCAGTGTGGCCCCAAAGATTCACAGGTCGTAAAACTTCTAGAGTTATCTAAAGGAGCTATAATTCATGAAAAATCTATATATTTAAGAACGAAAGATCTATGCTGAGTTAGACAGACCAATGGCCTGATGGTCTAAAGCAGCTTTTTATGTCTTTACAAATATCCTTTGGTGGAGGGGCACAGCCTAGTGCTTTGCAAGTAAAAGGCTCTCCCAGGTTCAGTGTTTGGCATCTGCAGGTAAGGCTGAGAAAGACTCCTATCTAAAACGCTGCAGAGGTCTCAGAAGAAGTGTGGGCCACTGGGGAGGCTTCATAGAGCTAGGTAAATGTGTTTACTGGAAAGAAAAGCAGGCATACACTGTCCTTGACCACCCTACAAGTTAAAGGAATCATAAAGCAGCTTGTGAATATGACAGAAAAATGGAACCTTCTTTCCTAGATAAATATCTAGAAATTGGAGAACATGTTTTGGCACTGTGCTAAACAAACAGGCCAGCTTCATACACCATAACTTGAAGCTGGCTTAACCATTGGTAATGAAATGGCTTAATATAAGAGTAAAAAGGAAGCCTCTTTCACAGGGGAAGAAAACTTTCAAGACCTCGGAGAACAGGTCTCCACACAACGCCAAGTAAGCAAGCCAACTTCACAAACCATGGTTTGAAGTGGGCTTGTTAACCATAGGTAATGAGGTGGCTTAATATAAAAGTAACCAATCTAACTTTCTATTGATTGGGGCATTTCGCTTGGATGCTCAGTCCATTTCTGCTTTGCCATTTATTGCTGGGTGGATTAGCTAGTTAGTACTTTGGTAAATCTGCCTCTGAGGACTTTCTGTATATACTTCACTGAATCAGGAAAAAAAGAAGATAAAAAAACCCTTGAGATCCAATCTCCTGATACTGAACCTTTAAATAAGCTAAATTCACTTCACTGCATAAATCTACTCCAGCACAAGTGTTGGGTCCCCCCCCCCCCCAGCTTGACTAAAAATACCGATGGACTTGACAAGTCGGACCCCTGATAAGTTCGGCATCTTCTAAATTGCTCTCCCCCTTTTTTCTTCTCCTTCCCTTCCAGCTCATGGAAGCCAAAGCTTTATTATAAAACAGGAGATAAGTATATCAGCATGCCTTGGATGCTAGCGGAGCAGAACACAAGCAATGAGAAGATAAGGGAATTTGGTCAAACACACAAAAACCATGGAACCTAACCCGAATAGCATCAGATAAGGCCAGCAGTGAGTTTCTATTAAAATGTAATAAATAAGAGACCTGCTTTTTCAGATACTTTTTGTTGTTTCCTTTGCTTCTTCAGAGGTGTAACACATCTGTTCTTAAGAGATTGTTCTCCCATTAGCTCTTGAAAGAGGTACGGGTCAACCTATGGTAAATGCTTCACAGTCTTCTTAAGGAGCGCTTTATTAAACCTGGATAGTAAAACAACATGTACGATCCCACTTTGCCTACACAGAAATCTTATCATGATGTATATCATCGAGGACAGGCATGGGGAACCTCTAGCCTGTGTATCTAATCTGGCCTACCAGACTTCTTTATTTGTCCACTGACATTCTGCCTGTGCAGTACACAGAGATGTGGTGGTCTGGAGTCATGGGGAGTGGGGTCAAAGACCCTTTACTATTTCTGCAGCATCCTAGAGCATCCCAATCTGTATGAAAGAGGGCCTTTTAAGCCACTGAGAAGATGTCTTCTCACTTTTTGTGCTGGTTGGAGCCAACCAGAGTGAATGGAGGTGAGTCTTCCGCTGAGAATTGGCTCCTGGAGTCATTCTGGAGAAGGCATGCAGGGAGAACACCAAGGAGGAGTTGTTCTGTATGCTCCAGCACAAAGCATTAAGGAACATGGAAAGCACAAGCTGCTCCCATTTCAAGAGAATGGTGTGCAAGTTCTGTTACCTACAATGGAACTTCAAGGAAAACACAATTTACCGTATGTTTCGCTCTATAACACGCATGCGACCATAACACGCACATAGTTTTTAGAGGAGGAAAACAAGAAAAAAATATTCTAAACGAAACAGTGGGTGTATGATTTTTGTGGTTCATGCTGTGGCCACAGACATGTGATCTGACGATGAGTTTGGGGTAGCCCAATGCAAAAATCCTGAGGATCCATGTGGATCCATGCTTTGTAATGACGTTTTTGCACCACTGCGGCCCCAGGCAACAGTGGGTGCGTGATTTTTTGGTGCAAGCTGTAGCCATGGACATGCTATGTGATCTGATGGTGAATTTGGGGTGACCCAGTGCAAAAATCCTGAGGATCCATGTGGATCCATGCTTTGTAACCAGGCTCTCTGTCCCTCTCTTCTCCCCACTAAGTGGCTCTTCTCCCGCTTTGCTGTTTCAAAGCGAACAAAGCGAGCCACGGAGGAGGGAAGGAAGGGGAACCATGGATCCTCTGCTCACGACTGCAGCAGATCCCCCATCCGTAGGCATTCACTCCATAACACGCACAGACATTTCCCCTTACTTTCTAGGAGGAAAAAAAATGAGTGCTATGGAGCAAAAAATACAGTAAGTCATTCCAAAGAAGATATTGGAGCACTCCCAAATCATTTGCCCATGTACGTGCCCAGAAAATAGTAGATTTACTTGAAAAGGCAGTGCATGGACATCTGCAATGGTCATTGAAATGCATCCCTTATTATATTAATATATAATTATAAGATTCCTTTATAATCTCAGAAGGTTGTATACTCTTTGAAAGGGGTGTGGCTCTAAGGGTGTATGGCTGTGGCTATCACGAAGAAACCAGGCACTTCTGAACCCAGCACTACACTACTGCTAACATCTCTTCGGTTTAGGACATGCCCATTCCCTGTTGTCACCTCCTTTCACCAGGCCTACAGATTAGTCCTAATGATGCTGGCAGCCACAGCCTCTTCTGCGTCTCTCACACCACAAGCTGTTTTGATCACAACACTTTGGCAACAATTAGAACTTCTCTTGCAGCACTCACTGCATCTCCAGCAGGCTCTTGCTGTTCCAGAGATGTCCAGCTGCTCTCGTGAGTTTTTAGGAGGGCTTCCCCCACCCCCATAAAATAGGTCAGGAGAGACAAAGTACAATGGCAACTGAACCCATATGGAGAAGAGGTGACTCCTCTTCAAGGATCCTTGAGCATATTGAGGTGTCAGTTTCTGAAGTCTTCCCTCAACCCTTGCCCTTCCCAATGACCATAACTCAGGAGAGGGCCAGTGGCAGAATCCATGCTTTGCAAGCAGAAGGGCCCAGGTTCAATTCTAGGCATCTCCAGGTAGGGCAAGGAGAGACCCCCGGAGAGCTGCCGCCAGTCAATGTACTGTTGACAACACTGAGTTAGATGGACCTGTGGTCTGACTCAGTATACAGGCAGCTTCCTGTATTCCAGCAGAGCTGGATCTGGAATGAGTAAGAGCCAAGCCTATTGCTTCCTTAAACAATATGGAAATACAGTGGGTTGGATCCCCAGTTGTATCTGAAGTTCCCCTCCCTTCTTGTTGGTGGTCACATTGGGGTGGGGGAGGCACTTTGTCACTTATTTTCCAAAGGGCAATTAAGGTTGAGATTCTCCAACAGTTTAGGTGAAGTCCCCAAAATAGCCTTTTAAGAAAATGGCCTAGACCATGAAAGAACCCAAAGGGTAAATGGGATGGATAAATCTGGCAGTTTCGTTTTTTCTAAGTTTCTCCCTTTTTCCTATCTTAAATTCAGTTGGCCATATTTTGACATCAATTTGCATTTTGTTAAAAATAAAACCTGCTATTTTCACTAATACATGCATTTTTACCCAGACTTTCTCCTAATATACATACTTCAGTAAAGAAAAGAAAAATGGTTGCGGAACTGCATTGCAAATTCTAGAGAAGTGCAAATTTGAAAGGATAGCATTTTAATTCACTTTTTTTGTGAGGGGAGTGTGAATTAAATAAGTCTGCATTAATATGTGGACTGCACAAAATATCTCCCCTATCCCTTATGGTGATGATCAGCTTCGGTAGTTAAGGCTCTTAACGGTTATGGGCCTTGCAGTTCCTTGACTCCACTGATTTCTGGTGCTGGTTTTGGCTGCAAGGGAAAAAATATATAAGCCCATTGAGGACTCTGGTTAGAAGAAGATCAACTGAGAATGTAAATGATATAAGTTGAAGATCATCTGTTCAGTGTCTAGTGGCAATTGTCTGTGTCATAAAACAACAGCAATGGTGTTCTCTTTTTATCCTGCAAATTCAGGCAAGCTTAAGTAGAGCTGTTTATATCTATCTTGGGACAGCCACCAGTGAGAAAATATCACACTGGCTAGCTGATATCTCAGCCATTCCGCTTTATTCTACCCTTTTTTCTTATGAGCCTTCCCTGCTTTCTCAATCTCACCCCCCAACAAAAAAAAATATTCAGTTGCATTAAGTGACTTTAAGAATTTATTACTTTTCAGTGAAATGGGCAGGGTGAAAGGAAGGGACATTCATCAGGCATGTTAACAATTTAATTAAAGGGATGTTAAATACAATCTCAATACAGAGAGCTAAGTACATTGTGTCCATGTATCTCCCCCCTCCTCCCCCCCACCTATATTTTACAAGCTCAATTCTTTGCCAAAATCACATTCATAAAAAAGTTAAGAGTTGGCTGTAAAAAAATGATATAAGAAGGGGGGAAATTGCTGGGGAAGGCAGCAGGATTCCAGTGGCACTGGGAGGCCGTTTTACTGTCATATGGCTTACATATTTAGACATTATTCCAAGAGATAAGAACAGTGGTGCCATTCACACAGGAGAATCGAAATGAGAGCATATGTGTCGCACCCTTTAAATTCAGGTGGCTTCAAGCTGTGTCATATAATCCCAGCCTCAATTAAACTCCCCAAGGTCACCGGTACCCAACCAGGTCAGTCATAAATAAGATGGGTGATAGTCCTAGCCACAGAAAAGCCATATTTATGCTTTGCCCACAATTCAGAGCTATTAAAGGAAGCCTTCACACACACACAGAGAGAGAGAGAGAGAGAGAGAGAGAGAGAGGGAGGAAAGGGAGAAAGGGTCTTCATTCTAGCAATACCATGATGCTTGGCACAATTTTGGATATCAATAACAATGCACAAACAGCCTTTCTCCTGATTGTAAAAAAATTGTACGATGGTCAGCAAGTGCGGTATGCTGAGCATGATATTATTTATATTATAAAAATAACATATACATTGGATATCAGTCTATATTCAGGGAGAACAGAAGAGTATTTTCCCGAATGAAACATCCTAACTTCTGCAGAAAAAATATTAGGAGGGCATCCAAAATCTCCTGCCTGCCCCAAATGACAAATGTCCAAGAGCTGTTTATATGAGGAGTGTGCACAGACCCCAAGATTCACCATGAATCTCTGTGTGTATGAATATTCTGGTCTGTTTGTGAGCCGCTCTGTGCATTCTCTGCTTCAGTTTGTGATTCAGCTCCTCGACTGCTCTGAATAAAACGATGCTCTGTGTTCTACCATGCTCTGTAATGGGAAATATAACACCAGCTATAACATTTCCCCTGGTTCGGTCCCCGGCATCTCCAGGTGGGGTTGCGAGAGAACCCTGTCTGAAATTCAGGAGAGCCACTGCCAGTCAACCTAGGCCATGGGTAGGCAAACGAAGGCCTGGGGGCTGGATCCAGCCCAATCACCTTCTAAATCTGGCCCGTGGACAGTCCGGGAATCACTGTGTTTTTACATGAGTAGAATGTGTCTTTTATTTAAAATGCATCTCTGGATTTTTTGTGAGGCATAGGAATTTGTTCATTTCCCCCCAAAAATATAGTCTGGCCCCACACAAGGTCTGAGGGACAGTAGGCCAGCTCCCTGCTGAAAAAGTTTGCTGACCCCTGACCTAGGCAATACAGTGGTACCTCGGGTTAAGTATTTAATTCGTTCCGGAGGTCCATTCTTAACCTGAAGCTGTTCTTAACCTGAAGACCACTTTAGCTAATGGGGCCTCCTGCTGCCGCCGCACCGCATGACCACAATTTCTGTTCTCATCCTGAGGCAAAGTTCTTAACCCGAGGTACAATTTCTGGGTTAGGGGAGTCTGTAACCTGAAGCGTATGTAACCCGAGGTACCACTGTACTGAGCTAGATTGGCCAATGGTCTAACTCAATATAAGGCAGCTTCCTATGTTCCTGATGTAGTGAGACAAAAGCTACTCTGCACCATTTCCCATCATGGTTTAGAGGGAAATATTATGATGGGTGGGGTTCAATGAGGTCAATTTCCCTGCCTGATTATCACATATTTATTAAACACCATGGGATTAAATATTTTCTGGCATGTTGATTTCTAAATGTTGACTCTGTTCAGTAGTTTCCATGAAATCATTCATTCATGTCTGTCCAATATTGAATCTTAGTCATCTTCTCTTCAATATGGTATAGTTCTTTCAAAGCTATGGTATAATTATGACACAAATCCATCTCTATGAAGGCTTTGAGGTGGCTTCTGACTGGGAATCTGAAGCTTGTTCTGAATGTACTAAATGATCTACCAAATGTAAGGAAGTTTTTTTAAAATATACTTCTCAATGAAACACCCTTGGTGGCCAGATTAATTGGAGAGCCAACTTATCTCCCTCTTTGAGATCTTAGTTTTTACGGGACGGTAACTATCTTAGTTGGTAAGATTAGTCCTGCCTCATTGCCTTTTCTGCACAAATGGTTGGAGTCAAATTCCATGCTGCGCAAAGTGAATTGCAAGGATAGACTGCCAACCTAAGCACATTTTACCAGAAAAGTCCATTGAAAGGAGAGGGACCGACTTTTGAATAAATGTGCTTATTGTCGGGCTGACAGGCTTCTCGTTTTTGTGTAATGCCTCTTTTGAGAAGGATGATGCTTTTCCTTGATGGAACTAATGGAGAAGATTAAGGCTCATTCGAAAAAGTGATTCATAATGTGTGCAAATAAACAGGAGCTGTGTGCAAATGGCCCGATCAAAACTCTCCATCCTATTTGAAGGCAGAGAAATGGTGAGCAGGGGGAGCATTTCATCAAATTTCTCCAGGGACAGGATAAATTCTCAAGAAGTTTCTCCAATAGTTTCCTCAACTGTGGCAAGAGCACAGTTCCTACCCCCTGCCAGGTTTTCTTTTTTTGCTACTAATGCCTGACAACAATTGTGCATCATCTGCAATCTCTAAGATTTAGCTTTTTTTGGAGGACATCGTGCACATATGTGGCAGGGGGGAGATGGAGTCCATTACAAAAATTGTGTGATATATTCTGAGAAAACTCTGCAATGTGGCCTTTCCTTTGGAATGGGGTAAATGAGAGATCTCAAAAGGTTTCTCA